>NC_048232.1:62330481-62488860 GCF_002007445.2 Ailuropoda melanoleuca
CTCGATAACTGAGAATCAAGAGCAGATCTCACTCTGACTATGCCTCTGTCGTGTTACCTGAGTTTGAACAATTTACAGAACCTCTCTAGTCCTCAGGTTTCCCACCCTTTAAATGAGAATCGTAGTCCAGAAAGCTTCCGAGTAATAAAAATAAATTAACAAATAAATAAAATAAAAGTCCAGATGCTGCCCCCAGAGATCCTGGTGCAGGAGATCCTGGTGAGCTTGGTAAATATATATATATATATATATTTTAGAAAGCCGTCTGGATGATTTTGTTCATGAGCTAGTTTTAGGCTCACTGGACTATCTAATATTAGACAATCTCTGAGGACTTTTACAGACTTACAAATATGAAATTCTATAATAATAGAAAAATTTGACATGAAATAATTTCCACTACTTGTGGTTGACGATTCTTCAAATGGCAACTTCTGAATCATTCTGTGTATCCTTGGTAACATTAAATAGCCACTCACTTCAATGGGTATGGAGAGATGAAAGAAAAGGGAAAAAAAAAAAAATAAACCAATTAAACCTGTCTTTGGAATTGCAGGGGTGTCTCTGGGCGGAAAGACCTTTTGCTTTTTCCTCAGTTGCGTTGTTATGTAAATATCTCCACCAGGACTCTTGCCAAATAAGGTGGTTGTACTTAAGTGGGGTAACTGAGGGAAGTTGTACAAAGGGAATATCTACTCAAATGCGGATAGCAGGAAGGAAACCCAAAAATCCTCTCTCTGAAGAGAAAGGGGAGAACCAGCCCCTGGAGATTTGGGATAGCTCAGTTAGAGTCATGGCCTTTAGTAAAGCGACAGGGCCCACCTGCAGTCACCTGGCAGGGAGAAAATCAGGCTGCTGAATCCCTGGCCTCATTTCTGTCCTCCTTCCAACATGCCTCTGATATCTACTGCCTCTCCTTGACTCTTCCCACCCGGGAGAGGGAGGCAAGGACGATGCAGTGCCTCCGCAGAATCAGGGTCCTGGGGCAGAGTAAAATGTAGAGGGATGTGGAAGGACAGAAGATGATTAGCCTGCACANAATAAACCAATTAAACCTGTCTTTGGAATTGCAGGGGTGTCTCTGGGCGGAAAGACCTTTTGCTTTTTCCTCAGTTGCGTTGTTATGTAAATATCTCCACCAGGACTCTTGCCAAATAAGGTGGTTGTACTTAAGTGGGGTAACTGAGGGAAGTTGTACAAAGGGAATATCTACTCAAATGCGGATAGCAGGAAGGAAACCCAAAAATCCTCTCTCTGAAGAGAAAGGGGAGAACCAGCCCCTGGAGATTTGGGATAGCTCAGTTAGAGTCATGGCCTTTAGTAAAGCGACAGGGCCCACCTGCAGTCACCTGGCAGGGAGAAAATCAGGCTGCTGAATCCCTGGCCTCATTTCTGTCCTCCTTCCAACATGCCTCTGATATCTACTGCCTCTCCTTGACTCTTCCCACCGGGGAGAGGGAGGCAAGGGCGATGCAGTGCCTATGCAGAATCAGGGTCCTGGGGCAGAGTAAAATGTAGAGGGATGTGGAAGGACAGAAGATGATTAGCCTGCACAAGAACTGGCTCTTCCCCAATGGTTTCAAACCTCCATGATTTGAACATCAGGATCTTGTCCTTTAAATGTTGTTTCTTACCTTATTCACATAAATGCTTCCTGTATAGCTCCCTAACCCAGGTCAGCTGTCTTCTGTTCTGGAGGGTGACATGTCCTTGCCCCTTGCCCACAGACAACAGCAAGCCCTCTATGTGCTAAGAACCAACTTTTTGAAGTTTCTTTTCTACATCATGTCTTAGGCCCATACTTAAATTATTATTGAATCTGGGGCGCCTGGGTGGCACAGCAGTTAAGCGTCTGCCTTCAGCTCAGGGGCGTGATCCCGGCATTATGGGATCAAGCCCCACATCAGGCTCCTCCGCTATGAGCCTGCTTCTTCCTCTCCCACTTCCCCTGTTTGTGTTCCCTCTCTCACTGGCTGTCTCTATCTCTGTCAAATAAATAAATAAAATCTTTTAAAAAAAATTATTATTGAATTCTCATAGTTTGAATAATCTATATCAAAGTGCCCTGAAGTTTTTGGTTAAAACAAATTGAGGGGTCTGACAGAACAGACTGTTTTTTGGTCTTCCATGACATATGACAACATCCATGGCTGATTCGCTCTATCCCTTCCTGCCAATATACCCACCTGAGAAAATACAAACCATGAGAATATTGCTTAGTAAGCACAGGAAGCTAGGTGAACCCTGCAGAACATCCTTCCTGCTGGGGGCTTCCAGCTCTGATCCCCTGATGCACCCATCTCCACCACACAGGTGGATGTAGTCGGGGAAAGTGGAATAATTCCATGAGGTGATTATAACCCCTTCTTCATCTCTCGCCTACCATCTTTTTTCTGATCTCCAAGATCTAATCTCCATGTCACTGAATTACTTGAAATATGACTATTCTATGTGCATGGAGTTTTGTTTTCTTTCCATATAGTACATTTCAGTTCTACGTTCCTTCTATGGCAACCAGTGTGTATCCCTCTGTGCACTTTTGTCATAATATCTCCTTTTATTTTCTCACACCCATGAGTTGATCATGCCCCAAATATGAAACCAATCTCTTTTCAGCCTAGAGGACTTTGAGAGACCCTTATGAGGGGCCTGGTATGCTGTTGTGACAATCCAGGTTATTTTCTCACGTAGACCTGTAGCTCTGGGTACAAAGCTCCTGAATTCTCTTGGCATATTACTGGCCCTCTGGGTTCACATCTTAATTAAGCACCAAGGATTCCATTTCTTCTGAACTTGGGCATCTTGCTTGTCATTGCCATCTGTTGTAGGCTGAACTATGTCCTCCAAAAATTCGCACGATGAACCCCTAACCTCTAGCACCTTAGAATGCAACTGTATTTAGAGAATAGGCTTTAATGAGGTAATTAAGTTAAAAGTAGGCCATCTGTGTAGGCCTTAAGCCAGTATCACTGGCATCCCTAGAAGAAGAGGAAGTTAGGATTCACAAAGGGACACTAGGATGTGCACACACAGAGAAAAGATTGTGTGAAGACACAGCAAGAAGGTGACCGTCTGCAAACCAAGCAGAGAGGCCTCTAAAAAAAACCAACTGTACTGACACCTTGGGCTTGGACTTTGAGACTCCAGAACTAGGAGAAAATTAATTTCTGTTTTTTAAGGCATGCAACTTGTGACATTTTTGTTATGGAGGCCCCAGCAGACAGAGACTCCATTCTCTTGAGGAGGGGTCCCAATTTGAGCTTACACACGTTTTCCGGGTTATCCTTCCTGCTCCCTGCCAGTCTGCAGAGCTGGATCCCAGAGGCTCCCTCACGTCATGCTCCCAACTGTCCTTCTTTCCGCACTGGCTTTATTCTGACCCACTAGAACTTCCTGATGTGAAAAACCTACCTATCACTTCTGACAGCAGCTGTGGTTTTCATTATCCTGTTGCCTGCATATGCCGTGGTAGACTTTGCCTGACCTTCCGTAAAATATGTGAACAATTCCCCACCTTCCACCATTTGCAGTACGAGCCTCCTTGAACTCCTCTGGAATTCTGAATAAGCCCTGCTATTTTTCACCTCTAGGCTGACTCAGTACATCCTGTCCTTGGACTGAATCTCCGTCCACTCCCACCTTCCATTTGCCTGGCCAATTCCTACCAATCCTTCAACTCTCCACTTAGAAATAACTTCTTTGAGAAGCTTTTTCTAATGCCACTAGACCGAGTTAGCCCCCACATCCTCTTCCAGCACCCAGCACGTCCATCTTATTATATGGTGGCTCAGAGGTTCTCAAACTTCAGCATGCATCAGAGTCAAACATAGGGCTTGTTAAAACAAAGACTGCTGGGCCCCAACTCAGAGTTTCTGGTTCAATAGATTTGGGAGGAGTTCAATAATTTGCATTTTTAACAAGTTCCCTGGTGACACAGATGCTATTGGTACTGAGACCACCCTTTGAGAATGAATGCTACAGATAAATAGCCTATTTCCTTCCATTAGCCTCCCCGATTTTACCACCAGTAAATTGCACTCTCTTTAAGGGTAAAGATTTTGTCTTTCAAATCGCTGTGTGCCCAAGATTTTGGACAGTGCCAGAAGCAGGAGACATAGTCAACAAATAATTGTTTACCATATAAATGAACATGGGCATTCTTTACCTCAAAAGAATACTTTTTAGAATAAGAGCCCACTTAAGAAGATTTTGTACCAAGGATATTTAAAAATATACAAATAAGAGAATTAGTACTCTTTTAGAAAAGGCTAAGTGCCTAAAACCATAATGTTGTTTATACTGGTTGATACATACACAAAACTGTTTTACTGAAAATTTGACTAGGGTTATTTTGCCTCAGGGAAATGTTGTAAAATGCAAAGCTGAAAAAGGGAAATGCAAAATAAGATGCGAAAATGAGGCATTAGGAAAACTGGTCATTAATGAACACAAGGAAGGCAGAAAGAAACACAAAACAGAGGAGCCTCCAAGACCCATGATTCCTCCACTGGTAAAACTTCACATCACAAATCAGAGTCTAGAAGATGGAAGAAATAAAACCTCAGGGCACTTGCTTCGGCTGTGGTGGTCTGACTCTATGAGGAAGCAGAAACAGCTGCACCTCCCTTCCGGCTCAGTTACTCTACAAGAGATCTTTTACTGAAGTGTTACTGTGCCCTGCAGTCCCCGAGCCTCCCTCCCAACCTCCACTTCATGGTCCCATCAACCCATTATGGCAAGGAGCACCATGCAGGTACCCGGCTGGCCGCCCATCACCGACTCAGCTACAGCTACATAAATATTAGTGCTCTGGGGCCACTAGAAAGAAAGTAGACGTGATTTACCAGCTCCACAGCCCTCTTTCCAATATTTTTCTTTGACTTTCATAACATGGCAAGACAATCAGGTAAAGAGCCTCATTTTGCTGAATAGCCAGCTCACCAACAATTTATGTTTCTATGGACCCCAAAGAGCAAAGCAACGTCACTTCTTGAATATCTGAGGGGGTGAAAGGGTCTCATGGGTTTACTGACCCAAATGAGTTTATCTTTACCCATCCAGGAAAAGGTGAGCGCTCAGGTTCATGTCACTGGTAGCAAGTTCTTTCTAGATGCTGGTTCTCAGTGTCTAGAAATCGACTCCAGTCTTCAGGCTGGTATCAGACTGTGATCAGTCTCACGTGGACATCGTCTATCAGCACTTTCCTCTTTGACATTCTTCAACCTTCCCCTCCGTCCATGGCTAGGGAACCGATAAGTCTCAGCTGAGTGGGGACTTTCCTGGTGTACCCTCTAATCAGAGTAAATATTAATAACACCTCTCCTTTTCTCTCAAAAGTGTCCTGGCTTCGATTATCTATGATCACTCTGTCAAGAGTGTCCCATAACCCCCCTGCCACCAGCCATAGTGGATTGATTATTTTCTCGGATAATTTTTTTTCTATACCTTCGCATATGCAGTTCCCTCTGCCTGGATTGTACTCTCCGTCACCACTCAACTGAACCATCCCCCTTTAAAGACCCGCTTAGCCTCCACATTATATTTTAAAGAATTCACAGTGTCATCTGTGAGTGAAGCACTCATCTGTGGGGTTCCTGTTACACAGCAAACACACATTCCTCAAGGCGCTGGGTAGCTCATTTGTAAATGTCGGCACATTAATTTACATCCCAGTGACACATTGTTCTCAAGGACAGCAGTTATGACTTTTCAGCTTTACATGGTATCTCAATGTTGAATGAGCAAATGAATATGAAGGACATACCCAATATGACTTAAGGGAGATCAGAAATAGTTTGGAAGCAATCTCCACTTTTGAGAGTTTTCCAAACCCCCCTTTTTGGTCTGATTGCCTAAACTAACACGGAGCAACCCATGCACTACAGGGACCTGTTTCAGAGCATCCCCATATCTACCTGTCTTGTGGGAAATAACACATCTTTCCTAACTGGAGAAAGCCGTGTGATCACTTCCTTGATGGTCTTTGTAACTCATGTTCTTTCTTACCACCTAAGTGAGCTAATTTAACCTTATCAGGAGCTCTCCTGGTACTCTGGTGGGCCTAGGCTCATCTTCCTCCTAGAAATAACCAAGGGGAAATTCCTCCTAAGTGTTGGTAATAACTCTTTGAGCAGCCTTTCCCGCTCAAGTCGGATGGACTGCATTAGGCTTGGGTTATAAGTACACTTTCCATCCACAGCACAACTCATGAACTGCAGCCCAATTCTGAACACACTGTATGACTCCTGATTCTTCTGGAAAGTAATATTGCATGAAGACAGATAAAATGCTGGGAGAGGAGCTCTAAAATGGATTGATTAGGGGTATTTGATTTATCGCCCAAATTCTTAGTTCTAAGTGTGTTCCACAAATTCTAACATAGGTTGAAAGTTTGGATATCAACATGAATACTCTGTCTTTCTCAGCCTTTAGCATGTGCAATGCCCACACCTTGTATATTTTCTGTCAGAAAATGCTTCAATGTCCAGTTTCCCAAGCTGTCTCATTGCCTTTTGATACCAATGACTACACCAAAAGCAAAGATTGCAGAAAGCCTGAGATGATTTTAATGAAGGAGATTTAGCCCCAAAGGTTAATGGGATTGTCATTGTGTAAAGAGTAATGCTTTTCAATGGTGACAAAGTGATACTCAACAGCTTTCAAGTCACTTCATCCATCATCCATTTGGATTGTGTTTTGCTACTGATGTAAAGTTTAATATAGAGTTGTCCACAGAGCATTCTAACTCCTTTCCCCACACTGACCCTAGTGGTACATGTCAGCCAACATCTGGGCACTACAGCTGTGAGGCTTTCGAGAAGCTTGTACACAGGCCACTTTTTCAGGGGTAATTTGCTGAACAACACATGTGCTCATTTGAAGAATGCACTCTGACCCTACAGACATTGCTGGTAGTGTGCTGGGTCCTATAAAATATTTAATCATGTATTTTATTATTTTAATCAAAGGAAGCATAGCATTGACATTTCAGTAAGTGAATGAAGGAACAAAGCAAGATTTTGCCGTGGACATCAGTACTCACAACCCAATGGAAAACAGATTTATTAACCAAGGGCCTTTCCAAAACAAACCTAAGTCATTATGTGTCAAGACAAACTACACTTTTCTACTTTTAACAACTCCACAGAAGGACAGAAGAGGTGTTCTAGCCAAAAAGAAAAAAAAAAAAGAAAGAAAGAAAAAAAACCGGTTAAGTGATTTTCACATTTTTTTCAACAGTCTTGTGTTTGAAATGGGCATTTTAAAAGCATTCTTTTGTAGTTCTGTCAGTAGTGACCAACAAATCATCCTCACCTAGAAAATTACAGAGGCTTTCAAAATGCATGAAAGAGGAAAGGGCTACCACTGGAAGGGTCAGCTGTAAATAAGACCTCCTTGGCACACAGCTCTGAAGGGGACTAGTAATGGAGCCACTTTGTGCTTTTGCTTTCTGTTCCTTTATCCTGGACATATTTTATAGGGAGAGGGGGACCTCACCTAAAAGCTTTATAACCTTTTGGGTTATAAAGTTCATGGACTTATGTGACCAACACCTAGCCACGCCCCCTTCAGCATTGTCTGCATCCAACTATATGACGTATCTTCATATGATTAATGATTTTGGACGCCCGTGAAAAAGAATGTTTACCTGGTATTTACAGATTTCCTTGACTTGCTAAAAAATCTGCTCTACTTCTCCCTCATTTCAAAATTACTTGTGTTTTTTTAGGCCCCACTAGAGTTTTTCCTCACCTTCTTTACATGTGTTTCCAGTATTTTTTCTTAGTGTAAAAGCCATAAAGATAAACTCTGTTTTATTAAAAACCCAAGAAATATTGGGATTTTATTCTATTATTTTGAGACCTATTATTACCCTCTCTAGTGTTTATTTTTGAAAACATAATTGAATTGATACTTACAATATAATGTAAACACAATTATTTTTCTCATTTGGGAAATATATTTTAGAGTAAATATTAGCAATATACAATGTATCTTCTGGTAAAAGCCAAAATTAAGGAAGTCCAAATTCCAACTGCGTGTTCTATCTTTATTTTTAATCTTTATATTTCACCCGTCCCTCAGAGTAACCATGTTTTCCTCTTTCTTTATTTCATAGTTTTAAACTTTTAATGACATCTACTTGTGTCTGAATTGCTTGTCACAATAAAATCTTCATTTTCCCCACAGCATTTGACTCATTCTTACTAAAAGTTTAATTTAGATGGCTTGTTTTAAAATTGTTGTTGCTGCTTCAGTTTCGGTTTCACTACACTCTGTACACTATGATTTACAAACGTCAGCTACCCTCGCATGAAATTACACTTGAACTTACATCATTGCCCCCCAACTTTCTCTCNCTACACTCTGTACACTATGATTTACAAACGTCAGCTACCCTCGCATGAAATTACACTTGAACTTACATCATTTCCCCCCAACTTTCTCTCTCTTTTTTTTTAAGATTTTATTTTTATTTATGCGACAGAGATAGAGACAGCCAGCGAGAGAGGGAACACAAGCAGGGGGAGTGGGAGAGGAAGAAGCAGGCTCATAGTGGAAGAGCCTGATGTGGGGCTCGATCGCAGAACGCTGGGATCACGCCCTGAGCCGAAGGCAGACGCTTAACCGCCGTGCCACCCAGGCGCCCCACCCCCCAACTTTCTCTTATCCCAACTTTGGATATCCTCATATCATGAAAGATTCTGATTTTCTACAAGATCCTCAAAATTTTGTAGGAAGGTGCTTTCTTTTACTTCTAATCCACTAAAATACACATATGATTCTAATTTTCNCATATCATGAAAGATTCTGATTTTCTACAAGATCCTCAAAATTTTGTAGGAAGGTGCTTTCTTTTACTTCTAATCCACTAAATTACACATGATTCTAATTTTCATGTTTTAAGGTTTTCATAATAATATTTCACAAATGGTCTGCCCAACAATTAACCATTCACAAGATTTTTTTAAAAGGCCAAGGGGCACATGACGGGCAAATATTAAGCCTATTAAGGTGAAAGTGTGAAGCAGAGAGAGTATTTATACAGGCTGACTTTCTGCACAATGAGCTCAACAAAACTCATGAGAGTCACACAGAAGATTTTCTACGGGACCATAAATTAATCAGATTGAACCAATGACAATGCAAGAAAACAATGAATGTGTTCTGTGGCATGTTCAGGCACCTTCCACAGGCTATGTTCAAAGGCACAGTAACACACACACACACACACACACACCTTAATAATGAAACATTTTAGCCAAAGCTGTCATGTTTTCAATTTAATCCAGACAGAGGAAAAAAAGGTTCCTATATTCACTCCTAACCCCAAGCCTGGAAGATGTGGGGGGGTTACTTGAGGGGGTAAGGGTAGGCTTAGTCTGAGATGAAGCTACACAGAAGGGAGATTTAAAATAAAACTTCAAAGGACTGCTTCCATGAGATGAGAAGAAAGCAGGAGATCCCAGAGGTACCCGTGACAAACTTGGCTTTCTTCACAGTTTTGCCAGTAACACCGGAAGCTCCTTTCCTCTAAGAAAATGGCTACTTCCTCACAGGAGAACTATAGTTTGGCCTGTTAGGATTTCGTTTGGCTTATTGGCTCTACACACTGGTAGGTGTGAATGGCAAAATTCAGTTATTTCAACTATTTCACAATTAACCTTGGAATAATTATCTATCAATTAGTAAGCAGGCACTTTTTACAACTACTAACACAGGCAACAGGATAGTGTGCAGGTAGAGAAGAGTGAAATAAATATAAGTGGTGCTCACTGGGTATTATATGTAAGTGATGAATCACTAAATTTTACTCCTGAAACTAATATCACACTGTATGTCCACTAACTGGAATTTAAACAAAAACTTAAAACTTAAGTAAATAAAGTTTGATGTCCCTAGTCACTCGGTATCTCCTTTATCCGTTGGGCTCCCAGCCAGCACCTTTCCCTTTTCCAAACATCCCATGGGGATGTAGCTGAGTGCCCACCTGCATGCTTCTCCTCCATGTGTCTCCTTATTTCCAATGGACAAGGGTCTCCATCTCCACAGAAAATTAAATGTACACCATGCAGGTTTAAGACTAACTAGCTCCTATGCAGACAGGTTAAGATACAAAAGGAGAAGGCTTTTTCAGCTTATTCTTTTTGCCTTTCAGGAGTTTAAATAGAAACACATAGAATGGGGGACGCCTGGGTAGCGCAGTCCTTAGGCGTCTGCCTTCGGCTCAGGGCGTGATCCCGGCGATCCAGGATGGAGTCCCACATCGGTATCCTCTGCTGGGAGCCTGCTTCTTCCTCTCCCACTCCCCGTGCTTGTGTTCCCCCTCTCACTGGCTGTCTATCTCTGTCAAATAAATAAATAAATAAATAAATAATCTTTAAAAAAAAAAAAAGAAACACATAGAATTGGAAATAAACAGGATTCAAAAATTATTATTATTATGACACATTTGTTTTTTGGGGCAGGAAAATATTAAACTAAGAAATTGTTCAGATGACCAAGTCAGGAGCAAAAACACCTGGCACAGAGAAGCATGAAAATAAAATGCCAGTCTTGAAGAGAAAAATTGCAATGGATTAATTTCTGCTGGGGTTCAACATACTATGCCACAGCAAACAAATAAGAATCGTGCTGGGTCTTGATTTGTCAGATTCCTTTAATTTACTAAGACTGCATATTAAATGAAATTGTTAGCAGCTGGTTGTCTACAAAAACCTAGCTAAACTCCTGGGAGCTATTGTATAGCTGCCTTCTTAAAACCTGTCCCAGTGTGCACCAAATAGATGTTTGAATGAAAAAGGTAACTCTTTCCAAAGTGCCTTATTTCAGCTACTCAAATTCATCTTCTGAAACCCAGGGGACATTTTCCGTGAATGCTATATTCTGCATTGCTGAAAACAAGGATGGTTTCCTCCCAAAACTTCTTTGTGCTCCCTTCACTCTGGTAGAATTTTTTGTGAATTCTTTGGCCTACGCCCACAGTGCACTTGGCCATCCTGGCTCACAGAAGATCACAGTAAACCACTTTTGTAATCCCAGGTTTAGCTCTTGAATCTTGTCTTTCTGAAGCCTTCCAATTTTCTCAAAACACCTGTGATCCGGATTCCCTACTCACACATGTCTAAATGGCAATCTGATGGCTTGCAACTAGAAACAAGAAGGGATTTTCCTAAAACAACCAAACAGATCACAACAGCGCATGAAGCTACACTCTAAAGCTTAACTAATGAATATTGGGAAAATCTACCACCTGAAACATGTTTTAAGAATTGTACATAGATTTGGCTTTTTCCCCTTTCTTTTCAGGAAGAGATATTCCTTCCTGCTAATAAAATTGATTTGTTATAAAATTTTGGTTCAGCTTGGCTCTTTTTACCCAGTTAAATAGATGACTTATGGAAAATCAAAGTTTCAGCCCCAACTTTTCCCATTTGGCAACTTTCATTTTCTGATATTAGATTATTAACAAACTGTGTTTTGTAATGCTTTGTCACCTCGAGAGCATTGGGGGAAATGCTTCTTTGCCCACCGAGTAACAGCTTAAATGACAGAACATGCTCAAAAGAATGCTTTATCTCCACGCATATAACACACTGTTTATAATGTTTATAATTTTAATTGTTACACACCATGTGCATACTTGTTTGTACATTTATATACATCTTTTTTTTTTTAAGATTTTTTTATTTATTTATGTGACTGAGAGACAGCCAGCGAAAGAGGGAACACAGCAGGGGAGTGGGAGAGGAAGAAGCAGGCTCCCAGCGGAGGAGCCCGACATGGGGCTCGATCCCGGAATGCCGGGATCACGCGCTGAGCAGAAGGGATCACACCCTGAGCAGAAGGCAGACGCTTAATGACTGCGCTACCCAGGCGCCCCCATTTATATACATCTTTAAAGGGCAAGGGGGAGGATGATTTTATGACTATAATTCACAATGAATAAGTCACTGAAAATTTCTATTAACTCAAGGTAAAAATTTACAAAAAATATTCTTTGGGGAAAAAAAATCCTTAGTTCTTTTCTCTATATGGTGATAGGCATTTTTGCGTGTTGGTGAAAAAAACTAATTAATATAGTGCACTGCTTTTGGGTAAAAAGGAAATATTGACTATTTCTTAGACTTTCTGCTTCTTTGCTAAATGGATAATTCGGAACCGGGGAGATGCAGTTCTATTTCTGTTGGTTGTTTACAAAAAACAAAAACACATGCTAATGTAACAGTGTATGAGTGATTAAAGGAAAAATGCCAAACACGCCGTGACATCCAAAATGCATTAGCTGTTTGCTTTTACTATACGCTACTTTCGTTCTCCAGCTTACCCCCTCCAAGACCAAGTATTTTTTCGAGTGAATCTAAAAATAGCCAGCCAAGCCTAACAACTGGTTTTTGATTGGCTCAGAGCAAAAGCCACTCAGCCAATGAGAGCTTCTGGGAACAAAAGCAATTCTTTTGTGTGTGCGATGCTCAACCCACGTCAAAACAGCTTCAGGCTGTAGAAATGATTTTGGTTGAGATTTAACAAGGTAATAATGCATTTCAGCCCTTTGATGGGTCTGAAGCAGAACAAAGGGGGTAGTGAAATCTACAAAACAAATGAAGCGCTTAGGCTTTCAAGTGATGAATCATCCGGGTGCCTGAGCTACACACATTTGCAAACCCAGAAAAGCAAGAGCGCTAGGATTTTTTTCCCTTTCTTTCTGAGATTTTAACATTGTTTTTGCAAGCGCTTTCTCTTCCCAAGGAAAAAGCAATCAAAGACGTTGTATTATGACTATGCACAAGTTTATTATGCTGATTTGTTGATGAATAGAAAGCAACTTGTCCACGATTTCTTTAAATCGCACAAAGAGAAAACAGACTTACGTGCCTTGCATAGTAGGTAATAAACACCAGAAACTTTGGACTTTGGTTTTGGGGCATCAAAAACAAGCCCATGTTCTCAGAGTCAAAGCAATTCCTGATTAATGCTGCGATAGCTCTCAAGATAAGCAAAATAAAAGGGGACTAGGTTGCAGGCAGAGGCAATGAATTCCGGGAGGTTTTGGCCATCTTCAATACGTTGTGCCTGTAGGGGTCGCTGTTACACAGCTAACGAACCTCCTCAGAGGCTCTTTACCCCTTTAATCTTAAAAGAAAGGAGAAACCGGGCTTGGTAGGTGCCTTTCAGGTAGGACAAAAGGGAGTGGGGGGGGCAGTGTTTGAAACCCTTAAGCAGGATTTATGGTCACCACTATGAAACAAAGCATGCCTTAACAATACAGATTACTTCACATGCAACCGAAATGCTGTTTAAGACAAAATGTTGCTTCAGTAACCCCTGGAAATGTTACATAACACGTAAGAGCTCATAAGCTATTTCATGGCTTTAAGCTGGCTTTATTGAAATGGTAATTCAAAGATGGCGTGATGTTTTATAGGCTAAGTCTTTAGGAAAGGCACAAGAACACACATTTTCACCTCTTACATAGCGAACCTGTACAGGTTACCAAGTCCAGCATACTGTTGGCAAAGAAACACAGGTAACAAATATATTTTTCTACATGTTCTCTTCCCAGAAAACTATGGGTTCACACTCTTTTTTTGTCTTCAATATAGCTTTTATGATAATTAGTGAATGAAACCTGAAACTTTTTTCTTGGTGTGGCATAAAAGACCTAAGAAAATCAAACATCTCAGTAAAATGGAATCATATTTTTCTTGTGTGATCAGATGGCATCAAGGAACAATATTTCTTAAGCCTTACTTCTTTAACACAGTCTGTCATAAAATATTGCATTTGATAATTATTGGTCCCAACTGTCTTTATGAGCCTGTAACAGATCCTTTGCCATAAAACATGCAAGGGGTATGTGTTGGGTTGGGGAGTGGGGGAGGGTTTGCTGAGGAGTGTATCTTATGCACCTAACAATACAACAACTGGAATGATAGTACACCATTTGTTCCCCCTTTCCTTTCCCTTCCCTTCCTTTCCCTTTTTTCCTTTATATCTCTTTCTTTTGTATATGTGTGTGTGTGTGTGTGTACATGTGTTCAGTTTATTATAGTCTCCTTTGGAAAAAGAAAAGGAAAAAAAAAGACTAATTAAGACATTGTGAATAGACAAAGTATCTCCATGCTGAAAAGCACAGCTAGAACTGGAAGCTGTAGATAATAAATCTGAAGTCCGGAGAATCATAGGCAGGGCCACAAAGTTAGCAGGCTTATAGTCCTAAACAACTAAATCCCCAGAGGATTGTGTATATGTAGTTTTCAACAGGAAATGTCTGGGGAAAAAAATGTAGGTTCTGTTCTCTTCCAGGACTTTTGTGTTTTATAGTCTTGGCTTTATCATATCAGCCCGGAGCCGGTTAAAGGAATCCATTACCAACGATGTAGCTACAACAGCCCATGAGGGGGTGTAGGGTGGCTCCTTTAGAAGTAGGATGGAGCCATTGCAGCAGAAGAGGCCCTGGTGCCTTATGTCCCTATGCCTGTCAGCTGCTGAGTTGCTTAAACCCCAGCCCTGAGGCTGCCACCGTGTCATCCTCAGGGTGCTCAGTGACAAGAAGATGGGAGAAAGGAAAGCAAAAGCCTCTTGTATCTGGCAGTGCAATTCTGAAGCGTGAGCCAAAAGCACACAGGAAGTCACCTCCTTCACCTTTCTAGAGGCCTAAAGTAGCCCTCGCAAGACATCCATGCTGCTTTCTTTCTACAACCCGTCACAGTAATAGAAAGCCTATAGGACCATCTGCATAAAATGCGTGTTTTTAAAAATATTGTTGTTTTTTCCTATTTCCTCCTTGTCTCCCTTTCATTTTGCACCCATGCTTTCCATTCCAGGGGGAAACAGACTCTAACTCAGGCTCACCCCTTCGGGGAGGGATGTGGTAAGGCAAGAAGCAGAAGACTGGCTTTGCTTTTCAGGCTTGCACCAGTAATTCAGGAAAGGGTCTCACTGCCTGTGGGACTGTAGATCTCGAGGCCTAGGCTCTGGACAAATGCTGGAGAGGCAGGATGACTCTAGAGTTCCACATTAGGTATTGGAAGCCCACAGAGGGGAATCGGATACAGGGAGAGGTGACCGCACCAAAGTTCTCAGTCCTCCAAAAATTCCCACCTGAGATTATTAAAGAAGCATCTGAGAGCTTCCAGACCTTATCGGGGATGTCTTGGATAGTGACAAAGTCAGAAGTGACCACATAAGCTGGGAGATGACAGGCTCTTACCTGTTTTTAGGAAAATTAAAGCCTCCCACTCTCTGGTGCTATTTTGGGAAGGCTAGAGGATTCCTTGGCAATATGATGAAATTGGGCTTTGGAGTTAAAAGTAGGTTAATTTACGAAAAATAATACAAGAGCCACTTCTTGCATATCTGAGATTTAAATCTTGCAAAAGCCATACTTTACATTTTCCAGTAACTATGTTATTCATCACCTCATTTGATCCTGAGTACAATCCTAATGGAGTGAGGTATTTATCATTTAGCATTAACAAAGCACGCCATTCTCATTTTTCTGTAATCCTTCACAATGCTCTCTGGGATTTATCATTATTATAATCTCCATTTAATAAACATTTAAGGGTTTGTAAACACTAAGTTGAAAGATTTGGCAAAGATCATTCAGGCTCTGTTTCCGGTGCCAAAAAAAATTGATCATTGAAGTACTCTCCTGGGTAATTTTATTTTCAAATCCTCCTCTTTTCAGAATTACCTGTATTGCTCATGTTTTATTGTTCATTTTGGAAATAGAATTGCTGGAAAGAGCACTGGCTTGGACGTTAGATTTTGAGATCAACCATTATGGAAGTACTTAGGATTTAGTTAGTTATACGTGCCAGGGAGAAATTCGTCATAGCCAGGAAGCTTGGAGATCAAATCCAAAAGATATAAAAAAACAAGAGACCATAGCCATGCCCTGTATGGAGAGGTCCAGTCACCAAGACCAGAATCCTAGTAATTCTACAATTAGTAGAGTAACTTCTCTACAATTCATGGAATTACTTTTACAAAATTGTGGAAGTAATTCTCCAAAAAATGTCTACAATGATGATATTATGAAGAGACAAAATATCTAGATCCTGAAAAGCATAGCTAGAACGGGAAGCTATAGGCAATAAATCTCAAATCCAGAGACTCACAGGTAGCAGGCCCACAAAGTTAGCAGGAAATCTTGGTTACAAATAGCCTAATTAGTTAGGAATCCATGCCTCAAAAGAGAACCAAGGCACCAATAATGGAGGGGTCAATATTTAAGAAAGGATCATTTCTTAGGAACTAGTGCAAACAGCTGTGGATTCTCGGTTCTATATTAGGAATTACAAATGAGTGGCACTTTGGCTATTGTTCTTTCATTCATATTTGTCAGCGACTAGGCATCATCAGTGAAGCCCACAGCAGCCTGAGAATCCTTCTCAATAGTGCCCTAAGAAACTATACAAAATTCATTGGAATTATAATTTGGGGTCTGGATCACGCAAACAAGTTAATAGTCTTATGGAGAATGAAAATTATGGTTCTACAGGGTAGGGTGACTATACATCCCAGATTTCCCAGAATGGTCCTGATTTACATCTCTGGTTGCAGCACATTACTAATAGCATCCTATTTACTCTCAAAAGTGTCCCAGGATATACTATAAATTATACAGCCCCTTTCTTTATGGGTCAGATAACTTGGCATCCAAACCCTACTTCTGACTGGCCATGCAATTTTAAGCCTGTATAAAATCTGTCAAGTCAGTGAAGAAAACAGGCACCTTGAGTGTTTGGTACCAATGAGATAGTACTCATTTTATGCACATCCATGAGGTCTGATAGAGACTAAGCTCAGATTCTCTTCTAAGAGAAATGAATACCTACATTGAAAACTAAAATCGAGTGAGTAGTGACAAAGAGGGACTTGATGTGCTTTGTGTCCTTAGGACCAGAGGCTCTGAGATGTGGTAAGTATATTTTATCTAACATTGCTGGATAAATTTCAAGTGATACTACCATTAGGTTTGTTCTTGTATTTGTTCTCTGAACACACAAAAGTTCCTATGATAAAGGAGAAAGGAGCAAAGGTGCCACACGTGCTCCCGCTCCTGGTTTCCTGCTCCCCAGGCAGACATCACCAATTGATCATGGACCCTTTCCTCTCAGAACAAGCTCAACCTAAGAATCTTCCTCAAGTGCTTCCTAGAAGCCACACCAGTTAAATAGAATTGATACTAGAGCTGAAACCAATTTTCTGTCCATCTTTGGCCTCCTATATATCAGATCCTGCATGAAGAGATGGAAATGTGGAGAAGCATAAAAAATCATAATGGCTTTGGAGAGGCCCCCATCAACTGAAGGAGACAAACACCTAAATCATTCATTGCAGTGGTAGAAGGACTCAGGGAGCTTGTACAACAGATACCGTTCAGACCACTGTCTACTGACAAAGGACCTACGTGAAAGGTGCTAGAAGGATTATGATGAAACTCTTGACATGGTCCAAGGAAAGACATCTTTGCAGTTAGAAGATATTTAAATTGGAACTTAAACGATAACTAGGAATAATCAGGCTAAGAAAGGGTAAGGGTAGGGGCGCCTGGGTGGCACAGCGGTTAAGCGTCTGCCTTTGGCTCAGGGCGATCCTGGCGTTCTGGGATCGAGCCCCACATCAGGCTCCTCCGCTATGAGCCTGCTTCTTCCTCTCCCACTTCCCCTGCTTGTGTTCCCTCTCTCGCTGTCTGTCTCTTATCTCTTTCGAATAAATAAATAAAATCTTTAAAAAAAAAAAAAAAGAAAGGGTAAGGGTATTCAAAACAGAAGAAACAACAGCATATTCAAAGTCATTGCAAAACAGAGTGGAGGTAGAATGGGGGAGTTATGGGGGTGGGGGCAGTGAGAGTGGCAGGCCCGTACAGAAGAGTTTGATTTTAAGGGATTAGTGAAAAATACAACTAGAGCTATGTCTGCATTGAAAACAACCAAGTAAGAATTAAAACATTCATCAATTAATCAAAAATCCTGCCTACACATGAAACTATTTTGATGGAATCTTTTTTTCAATGAATTAAACAATAAAGAATTCATTAAATCAACTCCCCCACCCCGCCCCATTTTGACTTAATGCGGCCACAGATGCAGATTTCATTATTTCTTATTCAGTGTTTGCTTTTCTTCTCAAACTCCCATGTTAAATAAAGAACAGACAGCCCTGTCTTTCCTAATGCATTAGTCAGGTTTTTATATTTATTTGTTTTTCATCCTAAGGTCATGCCAACTTTAGCGGCCATATCTGCATTTAAAACTAAAGTATGCATTTGCGGAGGACAAAGTGAAAAACTGCCATGGTATTTTAGCATATGGAAGGCTCAGTTCATGATTTCTAACCCTCAAGTATTATTGGAGATGCAGTTTTTAAGTTTTCTTGCCCACAAACCCACAGGACCTCCAGATCAATCTTCAGACTATTTTATTGAGCTCCATTGTTTGGAGTCATTCTGTGGTTGTGCCTACCTTTCCTGGTGAAATTTATCTAGCGTTGTGGATGGGATCTCCACTAATTTTAATCCCTGTTTGTTACAATATGTATTTATCTGCCTTATTCAGCTAGCTTCGGGTTCTAAGCTACTCATCCCTCTAGTCTACCATGAGAATTATCTTCCAGAGCACTTGGAAAAGCTCTCTTCATTTCCGGTATCCCATGTTCCATTCCGAGCACCCTGGGGTTTTCTCCTTGATACCTAAAACTAATGTCCTCTTCATATATGTTTAAACTTTTGTAGATCATAAACATCCTGAAATCATTAGGTGTATGCCTCTTAGGGGACTGTTCATTATTCTGGGTTCATATTTTTAACCTAAATTTGTTGAGAAAAAAAAATGTTTCACTCTATATGTGTGGTATAGTTTGTAAATTTAAAGGTAGTTTTTCCCAAAATAGAACATTAAAAATAAATCAGTTTGTTGTCTTTTTTTTTTTTCAGGCAAAAGGTTTTTTTTCCCCTTCTCCAGCTATAGTTCTCTGATGGTTATAACTGATATGAAAACCTCAAAATATTTTGGGTTTGGTTCAGATAAGCATCTGTGACTTTGAATGTTATTCCAAACTCTTGAGTCCATAAATTAAAAATGTATGAGCAAATGGCTCATGCCAGATTTTTGCTCTCAGATACAATCAGCTCCAGCAACAAAGCATGCAAATGACAAATGCAATATAAATTTTATCTGACCTACAGGCAATCTCATGCTTATGAACAGGTTCTTTTCCAAGAGTTTATCTTCAAGTTGCTTAGAACCCAGAATCAATTACTCACTGAAAAGCACTACACTGGTGAGGAACCCTGGCCAGCCCATCAGAGCTGGGCATGGAATAGCAAGTCTCCTAACTACCTTTTGTCATGAACCCTGAGTTAGAGAACAAAAATAGTGTAGTTAATTATTCAGGTCCACATGTATGAATTCATTTAGCAGCTACTCAGAGACAAAGCCGTACTTTCATTCAGAGTTTATGAGGACCAAGAGGCTGTCTTTGTACACAGCATCTAGTGTGTAGAGGCAGAATTTGAATCCAGCATTCGGGCTCCAGAAGGGGTTGGAGAAGGGTGGGGAGGGGTGAGAAGGGTAGATAATAAGAATGAGGAATTGAGAACAGCTAGCTGTGCAGGAATAGGTATGAATCTTAAACGGGGTGCAGTTTCACCTCCATTTCTTCCTGCTATTCCTAATTCCTTTGGAATCTTCTCTACCATTTCTCATTCTCAAATCCTCTTCCTTCCTTCCTCCCCTCCTCTCTTCCCTCCTCCCTCCCCTTTCATCCCTCCCTCCCTTCTCTCCTTCCTTCCTTCCTTCCTTCCTTCCTTCCTTCCTTCCTTCCTTCCTTCCTTTTCCTTCTCACACCACTATACATTCTTCTATTAAAAGTGAGTTGGGTAATAGGAAGAACAGGATCAGAACTACCTTGGATTAGGGTGACCAGCTGTCCTGGTATGCCCATGCTGCAGGGATTTCTGGGGATATAGGAGTTTTAGTTCTAAAACCAGGAAAGTTCCTGGCAAACGAGGGCTAGGTCGGCCCCCTTAGGTGTGTATGACAGGGAGAAGACTTTATGGAGAGATAAAGAGGAAGGAAAATAAAGACCAAAAAGAATCCCTCAGAAGCAGTGACCACAGGAAATCTGCATGAGCTAAACTTCAAGCAGCTGGGGTGGATTTTGAGCTTTAAACTCCAAGTACCTTGAGAATGTTAAGCAGAAGTTTCTCCTTGATCATTTCTTCTCAGTTAAGCACTATATAGACATATTAAGTTTGGCTCTAAACTGGGTCACAAGATCTTGAAAGAGTATGGGGGCAAGCAGATTTAATCTGATGAAAGCAACTGAAAAAACAATTCTGTTCAAAAGTTTCCTCATTCCTACAGGAAAATATTTTATTAAGATTACTCAAAGGTATTTTATGGGTTTTTTTATTTAGTGATTAAATGAATAAATAACATTGCTATCAACTTAAATTTCATATGCAGATAATGAATAGCATCGTGATAATTATAAAAATATATTTTACTAAGAAACAGGTTGAAATACTATAAAATTCTATGCTACCTACTATGTTCTGGCTTACTCTATAAATATGTATTTATTATTTATCTCTTGACTTACTGTCCTTATCTTCCTAAGATTATAATTGGTCAAGAGATTGTTTTCTAGCATTTTAAAATATTATTAAATGAATAAGAACTTGTTTACTATTATTGATTTTGAATGAGCATTTTATTTCATGAAAGGGCATTTTGAAGAGGTTCATAATGGAAAAGAAAATTCCCAAGGCTGCAAAAATAATAACTTTTGAAATGCTTTATTGATTGCCCAAAGGCCCTTTTCACATATTTTAAGTTTTTTAGAGAAATTATGTTTTAAATAGATAAACTTCCTAGAACACTCTTTATGAACTACTTTTCAACTTGGACAGCAATGCAGTCTGTCTGGGTAAAACTATAAAAAGTAGTCAAATAAAAATTTGAAATGCCCATTATTCATGATTTTTATAATTAAAATTCTATATTGCCATGTACAGCAAAACTGAGTTTTTTACTAATTTCTTCCTTTGGCACTAAAAAAGAGATAAAAAACAAAAAACAAGGCAAATTTATACAGTATCTTTGACTTAAACCTTAGTTAACATATTAGTCAATTCTTGGTACAATAACAACTCTAAAATATCAGTGGCTTATGACATAACCATTTAGTTTTTTGCTTATGTAATATGAGGATTAAGGCTGACTTCAGCTCTGCTGGGCCCGGCTGGGCTCAAATGAATTTTGCTCCTTATGTCTTATCATTCTTGACCTAGACTGAGGAAGCAGCCACTCTCTGGGACATTCTATTTTCACCGTGGAGGGCAGAAACTGAAGCGTGGAGTATGCTTTCTCCATGGCCTTGGTAGTCAACAGCCTACACAGTCTTTGTAGAGCAATTGGCTCCCAGATGGTTCTTTGGCTTCAGCCTTCAGTAGGACATTTCAGTGTTCCTTTGTCAGTCACACTGGCAGTTTCTAGATGTCATGGTATGTGATACAACCAGCGGATCCCGTTTTCATGGCCTGCTCCTCTACCACTCTCACTGTGAACTCTATTTCACTACACTATTTTGTGCATAATCCCAAGTCTGTAGATCAGATACTCCTTAAGCCTCCTAGTAGTGGTACTAACTGAGGAACTGAAGTTAGGAGAGGCAAATCCAAAGAATGGATGGATAGATGTCTATTCCAAGAATAACAAACCACTGCCTCATCCAAAAAAGAGAAAGCCCAATCTAGTCAAATGTCAGCCAGGTGTTCAGTTGGTCTTCTCAGGAATAATGCTATGCCAGGGCTCAGTGGCACTCCTTATTGCTGACAGGTTGGATATTTAATGTGGCAATAGTTAGGATGGTCTTGGTATGTGAGAATCTATGCTGTGGGGCCCAGGCTTGGCATCCATGTCGGCCATTATGGCTACTCTATTGATGTGTCCACTGTGCCTATTTTAGAGTGGCCAAAGATGAAGACTGGCTAATATCAACTAAGACATTAAAAAAGCAAACACATAAACAAAAAGCCCCCCAAAACAAACAAACAAACAAACAAACAAACAAACACTTTGTTGTTCAGTGCCTCTTTTGTGGTGAATGTTTTCTAATAGGATTAATATGTTATAAAATACATTTTATACTCTTACTGACTCCCATATATCCATCAGCATCTTTCCACAGCCGATATCATTCTTACCTGATTTCCCAATCTTTTTCTATCCAAATCACTGACCAGCTGGCCAGGCTATCAGGCACCTTTCAACAAATCCATATATCTCCTTACTTTAGGCCTCTTCTCATTCCTCACCTAGTAGATGATCAAGTGTACCATTTAAAGTTCTGCTTACTGGAAAAACTTCCTCTCATCTGCTTATTTTAAGGCTATTTCTGATTGTGATAGTAATGTAGCCATCATCTTGTTTCAACATATAACCATATACCAAACAGAAATATCCATAAATCAGTTCAGACTTTTTCTTCAGCTGGTCTTATGGGAATCCTGTCCATGACCCTAGAAGCATGCTGAGGGAGAGACACTAGTTCAACCACAGGGGGCAACATGAGGGCCCAGATTTCTTGTACATGCATCTTACTCACACCCTCTGGCCCTGCTTTGCCAGATCTAAGATGTATCGTTTCAAGATGAACTGCTACTGGGCCAAATCGGGAAGTTCAGGATGCACAGTCACTTCTTTGACTTCATGGTCAAACATTCCATCTCTACAAGTGCCCAAGAACTTTCCAAAAGTTGTTTCTTAAATGGTTTATAATTTTCTAGTATAAACAGTATGGCTTTGATCCCAAAACTCAGAAGACAGTGTTGTGATCTCTCACTGGCTCTTGGTGTATACTTCACACTGTGCCTTTTCTACAACTGATACCTCCAACATAGAAGGTCTGCTGGATCATACAGTCCAAACTGCAGGGATGATTGCACAGGAGTCTAGACCTGCTACAGAGCCTTTTCCAATTCCAAACCCCACTGAAACATGGCAGCTTTTTGTGTTACTCAGTATATGAGCCAGACTGGTCTTAGGTGTGGAATAGATTGTCTACAGAGCTTAATGAGGCCTATCAACTTTTGTGCTTCCTTCTTTGTGGGAGAGATACAAAATACACTGATTTGTCTTTTACTTTGAAGAGGATAACCCAGTACTTCATGGACACATGGCACCTAAGATCTTAATAGAAGTAGCAGGTCCCTAACATTTTGTAGGTTTTATATCATTTTGGAGCCTATATGTCTTACCAAGCCTTTGAGCTTATTAGCCACTTCTTTCTTAGTCTGCCTTGACTAACTTGAGTGGAATGGAACAGTGTATGTTCTGTGAGATGTCCTGATGATTCTGATCTCTTTGGACTATATTATGACAGAGGACAGGAGAATTAACATAGCCAAGAGAAAAGAAAAATGTAAACGTATATTGTTGAGGTCTCAGTGTGAATGCAAACTGTTTCTAATCTTTTCTGTTGGTATAGGAGACTTTCTGCAAATAAATCCATCTTCATTGCCCCTCCAACTTTCTGAGTCATTACAGTCTCCTGATTTCCAGCAGTTAAACTACTATCTGGGCTCAGTTTCTTCAAGCTCTCCATCATCTTCATTGCCGTAAACAAGCTGAGCTATGTGACAGTCTTTCCTACTGTCAGTCCTGATCTTTGGAAAAGAGCCATGACTGAGTAAATTAGTGATCGTGATGTCTCACCATCATATTCCCCATGGTCTTGGTGAATTATGTATCTTATGGGCTCCCTCATAGAAAATATTATTCTGATTTCTTGGCATGACCTAATATATTCATTCCAACATACTTTCCAGAGTCTTTTACTCCTTTTATGCCTCTATCATCTTCTATGACAATATGGGCATTTCAATTTTACCAAGACTTTCTCCAGGGTTCTAAGACTCATTTTTTATCAGTAAATTTCCCCTATGCCTTGGGGTCTTTCCAAGGCATTAAATCCCATGTTTCAAAAGAATGTCCCCCAGTCAATAAACTCTTGCTTTTCCAATCATAAGTATCCCCCTATTGATCAAATACTCTGAAAATCCAATCCTACAGATATTCTTCTGACTCCTGATTATACATGATAGCTAGTTCTTGAAGTTTCATGGGATTATTAACTCTTTTCTTATTTATTAGTCCTAGTATATTTACATCCCATGGCTGGATTATGCTGGAATTTAACTATGCTTTTCAGCCTAGAATCTAGGAGAGAAGGTTGGGTCAACTTCTGAGGAATGTACCTTCTACCTTATGTGGGAGCAGCCTCTGAAGTATCTCCTGGAAAAACTGTCACCCCTTAATGGAGAATAGTGGTCCAACTCTGTAGGCTTTCAGATTATAGATCCTTAAGGAAATTCATGAAATATCCCCATTCTCTGTTTCTATGCCCCAACTTTTCCCAAGCAGGGCTCTCACCACGGCATAAGAACAGTCCTTAATCTTTGCAGGTCAATGGCCCTAAAAATTCAGATCCTAACTTTGTTCTCCATTCTCCCTCTGCAAAAGATAAGGAACTCTTTCCAAGCTCCCCAAGATGTCTCTACCTTTCTTATTTACATTTGAGCTATTTGTTGATCACACTCAGTTTCCCATCATATGTCTTTAAGTCTACAATGCAACTTACTAATAATCAGCCAAATCCATTATCTTTGCTCCATATTTCTCAAATGCCTGAATATTGTCCTGGCTGCAGAATACACATTCTCCAAAGCCACCACTGATGAAATTTTTATCAATTGGACTGCAGTTTTGTGCCAGAAACTATCTATGATCCAGAGAAGAGAAGAGATTATTTTCTGGTAGGTGGCAAATAATCCAGTTGCAAAACCTCATCTTATTCACTGATATCACAGACCACTTCCAGTATTGATTGTGTTAGTTAGTTCTTCTGGGAAGCAGAAGCCAAGATTGAGTTAAAAGTGCAAAAAGTGTTTTAGGAAAAATCCCTGTGAAACACAAAAACACAACAGAGGTGGGAATGCCCAAGGAAGCCCTTAAAACTGTGGTGAAGGTCTGACTCATGTGAAAGGAGAGAAAGAAGGCTAAAAGATTGGGTAGGATCAGCTGCACACAGCAGTGCAGTTCCGAGAAAATCTCAGCCAAGATCATGGGAGCTCCACTGGAAAGAGGAAAGACTGCTCTTTGAGGAGTGCTGTGCTGCTTCAAAACTGAGACCCTTCTGCACCACTGCCATCCATATTCAATGGCTGAGCACTGTCCAAAAAGCATGGGGCCTTGGCTCAAAGTTGAGGCATAGCTTGAAGGCACCTGCACCCAGAGACTGTCATCCAACTGTGATCCTTTTGACAAGTTTTCTTCTTTCTTTCTTTCTTTCTTTCTTTCTTTCTTTCTTTCTCTTTCTTTCTTTCTTCTTTCTTTCTTTCTTTCTCTCTTTTTTTCTTTCTTTCTTTCTTTCTCTCCTTTCTTTTTTTAAGATTTATTTATTCATTTGAGAGAGAGAGAGTGAGCAGGGGAAGGGGCAGAGGGAGAGGGAGAGAGAGNTGTGATCCTTTTGACAAGTTTTCTTCTTTCTTTCTTTCTTTCTTTCTTTCTTTCTTTCTTTCTTTCTTTCTTCTTTCTTTCTTTCTCTCCTTTCTTTTTTTAAGATTTATTTATTCATTTGAGAGAGAGAGAGAGAGAGTGAGCAGGGGAAGGGGCAGAGGGAGAGGGGGAGAGAGGGAGTCTCAAGCAGACTCTGTGCTGAGCATGGAGCTCAACATGGGGCTCCATCCCAAAACCCTGAGATCATGACCTGAGCCAAAATCAAGTTGGTCACTCAACCATTTGAGCCGCCAGGCTCCCCATGACAGGTTTTCTTTTCTTTTTTTCTTTTCTTTTTTTTTTTTTTTTTTAAGATTTTATTTGTTTATTTGAGAGAAAGAGTATGAGCAGGGGAGAGGAGCAGAAGGAGTCAGAGAAGCAAACTCCCTGCTGAGCAGGGAGCCCAATGTAGGGTTCGATCCCAGGATCTTGGGATCATGACCTGAAGAAAAGGCAGACACTTAACAAACTGAGCCACCAAAGCATCACAACAGGTTTTCTTTTTTCTTTTTTTTTTTTTTAAAGATTTTATTNTGAGCCAAAATCAAGTTGGTCACTCAACCATTTGAGCCGCCAGGCTCCCCATGACAGGTTTTCTTTTCTTTTCTTTTTTTCTTTTCTTTTTTTTTTTTTTTTTTTAAGATTTTATTTGTTTATTTGAGAGAAAGAGTATGAGCAGGGGAGAGGAGCAGAAGGAGTCAGAGAAGCAAACTCCCTGCTGAGCAGGGAGCCCAATGTAGGGTTCGATCCCAGGATCTTGGGATCATGACCTGAAGAAAAGGCAGACACTTAACAAACTGAGCCACCAAAGCATCACAACAGGTTTTCTTTTTTCTTTTTTTTTTTTTTAAAGATTTTATTTATTCATTCGATAGAGATAGAGACAGGCAGCGAGAGAGGGAACACAAGCAGGGGGAGTGGGAGAGGAAGAAGCAGGCTCACAGTGGAGGAGCCTGATGTGGGGGTCGATCCCAGAACGCCAGGATCATGCCCTGAGCCGAAGGCAGACGCTTAACTGCTGTGCCACCCAGGCGCCCCAACACAACAGGTTTTCTTTTGAAAGGAAATCCGAGCAGCAGACCTCCATGGCTCCCNGATGTGGGGGTCGATCCCAGAACGCCAGGATCATGCCCTGAGCCGAAGGCAGACGCTTAACTGCTGTGCCACTCAGGCGCCCCAACACAACAGGTTTTCTTTTGAAAGGAAATCCGAGCAGCAGACCTCCATGGCTGCCCTAAAGACTCACTAATATAGAGTCATTTCAACCAATTTATTCAAACAGTGAAAACTTGTGTTACAGCACAAAGTAACTCCAAAAAGTATGAGAATAAAGAAAAACACCAAATATTTGTTTTGTAATAAATTCTTTCTCACAATTTGTTATTTTTATCACTCTTCCTGTACTTATCTTTTAATATCCTTCTGTTCTTATTCCCTGGTTTGTCAAAATTGTTCCATCCTTCTTTATATTTTCTTGAAATAAAACTGACATCATTATATTTTTTTTCTTCTTTGTGATATTATTGTGGTATTGTTTTTACATACAATTATGCTTTTTGTTCATCTTTCTAGTGAGAAAAATCTAACAGCCACAATGAGAAAAGGTTTTACACACACAGAAACACACACGTACACTCCTAACTTCTGCAAGGTTTTGAATTACTAGAAATAAAAGAAACAGACTATTTGGTGTCTTACTGCAAGAAGCTCCCACCCAGCAAATCAAAAGGCAAAATTAGGTTCTCTTTTCTCACTCTTCCTCCCTTCCATCTCCACTATCATAAAAATAACACTGCTCTTTGTGAAAGATAAAGACAGTATCCTCTTTCCAGTCTCCTTCTAGTTCCTGCTAAAAGAGATTAATTTGCCAGGATGTGAGGATGTTGATCTTCATGAAAGCTAGACTCCTGCCTAATTAGGAAAGTTTTCTCATTCATATTACTAGCTAGCTTCCTGCTTCTCCTTAATGATAAATAATTTTGTGCTGAAAGAAAAAAAAATTTCATTCAATTGTTACTAGAGCAAGCATTCCAATCAGAAAATGCAGAACATGATAAAGAACTTCTCTTTTCTAAAGCCATAACTCTACATCCCATCGCAAAGTACAAAGCTCAAATGACCACATCATAACATTTTAAACATATTTAACCAGAACTTATTTATTAAAGATTTTCAAGAAAGTGATTTTAAGCATGTATTTTTTAATTTTTCTTTTCAAATGAACACTCAAAAATACTTCCGTGTGCATGATGTTACTTTAGGAGCCTGACTTGCTCCCTAACAAAATGATATTCTTACTCAAACATGCAATGGCTCCAAATCATGAAATAAATTTATTTTTATAATCATGTAATTGTTCAGTTCTTTAGTATTATATACCAAACATTGGGCTAAATACTCTGAAATTTAAACACCAAAAATATAAACTGGGTCTATGTCCTGAAATATGCACTAGCTGGCATTCATTCAATCTTATGGAAAACAAAACAAAACAAACAAGCAAGCAAGATATATAAAAACTGCTGATGTTCCAAAATTAAAATAAGCAATTAATTTTGTACTAAGTAGGTGGCTATTATATATGGCTAGACATGAAAAATGCAAAAAACAGAAGACGTGCCCCTTGGATGAAGACACATTATTTTCACTTTGTTTTACAAGTTTAACTTTGCACCTTTTACATATCTCACATAGAACAAATTATGTGTACAACCACTCCTCTTGTTTTTCTCGCCTATCCCAAACCTGGCTCTTCTAAAATAGAACATGACTAATATGCCTTAGTTCGGCGCATGTGCAATTATATTGGTCCTTCTAGTTTCATTGCTGCCTTAGAACACACTGCAATAAAGACTGTTACACAGTGAATTCTCATCCTCTTTCTGAAAAGTGAAATAAATGTCTTCCATTAAAGACCTGAGGCACACAATAAAATCAGTAGAAATTTCTTCACAATCTCTTCCCTTTATGCATGTTATTCCTAGGCCAATTCTGCATGCAACCAAAGTTGGGAATGACCCAAGACTTAGGTCAAGCCATGAGTGGAAATAGCAAGAAAAATAATAACATTAACATCTGTTTGGGATGTTAGCTTCTTCTTGAGAATTTTAAATGTGGTGAGGTGATACAGTGCAGAGGTTAAGATGAAGGACTTCTAGGATCATGTTAACTGTAGAGTTTAGTATAGTTTACTTAACTCTTTTGAATTTCAACTTCTTAATCTGTTTAAATTATCAATAATACTTTCATTATGGGGTTGTTTTAAAGATCAAATTAAATTATCTATGTAAGCACTAACAAACTGCTTTGCACATAGTAAGTGCTCAGTAAATTATCATTAATTATTATTAGCATGACATACATCTCCAGAATATTACACTTACTAATAAAAATGTATTTGGCAGAAAATGAATCTTTGCTTTTAATGTCCAACTGAAATATATCAAATGCTAGAGAAGTTATTAAAAATGGATTAGAACAGGAAATCATTCACTACAAATATGTTGAAATAAATATATGTTAGAATCCCAAGGCCCATTTGGTAAGGTAAATAAAATAATTAAATAACATTAACATCAACCAAATGAAATAAAGTTATTTCTAAATTATTGCATGAAGAGAAAGGAAACGAGAAGAAAACTCTCTGAAGTCATGTAAAAATCTAAATACCTTTTTACTTCCTAATTTTCCTACCTGAAGATGTATATGAGAAGCTTTAACAATTTGAAATTTATAGCACACATACTTTATTTAAAATGTTTTGGAGTGGAAGACACAAAAAGGGTTTGTGGGTGGGCGAGTACCAAGGTTACTAAAGTCTGGGATCTAGTCTTTGGCTAGGAGAAGAACTTTGAGAGAAAATTGAGCCTTATTAACTGGACACAAAGTTTCTGTCTCTAGAGACCTAGATGATTCTTCAATATGTTTGGATCACCTGTGGGGTTGGTTTCAATTTGTATGATGTGCCCTAATGTTAATACTGGCTTCTGTGAATTTAAGATGTAGCAACTTGACCCAATTTGCACTTAAGAAGTAGTATGGGAAGAGGGAGGTTAAGATGGCGGAGGAGTAGGGGACCCCTTTTTCAGCCGGTCCCCTGAGTTGAGCTGGATAGGTACCACCAGCAGGAACATCCACGGAATCAGCCTGAGACGCAGGAAGATACATCTGGATCTCTACAAATGAACATCTCCAGCGCTGAGTATCGAGGTACGAAGCGGGGAGCCGTGAAACCGCGCACAGATATCGGAAGCTAAACAGAAGGGGGAGGGAGCCGCCGTGTCAGGGCGCCGGGAAGCGGTAGCCACCTGCAAGGGGGAGCGGACAGACCGCGGACCCGCACGCTTGAGACAGCAGGCTGAGAAGGGAGCTCCGGGAGCGCACGCGGGACGGCTGGCGGTTGGCGGGCCACCTGCACGGGGGAGCAGGCGGACTCGCGGACGGCACCCGCGAGACAACAGACTTAGAACGCGAGCTCCAGGAGCGCGCGCGCAGGGCGGCTGGCGGGCCACCTGCACCGGGGAGCGGGCGGACCGCGGACCCGCACTCTGGAAACGGCAGACTGAGTCCGTGAGCCGGGAGCGTGCACCACCAAGCATCTCACGGAGCTCCGGAGCTCCGGTGTGCTCACTGGATCGAGGCTGAGACCGGGAGCTCCGGGAGCGTCCGCGGGGCGGCTGGCGGCTGGAGGGCCACCTGCACGGGGGAGCAGGCGGACTCGCGGTCAGCACCCGTGAGACACCAGACTGAGACGGGGAGCTCCGGGAGCCCGCGCGGGGCGGCTGGCGGCTGGCGGGGTTGGAAACACAAAGGACAGAGACGTGCCGGCCCTGGAAGTGAGGGCTGGGACGCCGGGTGTGGGGCGCACAGCCCGGGATGCTGCAGGGTTGAGCAGCACCAACAGAAACAGAGTTAAAGTGGCCAGAACATCAGTGGAGAACGATCCGCGATCCCTCTGTTCTGAGACAGAGGCTGAATTTCAGCCGCTGCTGCTCTCTCAGAAGAGGCATAGCAAACCGCCAGGGAAAGCCGCCAGAGAACAAAAGCCCGGAAATACCGGCTCACAGGGTGCCCATCCCCATCCCCCCTCGCAAGGGACACAGAGACTCTACCCAAACAGGGTTTTCTGAGTACCGGCAGGCAGGCCCCTCCCCCAGAAGGCAGGCTGAAAAATCAAGAAGCCCACAACCCGGAGCGCCTGAGTGGCGCAGTCACCAAGCACCTGTCTTCGGATTAGGGTGTGATCACAACGCTCCGTAAGGAGTCCTTCATCGGGCTTCTCCACCGGGAACCTGCTTCTTCCTCTCCCACTCCTCTGCTTGGGTTCCCTTTCTTGCTGACTGTCTCTCTCTCTCTCAAATAAATAAATAAACTCTTTAAGGAAGAAGCCCACATCCCTAAGATCTCTATAAAACAAGGGCGCACGGCCTGGGTCCCAGTCAACACTTGGGCTCTGGACAACCCTGCAATCTCTCTTCATCAGAATGACGAGAAGGAGAAGTCCCCCCCAGCAAAGAAAAGATAATGAGTCTGTGGCCTCTGCCACAGAATTGGCCTCGGCCACAGAATTAATACATATGGATGTATCCCAATTATCAGAAATGGAATTCAGAGCAACAATGGTCAAGATGATGAGTAAACTTGAAAAAAGCATCAGAGAAAGCGTTGCTGAGAATATAGAATCCCTAAGGGCAGAAATGAGAGCGAATCTGACAGAAATTAAAAACTCAGTGGGCCAAATACAGTCAAAACTAGAGGCTCTGACGGCCAGGGTCACCGAGGCAGAGGAACGCGTTAGCGAATTGGAGGATGGGTTAGTAGAAGAAAAAACGAAAATAGAAGCTGGTCTTAAAAAAATCCACGCCCACGAATGTAGATTACGGGAGATTACTGACTCTATGAAACGATCCAATGTCAGAATCATCGGCATCCCTGAAGGGGTGGAGAAAAACAGAGGTCTAGAAGAGATATTTGAACAAATTGTAGCTGAAAACTTCCCTAATCTAGCAAGGGAAACAAGCATTCGTGTCCAAGAGGCAGAGAGGACCCCATCCAAGCTCAACCAGGACAAACCTACGCCACGGCATGTCATAGTGCAATTCGCAAATATTAGATCCAAGGATACAGTATTGAAAGCGGCCAGGGCAAAGAAATTTCTCACGTACCAAGGCAAAGGTATCAGGATTACGTCAGACCTGTCTACAGAGACCTGGAATGAGAGAAAGGCTTGGGGGGGCATTTTTAAAGCTCTTTCAGAGAAAAACATGCAGCCAAGGATCCTTTATCCAGCAAAGCTGTCATTCAGAATTGATGGAGAAATAAAGACGTTCCAAAATCGCCAATCATTAACCAATTTCGTAACCACGAAACCAGCCCTACAGGAGATATTAAGGGGGGCTCTATAAAGGTAAAAAGGCCCCAAGAGTGATACAGAGCAGCAAGTCACAACCGATACAAAGACTTTAAAGAGAAATGGCATCATTAAAATCATATCTGTCAATAATCTCTATCAATCTAAATGGCTTAAACTCTCCCATAAAACGCCACAGGGTTGCAGATTGGATAAAAAGACATGACCCATCCATTTGCTGTCTACAAGAGACTCATTTTGAACCCAAAGATGCATTCAGACTTAGAGTAAGGGGATGGAGTACCATCTTCCACGCAAATGGACCTCAAAAGAAAGCTGGAGTAGCAATTCTCATATCAGATAGACTGGATTTTAAACTAGAGGCCATAGAGAGAGATACAGAAGGGCACTATATTATTCTTAAAGGAAGTATTCAACAAGTGGATATGACAATTATTAATATATATGCCCCCAACAGGGGAGCAGCAAGATACACAAGCCAACTCTTAACCAAAATAAAGAGACATATAGATAAGAACACAGTAATAGTAGGGGACCTCAACACCCCACTATCAGAAATAGACAGAACACCCTGGCAAAAACTAAGCAAAGAATCAAAGGCTTTGAATGCCATACTCGACGAGTTGGACCTCATAGATATATATAGAACACTACACCCCAGAACCAAAGAATACTCATTCTATTCAAATGCCCATGGAACATTCTCAAGAATAGATCATGCTCTGGGACACAAAACAGGTCTCAGCCAATACCAAAAGATTGAAATTATCCCCTGCATATTCTCAGACCACAACGCTCTGAAATTGGAACTCAACCACAAGGAAAAACCTGGAAGAAACTCAAACACTTGGAGGCTAAGAACCATCCTGCTCAAGAATGACTCGATAAACCAGGAAATCAAAAAACAAATTAAACAATTTATGGAGACCAACGAGAATGAATACACAACGGTCCAAAACCTATGGGATACTGCAAAGGCAGTCCTAAGGGGGAAATACATAGCCATCCAAGCCTCACTCAAAAGAATAGAAAAATCTAAAATGCAGTTTCTATATTCTCACCTCAAGAAACTGGAACAGCAACAGAGGGACAGGCCTAACCCACTGACAAGGAAGGAGTTGACCAAGATTAGAGCAGAAATCAATGAATTAGAGACCAGAACCACAGTAGAGCAGATCAACAGGACTAGAAGCTGGTTCTTTGAGAGAATCCATAAAATTGATAGACCACTGGCAAAACTTGTCCAAAAACAAAGAGAAAGGACTGAGATTATTAAAATTATGACTGAAAAGGGAGAGGTCACGACCAGCACCATTGAAATTGCAAGGATTATTAGAAACTTTTATCAACAGCTATATGCCAAAAAACTAAACAATCTGGAAGAGATGGAGGCCTTCCTGGAAACCTATAAACTACCAAGACTGAAACAGGAAGAAATAGATTTCTTAAATAGGCCAATTAACTATGAAGAAATTGAGTCAGTGATAAACAACCTTCCAAATAATAAAACTCCAGGCCCAGACGGTTTTCCTGGGGAATTCTACCAAACATTCAAAGAAGAAATAATACCTATTCTCCTAAAGCTATTTCAAAAAATAGAAACAGAAGGAAAGCTACCAAACTCATTCTATGAGGCTAATATTACCTTGATCCCCAAACCAGGCAAAGACCCCCTCAAAAAGGAGAATTACAGACCGATTTCTCTAATGAATATGGATGCCAAAATCCTCAACAAGATCCTTGCTAATAGAATCCAACAGTACATTAAAAGGATTATCCATCATGACCAAGTGGGATTCATACCTGGGATGCAAGCATGGTTCAACACTCGCAAATCAATCAATGTGATACATCATATCAACAAGAAAAGACTCAAGAACCATATGATCCTCTCAATTGATGCAGAAAAAGCATTTGACAAAATACAGCATCCTTTCCTGATTAAAACCCTTCAGAGTGTAGGAATAGAGGGTACATTTCTCAATCTCATAAAAGCCATCTATGAAAAGCCTACTGCAAGCATTATTCTCAATGGGGAAAAGCTGGAAGCCTTTCCCTTAAGATCAGGAACACGACAAGGATGCCCACTCTCGCCACTATTATTCAACATAGTACTAGAAGTCCTTGCAACAGCAATCAGAAGACAAAAAGGGATCAAAGGTATCCAAATCGGCAAAGAAGAAGTCAAACTGTCTCTCTTTGCAGATGACATGATACTCTATATGGAAAACCCAAAGGAATCCACTCCCAAACTATTAGAAGTTATAGAACAATTCAGTAAGGTGGCAGGATACAAAATCAATGCCCAGAAATCAGTTGCATTTCTATACACGAATAACGAGACTGAAGAAAGAGAAATTAGGGAATCCATCCCATTTACAATAACACCAAAAACCATGCGTTACCTTGGAATTAACTTAACCAGAGACGTAAAGGACCTATATGCTAGAAACTATAGATCACTTTTGAAAGATATTGAGGAAGACATAAAAAGATGGAAAAATATTCCATGCTCATGGATTGGAAGAATTAACATAGTTAAAATGTCCATACTACCCAGAGCAATCTACACTTTCAATGCTATCCCGATCAAAATACCGAGGACATTTTTCAAAGAACTGGAACAAATAGTCCTTAAATTTGTATGGAACCAGAAAAGGCCCCGAATCTCCAAGGAACTGTTGAAAAGGAAAAACAAAGCTGGGGGCATCACAATGCCGGATTTCGAGCTGTACTACAAAGCTGTGATCACAAAGACAGCATGGTACTGGCACAAAAACAGACACATCGACCAATGGAACAGAATAGAGAACCCAGAAATGGACCCTCGGCTCTTTGGGCAACTAATCTTTGATAAAGCAGGAAAAAACATCCGGTGGAAAAAAGACAGTCTCTTCAATAAATGGTGCTGGGAAAATTGGACAGCTACATGCAAAAGAATGAAACTTGACCACTCTCTCACACCATACACAAAAATAAACTCCAAATGGATGAAAGACCTCAATGTGAGACAGGAATCCATCAAAATTCTAGAGGAGAACATAGGCAACAACTTCTATGACATCGGCCAGAGCAACCTTTTTCACGACACATCTCCAAAGGCAAGAGAAATAAAAGATAAAATGAACTTATGGGACTTTATCAGGATAAAGAGCTTCTGCACAGCCAAGGAAACAGTCAAAAAAACTAAGAGACAGCCCACGGAATGGGAGAATATATTTGCAAAGGACACCACAGATAAAGGACTGGTATCCAAGATCTACAAAGAACTTCTCAAACTCAATACACGAGAAACAAATAAACAAATCATAAAATGGGCAGAAGATATGAACAGACACTTTTCCAATGAAGACATACAAATGGCTAACAGACACATGAAAAAATGTTCAAAATCATTAGCCATCAGGGAAATTCAAATCAAAACCACACTGAGATACCACCTTACGCCAGTTAGAATGGCAAAGATAGACAAGGCAAGAAACAACAATTGTTGGAGAGGATGTGGAGAAAGGGGATCCCTCCTACATTGTTGGTGGGAATGCAAGTTGGTACAGCCACTCTGGAAAACAGTGTGGAGGTCCCTTAAAAAGTTAAAAATTGAACTACCCTATGACCCAGCCATTGCACTACTGGGTGTTTACCCCAAAGATACAGACGTAGTAAAGAGAAGGGCCATATGCACCCCAATGTTCATAGCTGCATTGTCCACAATAGCCAAATCATGGAAGGAGCCGAGATGCCCTTCAACAGATGACTGGATTAAGAAGCTGTGGTCCATATATACAATGGAATATTACTCAGCTATCAGAAAGAACGAATTCTCAACATTTGCTGCAACATGGACGGCACTGGAGGAGATAATGCTAAGTGAAATAAGTCAAGCAGAGAAAGACAATTATCATATGATTTCTCTCATCTATGGAACATAAGAACTAGGATGATCGGTAGGGGAAGAAAGGGATAAAGAAAAGGGGGGTAATCAGAAGGGGGAATGAAACATGAGAGACTATGGACTATGAGAAACAAACTGAAGACTTCAGAGGGGAGGGGGTGGGGGAAGGGGATAGACTGGTGATGGGTAGTAAGGAGGGCACGTATTGCATGGTGCACTGGGGTGTTATACGCAACTAATGAAGCATCAAACTTTACATCAGAATCAGGGGATGTACTGTATGGTGACTAACATAATATAATAAAATAAAATTAATTAAAAAAAAAAAAGAAAAGAAGTAGTATGGGAGCCTTATTCTCACATCCCCAAATGTTGACTACAGATTGTAAACTCCGAGTTCACAGGCCATGTCTTTTCTGTTCACAACTGTATTCCAGTCTGCCAATGCCAAGCATACAGCAGGCTTTGAATGAATAAATGGGCTCTTTGGCCCTTACCTTTGTTGAATTATATGCCTCATCAAGGTATTAGACTTCAACTCAGTGGGATGCCAGTTGGCCCCTTTGCTGCTTCTGATGGGGTTTTCAGTCCATTCTGGAACTCAATCCCAGATTTCTCTCTGGATCTGGCCTTTGGTTACTTCCCTTTTGGCCCTGGGCTGCTTGATACTTCCAAGAGAAATGGTTCCAATGCATAATCAAACCATTTCCATTTGAGGTTAACAGCTCAACATAATTTCTTGACTCTCCCTCTAATTTGTTATTCAAGAACCACTCCCCTCACCCATCCCTTCCGTCACTACCATGGGAATGGCCTCTGCAGTTTTACAAGAAACATTATAAACAAACTGCAATAGTAGCAGAGAAAATTTATATCTTCCCAGAACAAATATTAAATCAATCTCTGTGCTTAGCTAAACCAAATAATTCCCGAATTTGCGTTTTGCTCTCACAAACATAAAACCATGAATAAAGACAACTAAAGATGGTAGCAGAAAGAGCTCACCTATATTAATTTAACATAATCCCACAGTTTGATTAATTCTGGCTTAGAGAGAAGAATGAATTCGAATTGCTAAATTAGATGATCTTAACTCAGTAAGAATTTCCTTATAGGTCTTACTTTCTAAATATTACTATTTTTATCACTTTCATAATTATTATTTTCCTCTTCTTCTTATTTGTCTACCATACATCTTCTTTAGGGAAGAATCTGTTCAAACCCTTCTATTTTTCTTTTTTTAAATTGTGTTGTTTTTTTCCTAATAATTGAATTTCGAAAGTTCTCTATGTATTACGGATACAAGTCTTTATCAGATATGTGATTTGAAAGTATATTTATCCAGTCTATGGGCTGTCTTTTCAATCTCCTAAGAGGTAAGTTCCTGGACCTCAGTGACTTTTGTGTCCTCTCTACAGAGGAAAGTCTCCTCTCTCCTCTGTGACTTCACAGAGCACAGGCTTACTTATTATAATTTTTTTATTTAGTAAAATCCAATTTATAATTTTTAAAAATTAATCATAATTTTCAAATTGCAGCTAAGAAAATTTTGCCTAAGAGAACTTACATAGTTTAAGATTTTATACTTAGGTTCATGATCCATTTTGTGTTAGTTTTTGCATAAACGGCAAAGGAAGGACAATGTTCTGCTTACACATAGATATCTATTGTTCCATCACCATTTTTGGAAAAAAAAAATTACCGTTTCTCCACTAAATTGCTTTTGGACCTTGGTCAAAAATCAATTGAGGATGTATAGGTCCATTTCTGGATTCGATCTATCATAATTATTTATTTGTTTACCTAAATTTAGGCAAACCCCACACTGTCTTGATGGTTGTAGATTTATGATGCCTTGAGTTCAAATAGTATAAATCTTCCTGGCCTATACTCTTTTACAAAGGTTTTTAAACTCCTTTTTATCTTTTTTCATTTTTATATGAATTTTAGAATTATCTAATCATGGTAATGCTGGCTTCACAGAATGTGTTATGAAGTATTTCCTCCTTTTCAATTGTCTAGGCAAAATTGTCTCTATATAGAATTAATATGTATTACATCTTCCACAAATGTTTAGTAGAATCCATAAATAAAGCCATCAGGGCCATTTTGGATTTGAAGGTGCTTGATCAAGGAACACGAGAATTCATTGACTTGGAGGTACTCTGTAAGAGTTTGAAAACCTTGCCAAGGGCTCCTAGTATGTGGCAAAACTGATGCTTAGATAACCATAAGATCATGGAAAGTGATGGCCAATGTTGCCCAAAGTGGGATTGCTTGATTTTCCCTAGCAGAGATCTACTCTACGGAAGTAATAAAGAGGTGAGGAAAGTGGACCTGTTGGAACCAATATCTAAGGCCCAATATCAAGACCCATCAGAGAATTGTATTTTATGGGAGGCCCCAGAATACACCATGTGCCAAGACTATTAGGACTGCACCAGTGATTATGGCACCAGCATCACTTATGCATTTAGTATTGGTCCTTCCCTGCAGACCAGAGCTGGGCTTGTTAATATCCTTGGGGACAAGGGGACTTCAAAGAAATAGAGGCCAGGTGGCAGCTTTTAACCACCAGAAGCCAGGGGACCATAATCGCCATTAAGTCTAGCAAGGTCAGATGGGCAGCGAAGGGGTGTGACCTCCAGGGAGTTATGGAACTGGTTAATCTCCCTGAGGGCAGAACAGACAGGCTGCCAAGAAGATGACTGATTAACATCTACAACCAGAAATAATCAAGAATGGAGGGATAGGAGATTGAAGGCAGTCTTCCAGATAAAAAGCCACAATTCCTTTCACAGTTGCTGAACTGATTTTCAGATCTGGAACCCACCGACTGAAAAAATAGCTAAGTCTCTAGCATGAAGGATTCTGCAACACTACAGCAAGTAAATAACGTAATAATTCTCTCAGTCTTTTCCATAAGGGATGCATGTCCACTTACTCAAGTGATGGCACACTGGAAAAATATAACTCAAGAAGTATAAGACACAGGGTCTGAGCTGACTTTGATAGCTAGAGGTCCAGAGCATTCCTATGATCTTTTTTTTGGAATGGAAGCTTATGGCAGCCAGGAAATGAATGGAGAACTGACTAAAGTCCAGTTCACAGTGGGACCACTGGGTTTGTGAATCCACACACTTATCATTTCTCCAGATCCTGAGTATGTGGTTGAAATTGATACAGTGGGAAGTTGGAGTAACCCCACACTGGGTCCTTGACTGGTTGGGTAACAGCTATCACAGTGGGGAAGCCCAATTGGAAACCACTGAAACTAACTCCATGTGGCCAAGATAGCAAATTAAAAACTACATCACATTGAGAAGTGAGGAGAGCATAGAAAAAATTAGCGCCATCAATAAAAAACTAGAAATGTGATCACTATCATACTTCTGTTTCATTCACCAATCTGGCTCTGGAAGAAACAAGATGGATCGCAGATAATGGCAATTGCACGCTCAAGCAATTAGTACTGATCACAGTTGCAGCTACAGCAAATTAATAAGGTCTCAGGCCTATGGAATGGAGCCATTGACTTAAAATGCATTCTTTTGTATTTCAATAAAAAAAGAGGAACAGAAACAGTTTGCATTCATGTGCAACAGTATTCATTTACAGTTTTGGATCAGAGCTATATTAACCACATGCCCTTTCATGACAAAGTAGAGCTTAAAGAGCTCTGGATCACTGAACACTCCACAGATCATCACATGGATCCATTATATTGACAACATCATGCTGATTCCACAGGGAAGAAGGGGTTAGGGTTAGCCTATTAGAAATCTTGGTAAGATAACATGTACTTCAGAGAGCAAGAGCTAAATTCTATGAAGATTCTTAGATCTGTCACTTCAGTATAGTTTTAGGAGGTTAGTGATCATGGATGTGCTTGGGCAGTACTTCAAAAATAAAAGAAATTACTGCATCTTGCATCTTCTGCAACAGAGAAGATAGCACAGTGCCTGATAAGTCCCTTAGGATTATGATGACAACACATTCTACTATTTGAGAATTCTGTTCTGACCCATTTACCTGCCGATATGGAAAGATGCTAGCTTTGTGCAAAATTCAGAGAAGGAAAGGCTTGGTAGTATGTCCAGGCTGTGGCGCCAGCAACACAGCACCTTGGCCACATGTCTTAACAGACACTATGATGTCATAGGTATCAGAGGTAGGACAAGATGCAGTGTGAAGTTTATGATTAGCACCAGACGGATAATCCAACCCAGGCCCCTGGGAGCCAGGAGTAAGACCATGTCATCCAAAGCAGAGGTGACTGATATACCTAAGGTGACATACCCAGTGAGTCATGCCCTTGTATAATCTCATAAGCGTAGGTAGAACTTGTGACTTGCTTCTGGCCAATAGAATATGGCAAGGACACACCCTTGATTAGGTTACGCTATTTAGCAAAGGTGTTGAGATAGTTACCCTCTAGATTATGTTATGTTATATAATACTCTGTCTTAGCAGACTGGAGCAAGATTCTCCTGCTGGCTTTGGAGAAGTAAGCTGCCATTCTGTGAGAGGGTCTTCTGGCTGGGAGCTAAGAGTAACCTTTAGCTAAGAATGGTTCCCAGAGGACAGCCCACAAGGGACCTCAGTCTTTCAACTGCAAGGAATTGAATTATATGTGGGCAATAATGATGTCTGGACTGTGGGACCTTGGGCAATTATCTAACTTTTCTAGGTCTCAACTACCTCATCTCTAAAATAATAAAACATAATAATGAAAATTGCTGATACATAATTAACAATCACTACATCCGATGTGAAAACTAAACAAACAGACTTTTCTTCTTTTGTGGTAAACAATACTGCGATAGGCAAAAGCAAAAGTTACATGGGCCATGGAATAATTGTTCTTAGAAGATAAGTCAGCTAAAACAACTTTTTTAACAAGATTAACTACTATGCATTGATACTTCTAAGCCCTTTGCCCCACTGTGCCCACCAATCCATAACTCTCATGTCAGAAACTGCCCTACCCCCAGTCAGTCTCTGGATTTTCAAAACTCATGAAATCATCAGTCCAAATTCTCACACCACATACAGCTGTGTACATATACACATACACATACACACACACACACATGATATTATATGTACACATTTTTTGATATATGTTTTTTGATATATGTACACATTTTTTGATATATGTTTTTTCTCCTGACTTCTCCCTTCTGAGACTCTCTTAAGAATGGTATTTTCCTTTATAGCAGTAGGTTTAATAAATTGTGTTCTGCTGATTAATTTGGCTCTTGGAGGGTTCTTTTGGGGTTTGAGAGATGGCACAGACCTTCTCCTAAGGACCATATATGTATTGATTTTTTTTAATCCTCAAAATAGCCCTATGAGTAGATAATATTGTTATTTACATTTTACAAAAGCAGAAATTGAGATCTCTAGAATTTAACCCAGGAAAGTGCTTTTGTGAAGATAAAATGTAATAATGAAGGAGGAAATAATGTAGGTGCCTGGCACAAAGTGAGTTTTAGGAAATCTGACTATTATTTATTTTTCTGTTACATTAATAATTGGAGGGAAAAAATAATCACCTCACCAGAAACATCTCAACTATCTTTACCATGAATATCTTTGTGCTTTTCAAATCCCAAAAATATTTGGTCATAGAGACGCCAGAAGATGGGATATTTTCAACAAATATATATATTTTTACTGTTAGGTGAACAATAACATATATTTATAACACATGTTTGTTTTCTGGTATTTTCTTTTTTAAAATCTCTATTTTTTTTTATATTCTTTAATCCTTGATCTAGAGTGGGAATATGACATGCAGAGAAGTTATGTATTATTTCCAGACCTGAGGAGGTAAAGTGTTATTAGTCATGTATCATCTGAATCAGGAATCAGTGATCTTTTCCTGTAAAAGTCCAGATAGTAAATATTTTGGGTTTTTCCCTCTATATGGTTCTGTCACAACTACTCAACCTTGTCATTAAGTCAAAAAAGTACCTGTAGGTATTATAGAGATGAATGGGTGTGGTATGTTCTAATAAAACTTTATTTACAAAAACAGTTGGCAGGCAATTTTTAATCTCCAAGCCATAGTTCGCCAATAGTTCTTCTAGGTGCAACTTTGAGAGCATCCAGAATCCTGTACTTTTTTCCTCCTTGATTTCCTACTCAGGTCTAACGATCCCTAGAAGTGCTCACTCATAGATGTAGCATTGATTTTCCATTTACAGGCCCTATCAATAACTTTTCTGGGTTGTCATTATATTTAATATCACACTTTGGTGGCTTTTATGACAGATAAAGATATTATAAGTGAAACCTGGCTGGGAAACAACTCGGTTAGCTGGTGAACTGTGTGAGATCTGAACGTCTGGTTGGTATAATGCTGGCGTCGTCTGGCCGTCCTTCAGAGAAGGCGGTCTCTGTATGAGTTTAGACAACAATTTCACTAGGGATAAGTGAACTATTTTGTCAAATTCAGCACCCAATCCAGTTTCATTATTTTAGAACATAAAACTGTTTGGTGATTAGTTTTGTTTACACTTGGCAAAGTATTGCTTCCTCTTCTGAGGGGGAAAAAAGGACAAAAAAAGCTCATAAAAATTTCAAAAAGCTTTTGACTTCAAATAGTTCTTGCAAAACTGCATTTGGATGAGTTAAGTGTGGAGGAATCAAAACCATATGGATTATACTTCTTTTAAAATAAACACTGATTTAAAAATCGAGGGAAAATTCTTGGAAAAGTAGGCTTTACTCTTCACAGACTCCAAATAGTCAAAAACAACGTTAAGAAATTTGATCAACCCAAAGCACAGCTGGGTTTACCCATTCTTAATTATAGTGTTTTCATTGTATATCATGTAAAAATAAACAGCCTCAGGAGTGGCCTACATTCAGTTATTTTAGAAGAGTGTGGGGGATTTTCATGTATCTCTGGAGTAAACTTTGCCCAAATCCTGGATTTGAGGTAAATCACATTATAGTATTTGAAATGTTAAAATATTAAGCACTTGTCACTCATCATATTTTATTTTCAAAAACTCAGTCTTTGCCCCAATCAGAATGACCAAAATTTTGAGAAAGATTTACTTCAATTCTCATAAGGTGACTTACTCTGATGTAAATCTATACATCTAAATATTTAATCATCAAAAAAAAAAAAAAAGAACCTGGTTCTCTTATTTAATTAAATGACATTTCTGAATGGGAATTAATGACCACCACCAAACTTTAAAACAAAGTCTTCTTGACCACAATCTTCATTCAAGTGGAATCAAATCAACTAACCATTAATTCACTCTCTACCATGTTGTAGGAACTTTGCTAGCACTAAGGTTCAAAAACAAGACACTGTGTCATAGAAGAAAAAAGGGAAAAATGTGGTTAGGCAAATGATTACAGTGCAATGTATATATGTCATAACACATGGAAACATAAATCATTATGACTCCAGAGTAGAGATGATCAGTTTTCTGGAGGAAAGAGTGAAGATTTCTTAGATGAAGGGACATCTGAATTGGGCCATAGTAGGTCAGTATCTGTTTACCTGATGAAGAAAATGAAGCAGAGCATTCGATGAAAAAGGGACAGTACATACAAAAATTGGGAAAACTTGGGTGAATCTGGAGCATCTCTATGTGGCTGGAGTATAAGCTGTGTGTGTAAGGGGGAGGATGGCTAGAGATAAGACTAGAATGTCAGACTTTGCCTCATAGAAAGGAACTTTCTAGGTCATATTACATCTGGAGTTAATGGGTAGCTATGGATGGTATTTAAGGTCACTATCAGATGCAGTGAGAAAAACAATTCTGATAGCTGGAGGATAATTTTTGGGGGTGTGAGTGTGTGTGTATGTGCGTGTAGGAGGAGTGAGGGATGGAACTGCTCAAAAATAGTATTAGGATTCTCAAAAATTGCACGCAGGCTACTGTAATATAGCATTTTGACAAATGCAGCTTCTACACTTAAAAGTAGGCTCTGTGAGGATAGCGACCACATCTGGCCTCCTTCCCACAGTGTTCTCAGCCCCTAGGACAGTAGGCCTGGCACACAGGCAGTGAGAACTGGTTCAAGGAATAAATGACACATGGGAAGGTCATGTTGTATCAACAGTAACCAATGCGATAAGTCATTAATGAGCCTCAAGTCTAGAAGAGACATAGAAAGAATGATACCCAAAAAACTAAATTTTAAATTTAAGGGCACTTTAGACTTTGCAATTCATTTATCCCAGTCCAGGAGGAGGAGGAGATAGCCTCTCTCTTCTTGGCATCAGCCCCTTCATTCTCTCACCTCCTGATGCTTCCTCACCCAGTTTTTATTTGTTTCCCTGTGGTGCCATGTGTCACCTCCAAAATTGTCCTCCCAGTTAAAGAGATGCAGTACTGCCCCAGGGAAAATTAAGAAGTAAGTGAAATTCTGTCTTCTGAACTCTATTCTTCCCTTTCTTCCCCCTTATCCTTGAATGACATACATGACCTTCAACACTGTCTAAAAGCAGCATGAGACTTCCAGTTTCCAGTTCCACATGTAAGGAACTTGGAAGTCACTGCTCTGTCTTAACAAGGAAATGGTGAAAAATCTGAAAAATCAACAATGCTTCTTGGATCAGTAAGAGAAGTGAGGATCAGTAAGAGAAGGGAGGACATCAGTAAGAGAACAGAGGCCCCTTGGATTGGAGTCAGACAGCTGTACACAGGGATTGTTGCTGATGGAGCAGAGACATCCTGGCAGAAACTTCCTCAGGAGCCAGTGGCACAGTAGGAAGACCTAAGTTTTAACTGATGAATTGATGGAGGCTCAGTGCAGACCACTCTGAGAGTTAACAACTCCAGGGTGACTCTATCATACAGGACCTCACAATCTTGTGAGATTTACCTCCAGGAACACAACCAGATTCTCACAGTAAGTATCAGAGAAAAATCCCCCCTTGCTTCTGGTAAGGGTAAAGGAAAAGGCACCATTTCAAAATACACCAGGGCATTCTGTTCTTAACAAAGCCTGCTATCAGGGAAAACTAACCTGGAGCCTAACCTGCTGGGGCATTATCAGAATCTAACTGACTTGGGGAGAAATTTCCAACTCTAGTCCACTCGAGCCATCCTGCTTACCTAATCGAGGAGGGAAAACAAAAATAAAAAACAAAATAAAATAAAAAAATTAAGAAACTCTTGTGAGTTTCATAGTCCAGAGTCACTAAAAGATTGACACCCAATCACAGGACTATCTCTGTGACCCTCACATCTCACCACCACATTGCTAAAGGCCATTTATAGCAATTCTTTTACTCAGCACATCATGTCTGGCTATCTAGAAAAAAATTATAAGGCATACCAAAGTCCAAAAACACACTTTGATAAGACAGAGCAAGAGAAGAATCAGACATGGCAGGGATGTTGGAATTATCAGACCAGGAATTTAAAACAACCATGATTAACATGCTAAGGGCTCTAATGGGTAAACAATATGTGAGAATAGATGGGGAATGTAAAAAGAGAAGGAAATCCTAAGAAAGAACCAAAAAGAAATGCTTGAGATAAAAACAGCAACAACAACAACAACAAAACACTGTAACACTACAGCTGTTTCACAGCTGAAAAATCTCTCAGCTGGAGAATATATCAATAGTACACTCAAACACCAAAAAGCTGAGAGAAAACAGACTAAAAACAAAGGAAAAAAACCCCAAAGAACAAAAAAACAAAAACCAAAAAACAGAATATCCAGGATCTGTGGGACAGCTACAGAAGGTGTAACAGATGCACAAGGTAGAACCAGAAGGAAAAGAAATAAACCAAGGAACAGAAGAAATATTTGAAACAATAATGACTGAGAATTTCCACTAACTTAATGTCAGATACCAAAGGACAAATCCAGGGAGCTCTGAGAACACCCAGGAGGATAAATATCAAAACAAACTACACCTAGGCATTTATTTTTCAAACAACATAAAATCAAAGATAAAGAAAAAACTTTTGAAAGAAGTGGGGGGTGGGGAGGGCTGGTGGGGGTGAGAACAGCTTACCTATAGTGAACACAGATAAAAATTACATCTGACTTCTTTTCAGTAATCACGGAAGCCAACTGAGAAACTCTTGTGAGGTTTATAGTGGAGTGAAATATTTGGAGGAAAAAATCAAAAACCACCAACCTAGAATTCTATACCCTGCAAAATTATCATTCAAAAGTGAAGACTTTCCCAAGCAAACAAAAATAGAGGGAATTTTTTGTCAGTAGACCTGCCCGGCAATAGATGTTAAAAAAATGTTTTTAAAAAGAAGGAAAATAATATACGTCAGAAATTCAAATCTACATAAAGTAAGGAAAAGCATTTAAGAAAGAATAAGTGAAGGTAAAATAGATCAGTGGTTTCTAGGGGTATAGAATGGAGATGAATAGATGGAGCAAAGAGGATTTTTAGAGCAGGAAAATTTCTCTCTATGATCCCATAATGATAGATACAAGGTAATCTACATTTATGGAAATCCACAGAATGTACACCACCAAGAGTGGACCCTAATGTAAACAATGAACTCTGGGTAATTATGATGTGTCAGTGTAGGTTCATCAGTTTAACAAATGTCCCACTCTAGTGGAGGATGTTGATTATGTGGGAGGGTGGGCATGTGTGAGTGCAGGGGGTTTAGGGGAAATCTCTGTACCTTCTTCTGTTTTGCTGGGAACCTAAAACTGCTCTAGGAAAGGTGGAAAAAGAGAAAAAGCCCCATGAAACAGACATGAATACAACCCTTGTTGACTTTGTAGTTGTCTGAGGTTTGCTAAGCCTCAGTTTCTCCATTGCTAAAATGGACATAAAAATAATGGCTAACATGAAAATATTTATTTTAATAAGTGCACAACCCTCAGTAAGTGCTAATTCTTATCTTTTCTCCTCCTATCCCATCCCACAGCATGCTATATGCCAGTTCATGTCTTCCTTTTAACAAAGAAGTGATGTATTTTCAGTTATTGGTATTTAAATGGAAACTTACACTCAACTGTTCAGTTAGAAGACTTTGTGTCTAGTTGTGATATAAATGTATTTTCTTTTTATGGAAAAATAATTATACCAAAGATCACCCATCTTCCCTCAAGTAAATAATAATTTTCAGGGAGACTCCAGCCTAAATACCTATTTCGGGAAAAGAAACCCTTCTGTAAGGGCATGGACTAGGTGAAGTACGTAAATGAAGACTGACTCTCAGACCTCCAACTACAGGCAGCACCCCCAGCCAAGAACCAGGGACCCAGCCCTCCCACAGGCCCCACCCAGTCAACTACTGAGAATGGTGGAAAGACTAAGATGAGGAACTCTTCCATAGTTGGCTTTCACTTAAGAATTCCTGATGGCCTTGCTTACATTCCTTAGATTGTAAGGCAATGTTAGGATGCTTCTGCTCAATCTCCCCTCCCTCTCTCCTTCACTAGGGGTTGGATGAGAATCATGTTCAGATGGTTCTCCCAGTCTCTTCCAGATCCCTCTCCATTTTTTCCCCCACAAAGTGTGTTCCCTGATAAAATTCTTGCAAATTTAATTATATCTTGGTATTTGTTTCCTAGGGGACTGGAATAACACACTAACCAATGAGAAATTTCTTTCACTACAACGATGGTTATTAATGTCTCCACCTTCAAAAATCAAACTTGCTAACAATCTTTAAATGACAGCCTGCATGGTCAAAATGAAACAAACACACAGAGCATGAGCTAGCATGCTTACTACAATGACACACAGGGTTAAGATCAGACTTCAAGTCCATGCCTTATGTGGTCTCTGATCTATTCCCCACCCACACACCTCATACTCTAAAAGGACTTGAATTTTGATGCTCTCTCACTCCTAACAGGCAGATGTTAGGTGTCTTTCCCAATTTTGCCTCTTGTGTTTAAACTGATCCTAACTCCAACCCCACCCCTCAAGGCCCATCTGAATAGTTTCCTTAGCACCAACGCTTCCCAGTAGTCTCCTGAGCAGGAGTCCCTCCAAAACAATTGCTTCATCTACCTGGGTGCACATGGTTGAGTGATAGAGCTAATTGTACATCTGACCACCCTGTTCGTGATTCCTTTTTGTGTTCTCCACGGTGCTTAATTAAGAGCCTGATACACTGTAGATGCTGTTTCCTAAAAAGACAAATTAGTCAACATTATATAAAGGAAATAGAACGGATTTTGGAAATGGGGCATTTAGGTTTAAATGCCAGACCCTCACTTACTAGTTATGTGACTTGAGGTAAATCACTTAATTTCTCTGAGGTTTGTAAAATGGGGATCATAGACCTCACATTACAGAGGCTTTGTGAGGATTAAATGAGATAATCTATTTATTTTCATTCATCCAACTAACTGAGATCTTGCTATGACCCAGTCTTGAGGATACATCAATGGATGAGAGGGCTAGGGTGCATAACCTCAGAAGATTTTATTTTAGTTGTGTCAAAAGACAGTAAAAAAATTGAACAAATTAAAATATTAATCTCATTTACCAAAAACCTTCACAGCAACACCAAGATGAATGTTTTTAACTGAATAACTGGGTACTATGTGCTATCCAAGTTGACACATTAAATTGACTATCACATGCTCTAAAATGTTAATTCTTTTGCCATTAAATGGCTTAACTTAAAGCATTCTTTGGAGGACCTGGATGTATGATTAGCTTTCCAAGGCTAATCATTCTCCCAGGGCCTTTTAGAACATCTCTCATAGCAAAATCACAGTTAATAAGGATTTTAAAAAGAAAGATGTTTAATTTTCCTAAAATGAAACAACACATTAGTCAATCTTTCCTGTTGTACGATTCTATACCGATACAGCTGACCAGGCTAAACTCTAAGCCATTCATTATTCTTAAGTATATAAAAAAATAGTAGAAAAGATTTTAATGCTCTACAACAGCCAGTATCCAGCACAACTACCAAATATCTTTAAATGATTAATAAGAAAAAACTGTCTTTCTTTCTTTGTAGTACCTCATATTTTTTATTCCAGATAAATATGTTTTTAATATTCATTTAACATTGATTAAATACCCACGCCTTCCATATTAGCACAAAATTGAAAGCATATTCATTTTGCCAGTAAATATTAAGCAACATGTGAGTTGAAAAATCCAAGTTAAAATCAGTATAGAAAGTTTGTTAAATAAATCACATGTAAAACAAACTAAAAAATATGTGCCCTTATTCCCTTGCACTATCAAACATGAATGCTTTTATGTTTTTTTGTTTGTTTTCCTTCACAAAAACATTTTTTTAAATTGATGGATGCTTGTTTCCTTTTTGTCCCCCTTGCTTCTTAAATTCCAAATAGTATAGTCTAAGCTCTCGGTTTCATAAATGTGGATGGACCTTCATACCTCTTGCCAAATTCTGGTCCCATTCCATAAAGAAGGTAGATACCATATTGATCAAAGACAGCAGAATTAAAAAAAAAAAAAGGCAGAATAGCCCATGGACTCATTGCAATTTATTATTGATTAGCCCACTCTGTCACATCAACTGGAAACTGGAATTTGAAGTCATTCTTTCAGGTGTGAGGAAGCTCAATTTGATCCAACTGTTAAAACATTTTTAAGTGCAGATATAGCTCCTAGTCTAACCACAGTATTTCGCATCCTCATGCAGAGTACTTCTAGTCATCTTGAACATACCAGCTATAAACCATAATTGGTACCTCGAGATCCAGTTTTTTCCTCTGACCTCAGAATAAAAGGTTGGAATATTTCTGTAAGTCAGGAGTCTGATCTCCTCCAAGGTGATTTTGCTTTCTCAATACCATTTCCACCTCTGGCTCTGGCTCTCAAAATTATTTTTAAAACTAAAAGTAATCCCATTCACTGCTAGGAGAAAAATATCTATCGAGTTAAGGAATACAATGCTAAAATGTTAAGACCATTATAACTTATTGACGAATAGTTCAATAGAGATGAAAAATCTGAATTAATATTTTATTGAATAATAAAATGTATGCTGAATTCCAAAGATGAGACTGGAAAAATTGTACAAGAATAGAACAGAAGAGGAAACTGAGGAATAGGAGGATATTTGAATTACTCAGGTCACTCTGCTAGGCATGGCAACTTTTAACGCCTTATTAGTCTCCCGGGGCTTGTATTACCAGGCTTGCATGTTTCGTAAATGCCATACATTATAACTTCCTCCATATGATATATGATGTGCAATAGCATATTAAAAGTCTTTACAGTCAAGAATCTTCAGCTTGTGTTGCCTAAACTTATTTGATTCTTTCTTTTCCCTTCCTTCCTTCCTTCCTTCCTTCCTTCCTTCCTTCCTTCCTTCCTTCCTTTCCTTCCTTCTTTCCTTACTATTTTTTTCCCCAATTAATATCCCGAGGTGCTAGTTCTTTCTAGAATACATCTTAAGAAATATTATGCTAGAGGGGCGCCTGGGTGATTCAATCAGCTGAGCATCCAAATCTTGATTTTGGCTCAGGTTATGATCTCAGGGTCACGGGATCGAGCCCCATGTTGGTCTCCAAGCTCAGCTTGGAATCTGCTTAGGATTCTTTCTCTCCCAGTCTCGCTGCCCCTTACCCCACTTGTGCTCAATAAATAAACAATCAAATAAATAAATAAACTTTAAAAAAAGAAATATTATTCTAGATCTTGCAGCTAGCATAAAGGATAGTCAAAGGTGGGGGTTCAGAATCAGGGAAATAATGTCCCTAGGTTCAACAGGGCAAGAAAGATTTACAGAGAGGAAAAAAGATAGTGGTGAAATAACACTAAAAGATCAAAACCTGAAGGACTAAGAAAAAGAGCATTAGTTTTTCATTGGGATGGGGACACCAATATGGTGTAGAGTTGTGGGCAAAACTAGATCTCAAGGATGTAAGTAATGAAAATGTATTGAGAGCAATTTGGCTCCATTTATTTGGCCGCGCAAGAAAAGAGAGGATTAGTTAGGAAAGACAGATGTGTTAAGTGAACTGGATATTGTTTATTTTAAAACAGTTGAAACTTTCTATGTTATAAATTAGCAGGGGAAGATTGTTTGAGAAAAAAAAAAAAAGATCTTAAAGCTTCCAGTAAAATTATTACATAAATGGACAGAGGTTTATCTTCTCTTCTTCCCAAATCCAATATTGTTAAGATTGGATTGGAAGATTCATTATCATTAAGATTTCAATTCTCTCCAAATTGATCTATGGAGTCAATACAATCCCCACCAAATCCCAGCAGACACTTTTGCAGAAATTGGCACACTGATTTTAAAATCCATATGGAAATATGAATTACCTGGGAGAGTAAAAAAAAAATTTTTAAAAGCAAAGTTGGAGGAATAACACTACCAGGTTTCTAGACTTTAATATAGCAATTTAATATACAAAATATAATATAAATAAATATGCTACATTTAGCAAGATAGTGCATTTTGGAGTCATAGTAGAAATACGTCAATATTCCAGAGATGAAGAGAGTTTGAATCTTTATGTTGAGAAATCTCCCTGAATATCCAGTACAATCTATATTTACATAAAAATTGTGAAATTTTAGAATATCTGAACCCTAATTCCTAATAGCTGACCTCAATATCCAGATCCTAATTTCTTTTTGCTGATAACAAACCTGGGACTTTAAAATTCCCCATTTTTTTTCTGTAAATTCCATCAGGAGGTAGGATTATTTAAAATCAGAACACAAGTATTAAAACAAATTATAAAAACTCTTTTTCTTTCAGGTCTGCAAAAAAATATATAGGATTGATGACCTGCAGAGAAATGGAGATATGCTAGGTTCTCCCTCTCTCGCTTCACAAAAGGGGACTTTTGATAGAGAATTTCATTCTGGGTGATATCAGTTTCAGTAAAAGAGTAGAAGGTCCCTGTAGTTGGAAAGGAGAATGTTAGAATGGAAATCTGGAGAAAAGATGTCTTCGTATGACCACCATGTGAATAGAGACAAGTCAATTACTCCAAGTACAAATATCTGGGACTAGCCATAAAGTGTTTCTCTGATGCCCAATTTTGCTTAGTTGTTTTGGCATTAAACTTAGAGCGAATATCGTTTATCTCCCTGTGAGGAGACTCTACTGACTCAATGGTTTGTTTTTTTCAGGTCCTGGGTGCCCCGAGCTCTGCTTGGGCATTCTGGCAAAGAGCAGAGAAAGGCAGTCCCACATCCTGCTCTCAGAAGAGCAGGAAGTTGCCCAGACAAACGTCCGGGGCCACGCAAGAGATTCCGGCTCAGCTCTGCTTTGAAATCAGGGCCTGGGTGGCTTCTTTGTCATTGCTTTTTCAGGTGACATATGTTCAAAGAATTGTGTGCAATATTGAAGAAAATCAACAGCACAAGTGTTTGACATTTTCATAATTCTTAATTGCTGGCATTTCCTAGAACTTGCATCCCTCTTTATTACCACTCTTCCTCTTGTATCAGAAGAGTTTTCAAAACTCAACTTTGAGAAAGATCTGAAAATCTCCTCATTAAGACAGATAATGGGGGCTCCTGGTGGCTCTGTGGGTTAAGCATCTGCCTTTGGCTCAGGTCATGATCCCAGGGGCCTGGGATGGAGCCCCATGTTGGCTCACTGCTCAGCCGGGAGCCTGCTTCTCCCTCTCCTGACCCTTCCCTCCACTCATGCTCTCTCTCTCTTCTCTCAAGTAAATAAATAAAATCTAAATAAAAAAACCAAAAAGACAGATGATGTTATTCTCACAGATAGTTCATGGCACTCTGCCTCCTCATAGCATAAATTATGTTTCAAAAAGAAAAATCTTTGTTCAATTAAAACTCCAGGGGCTCCTGGGTAGCTTAGTAGGTTAAGCATGGGACTCTTCATTTTGGCTCAGATCAGGATCTCAGGGTTTTGAGTTTGAGCCCCACGTGCTGGGCCTGGAGCTGGCTTCAGCTTCTCTCTCCCTCTCCCTCTGCCAGAGTGCCTCATTATCAGGGAGGAGTTCTCTTATTAAACAGTATGTCATTAACTGACCACTCCTCAAAAGAAATGTGTTAACAAAGCCATGAAACATTCATTTATTTTTATCCCATCAAGGTAGTTTGTAGAGCACCAGAAGTATGCTTGGCAATATAAGATGTTCTGGGGAAGTCATAAAAAAATTAAGAAGAGATGAAATATCACAGAATACTTAAAATAGCATTGACAAAGAAGTACTCGAATGGAAGGATGGAAGAAAGTTGTGTAAGAGCACAAAAGGAGATCCTTGGAAAAGCTTCCCTGAGAAGATGCCATTTGAACTGCTTCCTGGGGATAAACAGGAGTTTGCCTGAGGAGTGGAATGTATCACAAACAGAAAGGCAAGTAGGTACAAAGGTACAAGATTAAGGCCATGGTGTTTTTAAAATAGCATGGAGTGTACTGAAATTGAAACATAGGTGTATGGGGCATGGGGGAATGAAGGGACATGATGGCAGAGAAGTAGATTCAGAGTAGCAGTCAAAAATAAGAATAAGTTTTGTGTTTTGTTTGTTTGTTTGTTTTATATATACTGAAGGTAAAAGGGAGCCAAAGGAGGTTTCTAAAGAAAGAGGTAACATGACTAACCAGGTTAATAGACTGGAAATATTACCATGGTAGGTAGGGTAAGGGAGAGGGCCTGGAAAGGGCAGTAAACGGTGGGAGGCAAACAAAAATGTAAATCTCCAAATNGGTGGTAGGGTAAGGGAGAGGGCCTGGAAAGGGCAGTAAACGGTGGGAGGCAAACAAAAATGTAAATCTCCAAATTAACATTTTCTTTATTGTAAATATTTGTAATTCCTGAAAGACACAGGTTTTGATGTTCAGAGGAAATTCATGAGGCATTCTCAAGATCCATGACTGACAATAAATGCACTTCTGGAATATCGACTCTTGAAAGGAACATGTCTGGCAGCCATGGGGTTTGAAGAGAGCTGGTAGCCCAGAACTGAGGAGAGGCATCTCTCCGGAGTCATTCGAAGCACAGGGCAAGATAATTGTTTCCATAAATAAATGGTGAAAATTCTGGAGGCCTAATCTGTTTTGTTCGACCTCAAGAGGCTTACTCTATGAGATGTGTTCCAAGAATTACTTTTTCCTGATGGAACTGAATTATCATATTATGAACACTTTGACATATCTCAGGTCTAATACATTGGGACAAACACCTTCAAAGGCTAATGAGGAAAGAGTGCTGTTGTTTTATGGTGATTTGGATTAGGAACAATGTCACAGGATTCTTTAGGGGGGGAAATTAGATTTCAGTAGATAAGGTTTATAATTATAGAGAAATTTACAAAACTCCCTACTAGAAGAATTCGGTATCCTGAATTGTTGACACGCTCCCAAAATGGTCACTCTAGAGGGTATGAGAAACACTTCTAATGCATCTCATATTGGTCCTGTAAACTCCTAAACTGAATTGACCATGTGACTGACCTATAACTGAGAGCACAGAACTTAGGCATTTAAATCCTAAGGGCCCCGATGCCTTGTGAAATGGTTGATCTTGTTCAGTGTATCCTTTTACTAAAAATAAAACCAAATTGCAACAAGTGAGAAGACCTCCTTCTTTTGTTTTTCAATTGACTTTCAAGTGATGGCTCACTGAACACTCCCCAAGTGTTGTTATTTTGGTTCTACTTCTTGATGATAATGTTTGACTTAAATAATTCAATTAAAAAATTAATATGCACTATGTGTTAGAGACCATGCTGAACACTAACTCAAGGGTGACAAGACCTGCCAAGAAACCATCTATAAAATCCTGGTGGGGATGAGGGCCGGTCACCACCTTGAAGAGGTAGGAAGTAAGGTACCTAATTCTTTCACTACAATTCTGAAATGCAGAAAGCACTGAAAACACATTTGCTGGAAAGATTTGCCTTGCAGTGATGGAAATGGGGTTATTCATGATCTTTGTGCTATGTAATGGAAATATTCATACATTTTGCTGTATGGGTATTAGCATATTTAATTCCTGGGTGCTGTGCCAGACACACACTCCTAGCAATGTTACATGATACATGGCATATGTCTTGTATTATCTTTCTAACATCGGAAAAATGCCAAATTCTGAAACACATCTGACTTAGAAAATTTTATAAAGGGATTGTGAATCTCTATTTCCCTCTTACAATGTTAAACCTTCTGACAGGTGAAATCAGCTGGTAAATAAAACTATTAGCATTTACCCCAAATCTTTTCTTTTATAGACTACATTCAAAAGTAAAGTCTCCTCAGACTTCCTACACAGTTTACTCGGTATGCTTTAAAAACAAAAAGCCTCATGATACGTTAAAATGAGTTTTTCTATGCTTTCTAATGTTATTTTTTCTATAGTGCGAGTTGCATTTTTTACGCTAGTCCTTCTTCCCCTTTGTTACTGCGGTTTGCATTATGTAGATTGTGTGGAGGATTTTCACAGAACTCCAGCGAGCTGGAGAGCCCACATTGAAAACCATCATTTGAAAGGACTGTTTTAGGTGGTATATTAAGTAGCACAAAAGCAAGACAAAATGCTGCCCCTCGCCTTTGTATATGGCACAGAACCAAGACCTTTCTTCATTCTTAACCAGGACCCAAGTTAAATTGATTCCTTATGTGCCTGGTGTTTTTCAGCTTTTCAGTTCATCTTGTGCAGTCACAGAAATGAATAATAAAAGTTGAATGGAGGCTAATAAGAGAAAACACAACAGGATTCAAAAGGAGATAATTAAATCTCTCAACTGCTGTAAGGACAACATTAAAAAATATGAAGAAATTGGTATACAGTTTATATTTTAGCATACCTCTTTATTATCTGCACAAATGCAGCATCTTAGCCACATCTTACTTCATCAAATAGCAAAAGTAGGGGCTTGGTTCAAGGGTTTGTTTGTAGTTTCGAATTCAAGCCACAAGAAGAATAAAACAAACAAACAAACTTACAGGAAAATCTGCTAGGCATTGAATCTAAGTTTATGATTTTCAAGACTTGACCTCCCTTAAAATAACCTATTTATATGTGTATGAGTGTTGATGATAACATCCCTATAATTGAGCATTCTCTCGCACTATATATATATATAAAAGATTGCCATTCTTGGGTCCCCTTGCCAAGGATTAAATATTAAACACTAATCCTAGCCTCACCACGTTTTATGTACTATTTACCCCCAACTTTAACCACATTCTTTGTTTCATACCAACTGTCTGTTCTATACAGTATTCTTACCTTTGGTATAGCCCATCATGAACCATTGGCTTGGGAATTATTCATATTCTCTATAACTCCAGAATCAAAATACATTTGATATATGCCAAATATCTATTCTTTAGGGTATATATTGGCTGTAGATTGCTTAGAGAAGTGTGTGTGTATCCATGTGTGTGGTGTGTGTGTGTGTGTGTGTGTGTGAGACAGAGAAAGAGAGAGAGAGAGAGAAAATTTGTACGTATTTGACTCCCTGGATGCTTGCCAACTATCTGATGTGAAGATCTATAAATTAGGCAGAAGTTGGAAAGGATTACAGTTCTTAAATAAAGGGGGTTAGTTGTAGACGTGATGTTTTGAGAGATGATTTTCAAAAACTTTTTATGGAAACTTAAGTCTTCAAGGTGTGTTAAGAGGTCCACTGACATTTGCTTCCAATTTAATATTTTAACTGTAATAAATTGTTAGGATACACATTAAAATGTGTTATATACTAAATTTTAACACAATTTAGACCACCAGCATATTGACTTTTCTTGCCAGGTTAATTCGTTTTGGGCCAGGCCTTAATATAAAAATCTTCATTACCATCTCTGGGATTATATTTGAACTTGCAAACATGTGTCCTTGATTAAGATGGTTATAGATTTGTGCTATTTTTTTTATAACTCACATCTGTATATGCCTGCACACACACACACACACACACACACACACACACACACACACACAGAAATACAAGGTTGTATCCTCCTATTTTAAGAGTCAACAAGTTCTATTTTGTAAACAACCCAGTAAACTACAAAAATAAATCGAATGCCACGGCTGATTTGACTTCAGCAGTTACCTAAATTACTGTCTGAAAGTTTTGTGTTTGTCAAACGGGATTTTCACTTCTTTTCATGTTGTGCATTTCCATGCTATTTGAATGTTTACAATGTATACTCATTGTTACTGTCAAAAAAGAAAAAAAAAAACCCAGATAAAGAAACATTACAAGATAAAAGGCAATTTTAATCTCTTTTGCATTAGATTTGTTTTTAAAAAGAATATGTCACTGCTAAAATATTGGAGCAACACCACTTTTGTTGAACTGATTTTAAAAATTGTACTTATAGTCATTCTAATTGGAAACTGATAAGAACTCAGGCAACGGATTCAAATTGTTTCATCTCTTTTCCTAGTTGTGTGTACCTGAGTAAGGAACTGAAGACTATTTCTAACCTACTTCTCAGTAATAAAGCAAAATTAATCACCTCTGTGGTTGTTGTAGGGTTAACCTAGAGCATTAAACACCGGCTCTCAATAAGTCTTCAATATATGGTATTTCATCATCAAGTATTTTGAAAGCATGAAACGTGATAGTTGTTTAAAAAACTTATCAATTTACAATGTATAAAGCATGGTTGCTTCATGCTGTAGTGTGGGGGAAAACCCACAACACTCTATTTCTTAGGTTTTCCATAGCATTTATTCAGACATAAACTGGTTAAGAGCTGGGTTCTACTGAAAATATGCTAAGATCAATTATATTTCACATTTTCTCAACTTCTCTAAATTGAATTTCCCAGTTTGCAGATGGCATTAAGCTTTCTCTGAGTGAAATGCCAGGCTGGGGGAGGGGGATGCACAGTGTTATTGTGAGTGGGTGGAAAAGTACTTGGATGAGTTCCAGGGTAAAAGGTAACCAGTTGAAAGGGGAAGGAAAAAAGCACTACAGGATGCCCATGAAATGATTCTTCTGAGCATCCCCTCACAAAGCAGGTGTGGAAAGGGTAGCCATTATGGAAGGTTCCCTAATGAAATGAGCTCTCAGCACTGCTGACAATAAAATGATGGGCATCAACAAGTTCCTGGAAACCAACCGGGTAATTTACTTTTAGGTATTCAAAACCATTGTGTATCTACATTTGCAGCACAACTTGCAAAACTGACCACTTTGATAAAGAAAAACAAACAAGCAAATAAATTCAAGGAATTGACAACTGAAGTAATCATGTGCCTAAGGGGATTGTTATTAGAAAAAATTGAAAATTCTCTCCCATTTGAAATGGCACACACATATACATATATATACACATACATAAAATATATATATGTAAAATATATATGTGTATATATATATATGTATATATATATATATACATATATATATATATGCTTACAACCTTCCCAAGAGTTGTCTGGAGGCAAATCATGATATAAACAGAATTTGTTTCGTCTTTCCCTTCCAAGATCACTTAGTGGTGGCCTGCCACAAGGCAGAACAAGTTAAATTTGCCTGGTGTATGACCGTTCACAAAGCGATTGTATAGCTGTTAACTCGTTTAGTCCTCAAAAGAGTTCATAGGAGCTCCTGAACGGTGAAAGGGAAGACTGGCTGGCAGGGAGTAATACTAGAGGTTTCTGCAGCTTCCACTCAGCCATTTATATTATTGAGCACGGTCAATAAGGACAGCATTCTGTGGAGAGATCGAGACCTTGGAGACAAGAAAATATTTTTTATACATGGGCCTATGAATTCTCTTTCCCATTTAAAGGGTTTTTTAATGTTTTTCCCCATAAATCCATATCATTGCATGCTTCCTGTAGATAAATTAACTTCTTATTGCCTATGGTTACTCATTTTTTTCAGCTTTTTTAAAATGGAAATTTATATTTGGGAGCCTTATTGTCTTCCTCTCCCACTCCAGTTTTAAGCTTGATAAATAAAAGTCAATATATCTGAGGTCTTCCGCTTCTTTATATTTTCAAAGATCATTTAGAATGCCCAGTAATCAGGTTTTTTTTTATTATATCAATTCATTTTGATATTTTGTTTTTGGTGGTACAGGGTGATGGGATCTGAATTAAGACTAAAAGCAATTAACCTTGAGGTTATTGTATAGTACAGGTGGAACTAACTGGTTGGATTAAAAATCTTTGACTTTTATTCAAGACTGTCATACTGTGAAGACAAATGATGCATGTTCTCTGGAATAAAATATTCCGGAGATGCTTTATCAGGACACAGGAATGCCTGGAGTATTAACTTTAATAAGACAGCACTTAATTCAGCCTGCTCTCCATGAACCCTCTTTCAATGTCTCCGCAATTGTCAGAATCATACCAGAATTATGCCTGAAATTCTTTGTTCTCCACTGGGTGATGCAGCTATCGCAACACAACTGAACACTGGATGGTGGTTAAAAAATGCCAGCAAGCACACAAACACACTAACACACCAAAGAAAGCAACAACAGAATCCAGTGTAAGACTGCCAAATGCAATGTTTTTATATAAAAAAGAAATATGCCCTTGTTTTGTTTGTCCCTTTTTTCCTTAATTCATTTTTAGCTCTGATTATCATGCCTATTTAAAAAAATTTTGACCCAATTTTTCACATTCGATGTTTAACATGTTCTGTTTACTATGAAAAGCCTTTCAGATCATCAACAAAACTTAAGAAATACATTTCAGAGGCACCTGGGTGGCTCCGCTGGTTAAGCATCAGACTCTTGATTTAGGCTCAGGTCATGATCTCAGTGATGAGATGGCCCTGCCATTAGATTCCGCACTCAGCACACAATCTGCCTCTTCCCCTCCCCTGCTCCCACTCTCTCTCTCAAATAAATACAAAAAAAAAAAAAATCTTAAAAAAAAAAAGAAATACATTTCAAACAAAAGAATGAAAGATTTATTATAAAGGCTAGAAAAAAGGAGGCTCCAAACACAGGCAACTGAAATGATATATTCTATACTGAGGATTTTGGAAATGTTGACTTTGATATTTTGATGACGAAGTGATCTGTGGAATCAGCTTCTAATGTTTCCTGCTCCTGTTAAGCATATAAAGACCAAGTCCGTTAACGGAAACCAAAACTGGTTCTGTGGTACTGTGGGTATTTAATTCTTTTCATTTGAAGTCAGGCATAGTGATAAATAATGCACACACAATTTTGAACAATGCACAATTTAATTAGAAAAAAATGAATTTTGTGTCATTCTCTAAATGAGGAATACTCTACGTAATGTACATAATATACATTATTAATTGCCTATTTGGGGATAAAATTAATTCCACTTGAAAAGTTATTTTTTTCCCCTCAAGACAGCAGAAAGTATAATTAAACACATTTTAAATAAAGGTATATATTTTTTATTCATGCCCAGAGTATGCTAGAAATTATGAAATATTAACATACAAATAAGATGGATAACAGCACGGCAAAATAGATAAAAGTATTGAAAATGTCCTGCTTGAATAAGCAAGCATTCACGAAAAGTGTGCATGCAGAAGTTCTGCATATTCAGAGGAAAAATCATAGAGAAAGCTGTAGTGGAAGTGCTCACAGGTGTAAATAACATGGCCAATGAGTTAAAAAGACCATTGCAGGCTTGGGATGGAAGCAGAAGACATCTTGGGGGAGGGAGGGGGAATGTGAATGAGAACTTTCACAGAACTCACTTGCCTAGTTCCCATTTTCTGAGACTGCCTTATGTTTTCCCGCCTCTGCACCTTTGCTGGACACAATCCAGTAGACTTGGATGCTTGCCTGTTATCTTCTAGAGATTTCTCATGTGGAAATTGTATGCAGTTCTTAAAATCAAACTTGATGCCACCTTCTCCACAAAGATTTTCCAATCCCTCAAGCTACAATGTCTACCATCTCAAAACTCTTGTAACACTCTACCCAACACCAAACGTTAATTAGTCATTACTCAATACTAGACAACACCTTTACATATATGCATCAGCTCACTGAAGTTTTGCCAAAAGCCTTATAATCCATTATTCTCTTTTTAAAGATAGGAGGCTATGGCTAGCAAAGCTAATAACTTGTTAAAGGTCATATGGCTATGAAGTGGAGGATTTGGATTCAAACTAAGGTTAAATTTATTCTACTTTTCTTGAATCCTCTTTTTGTAAAAATTTTCTGTGAATTTTGTGTTTCTCTACTAAGTAAAACACTCTGAGTCAGGGTGCAGCCTGTTGGTCTAAGTCACCCAGGGTGATCTCGGTGCTAGGTCTCAGACCATCAATGCCTGGCCTTCCCTGGCCAGTGATGATTTCTGGGTTGAGCACTGTGACTTAAGTGGGCTTAACCAAATGAAACCCAAACCTTCTTAATGCTGGTTGGAAAAAGAGAAGTTCTCTCCTTTTGATGGATGATTTCTGGATAGGAGGCCTANTGACCATCAATGCCTGGCCTTCCCTGGCCAGTGATGATTTCTGGGTTGAGCACTGTGACTTAAGTGGGCCTAACCAAATGAAACCCAACCTTCTTAATGCTGGTTGGAAAAAGAGAAGTTCTCTCCTTTTGATGGATGATTTCTGGATAGGAGGCCTAGAATGACTGTCAGTTTACTACCATGGAGAAAGATAATCTGAGGTCAAGGCCAGTAAATGAAGTAGGGTGGTGACTCAGGGAAATGGAGCTGGGCCCTTATCAAATGGTATCTGAACTTTATTCTAAGTGGTAGGTTGCCTTATTATTCCAGAATATTCACTGCCCATTTAAGAATTATATTTACCCACCCCATCGACATCAGCCTTTGCCATGCAACCTGCTTGTGAGTTGAAAAAATGCATGTGATTTCTGAGAAGATGCTTCAAACATNAAGATGCTTCGAACGTCAGCATAGAGCTGTGCCATTTCTCTTTGTATTATTCACTGAGAGCTCCTAGGTGGCAGTTGTCCCTTCAGCNGAGAAGATGCTTCAAACATCAGCATAGAGCTGTGCCATTTCTCTTTGTATTATTCACTGAGAGCTCCTAGGTGGCAGTTGTCCCTTCAGCCTGCATACCAGGATAAAGTAGACACTTGAAGTAGAGAAACAGCCTGCTTCAAAGAAACCTTTGTTGTAAACTACTGCATTTTGGAATTCTTTCTATAGCACAGCCTAGTGAAAAGCAATTACTACTATTTCCCATCTCTGATCTTTGCCATTAAATAAGCATGTCTTTCATTGTTGAAGCTTGTCTGAATTTTCTGTTATTTTCCATTGAAGATATTTTAATTGGCCAACATATTTTAGTCAATGGAATAATGTTATCAACCCTAAGTAATATCAAGAAAGCTTTTAACATAAAAATGTCCCAAATATATGTAATCTTGCATCTATAGTGTCTGATGCTTATTTGGGGGTGGTAGTGGTTACAGGATGGAGGTCACCATCTCTGGACATGCACATGAAATGGAAAGGAGCTTTCCCAATTCTCTAAGGATCTTAATGAAATCATGTAGAATAAATTTAATACAATGCAAAGAAATTTACCATTTGTATTGTCGAGAATTTTTTTCTCCATAAAAAATATGTTCTCCCTTATTAACAAATAAAATCAAAAGCTGAAGCACATAAGTGAATCTCTTTGATGCTTATTTCAAAGCATTTCAGAAGAATTAATTACAGCAATACTCTGAGAAATATTTAAGTGTTATTATTTCTCTTCCATACATGGGGAGGTGGAAACCCTGAGAGTTTAAATATCTTTCCTGAAGACCACACAGCAAGTCACTGGCAGAGCTCAGCGTTCCTAACCTTTGTTGACCTCCACAATCTCAGTGTGGTCTGCAACCTTTTTACATCAGAACATTCATAGGAAGAGTAGACTTTTTACAAAACACTCCACTGGCAGTATACCGCAGAACTCCTTTTAGTGTTTATTGCCATTTATAGCCTGTTTTGAGTCCACCCTTAGGATCGGCAAGATATTTGAATTAAGTTACTATAAATCCTGAAAAACAGCCAGTATGTGCTCTAAATGTCTCTTAGGAAAATGCATTGTTCAAGTATTCTCTGAATATATGCTCCTCCCTCCTTCGAATGTAATTGAATTGCCTGAATAAAGCTGGGAACATGAAAGTTGGTCCCACAAAAAGACCTACTGAGAAACAACAATTATTTTTCACCCAAAAGAATGTATTACCTCTACCAAAATAATAACAACAACAATTACTATTATGATTATTATTGTCAAACCTGGACAACATTACCTAAGTTTTAGCAATTTTAATGACCATATCAGATACATTACCCAATTGTTCTAATAGACTATATGAACAGAATTTGGTTATCAAGAAAGAAAAAAAAAAAACAGATTCAACAGAAAATGATTCACCAGCCATTTACCAAGATACATCCCAAGTGTCAAGAGTTATATCAAAAACGTATAACCTTTCACAATGACCTTTGCACTCACCTTGCAATATATAATTTCTTCTGGCTTATACAGCAAAAGATGACAATATGAATCTAAAAATATATACTAAAATATATACTATTATATTTTGGCAACTTTACCCAAGACTATGGATATTCTGTGTTAAGGTAGTGTGGTTAATGCTTAAATTGCCATAAGTGTATATATTTAAGTCAAATGACTATTGGTTACAGTACTCCAAAATTTGAGATTTCAATCTTAAAAGAAAAAAAATTAGTGTTGTTTATGAGTTTAATCTTTTTAAAGATTTATTTATTGAGAAAGAGAGAGAGAGAGGGAAAGCGGGGGAGGGGCAGCAGGAGAGGGAGAGAAATCCTCAAGCAGTTGCCCTGCTGAGTGCATGGTCCCGCCTGGGGGCAGGGGGCTCGATCCCAGGACCCTGAGACCATGAACTGAGCCCAAATCAAGAGTTGGATGCCCAACCAACTGAGTCACCCAGGCACTCTGAGTTTAATTTTTTTTAATTACCTCAAACACACCAAAATTGTGTTACTGAGCCTACATTTAACATGCCACCCCCCAAAAGATATTAATCTACTTAATTAATTCAAAAAAAAATAGAACTGTTCTTAGGTCCTTCGATCTTGCTAAGGGAAACTACACTGTTTCTCAACTCTTAATAATTCCATGGAATATATCATACAACATTATTTATTTTTCCCATTTGTGCTGATTTTATGATAGCCCAAGTAAATTTTGTCAACATCATTATAGGAGTGACAGAGGTCTGCTAGATATGTAAAATCAGAGAACCTACATACATGCATACAAAAATGGAAGTCCGAACTTTCAAAAGGTATTACCAGTGAACCTATAAAAACAGTCTAAATATCAATCCAAACAATTCAAATATCCTTAATCATTTTGATGCCAACATCTGATAAGCAAAGCCAAAATAGTTGACATAAATAATTGCATTCTGCTGTGTTATTACATGTCAATTTTTATAATCTATATTTTAAAAATCAATTGCTATCCCTTTGTCCATTCACGTGTACAAACATTTCACACCATAAAATATTCTCAGTCTGAATATAAGCTCTTGTCTTTGGAAATGTCACTTTTGGAAGAGCTAGGTATTACATAATACCTTACTCACTTCAACTAACTCATCCATTATTTATATTCTTTTAAATAAAAATCCAAGCAAAGAGCTCTAGTCTTGTGGAAGTGAGGACAAGTAACAATAGTGAATTTTAGAAGAGGCAAGAAGCCTGCTATCCCACAGCTTTGTCCATAGATGCTTATCTTTGATTTTGGAGAATTTACAATGCTATGAACTTAGAGTTTTGTTTACAATTTCTGTGAACTGTATGGAATTGAGTAAATTATGAAATAGGTTTATGTAAGAAGACAATAACCTGACAGCAGAAGGCAGGAGAAAACGCTGGCCTTTAAGTTGGAAAAAATACAATCTTGTGATATTTGTAAAAGAAATTGCCAAAATTCCATGAGTATTTTGTCAAAATATAATAGTGGCTATGGCAATTGTGGATGCAGCTGGGAATATTGTTCTTTCAGTTCTTTTGAAATATTTACCACTGCAAAGAATGAGAATTTCTAACATTTACCTTTCAGCAGAGCCCTGAAATGCTACTGTTTATATTTGAAAACAAAGATTATAACACATTCTCTTGGAAAAAAAATTCATGATGTGAAATGCGATTTCAAAATAATTTCTTGTGAACACTGAGGAATTGAGAGAGAGATTTTACACACACACCACACACACACATGCACATGCAAACACACACACACACGCACGCACACACAGTTTGATTAAAGTTACTGATTCTTCCAAAGCCTAAAGTAGATATTATTTTTAAATGTCTACATCTAAAACACCTTTTCATAATTCTCTAGGAATTTTTTTTCATAATTTTCTAGGAAAGATAAAGGTGGATGGATAATGGTATGTATTATTCATGCATGCATTCATTCATTCATCAAACATTAATTTAGCTCATGCTCTATGCCAGGTTCTGAAGATATGAAGTCAAGCAACACATAGCTCTTGTGTTTTGGAAGTTCATAATCCATTTGGGAGAGACAGATAACACTTTACAAAGATTACAATATGCAAAGTGCTGACGGAGAAGTTTCTGAAGATTCCTAAAAGAGACTAGAAGAGGGATACCTTAATTAAATCTCAGTATTAGGGGAATACTAAAAGAAGTCATCTTGTGCCGATTTTTCAAGGAGTTACCTATAGGCATTAAAGGGGTCCAGGAGGATCAGCAGAAGAGAATTCCAGGAAGAAGGAACAGCGTGTGGAAGGCATGGAGTAGCATAATATGGTTGATAGGCACAAAGTGATATTGGTTGGATTGGCTAGAGATTAGGCTGAAAGACAGAAGCCAGGTCAAGAAAACCACTGCATGCAAAGTTAAGCAGACTGAAGGCTATGGAGAGGCACTGACAGATTCAGCTCTGTGTTTCAGATCAGTTTTACATTGCAGGGTAGGAAGAACTCTCTACTCTCTCTTTACTCTGGGAGAAGAAGAGGAAGAATACCAGGAGATGATCAGACAGCAGGCATTTCTCCTATTCTGATTCCTTCTCCTACCACATTAAGCAGTACTCCCAGTTAACCACCCAATCTGTAAAAGAGAATTCCTTTTAACTTGCTCAGATTCTGCCTTCTGAGGCATATAAAACCACCTGTATACACAAAGGTGGCAAGGGCCTCCTTTCTGAAAGTCTCTTCATTAACACCAATCTAGCAGGTTAATTTTAAGAAACTGATTAAGGTATCATGCTGTCTAGGAGAGATGTAAATGAGTTAATTAACACATTTCTGCCCTTGCCAGGTTTCAAAGATCAGAACTTGCGGGAAAGTGAATTTATAGTTCATTTTTTTGGCCCCCTGGGGTGGCAAGGGACCGAAGAAGGAGAGGTAGAAGAAAACAATGGGGAAAGAAGACCGCTCAGTATTATCAAGTCTCCCAAAAGGTGAGAAAGTAGGAGGAATGGGCCCTGAATGAAGAGTTGGGGCAGGCTCCAGAAAAATACTTGAGCAGTACCATGGAAAGAGCTGGGAGATTTGATTTTTGATTTCTATTTGAGAGTTAATTTTTCTCTCCTACATAGGACAAATCACTTAATTCTCCACACATATTTTTTTCTACAAAAAAAAACAAAAACAAAAACCGAAAAACAAAAAACAAAAAAACCTAGAAGTAGAGAATTTCTGAAATCCTTTCAGCTTCTAATATTTTAATGTTCAACTATTTCACAATTTTGCCCAAGGCCACTCCTAACATATACACTCTATTCTTGGTCCTCCCCCCCCCCAAATTTCTTTTATGCTCTTGTTCCTAATGATTAGTAGTAGGTAAAAAACATTAAAATTAGTGAATATTTTGGAAATGTATGTATAATAATGAGCTCGTTTTCAAAAGGAAGGCTGTTGTATAATAAAGAATTTGTCTTGTCTTTGTCCCATGTTCCTGGGAGAGGGTTCCAAAATCCTCAGAATTTCCTGAGTGATAGGACTATCTTTGCTTTTCATGGCGAGCCCCTGGGGCCACACCCTCGTTTATACAAATAAGGTGGGTCTCTTCATGGTGGGTCCCTAGATAGTTTCAGAATGGGAGCTAGACATAACAGAAAAACTGATCATGTGATCAGAAGGTTGGAGCTTTGAATCACATGATATCTGCCTGTCCTCTGACCTCCAGGGGAGTAGGCAGAAACTGGAGAGTGTGAATTCAATCCCATGGTCAATGAATCAATTAATCATGCCCACACAATGAAACCCCAATTAAAGCTCTGGTCTCTGGCATTCAGGTGAGCTTCCCTGGTTGGTAATAATCCATCCATGGGCTAGGAGGGTGACGTCTCCTGAAGACAGGGGAGCTTCACATTTGGGATGCTCACAGGCTCTAACTTATATGTCTCTCTTTGACTGGTTCAGATTTGTATCCATTTGTTATAATAAAAATATAATTAAATATATAGCATTTTCCTAAGTTCTACAAGTGATTCCAGTGATTTATTGCATCTGAGGGAATAGTGGAAGCCCATAAAGTGGTAGGCAGTTGATCAGAAGTGTGGGTGGTCTGGACACCCCTAAACTTATAACTCATGTCTGGCATAGGGCAGTTTTTTCAGGGACTCTTCCTTTAACCTGTGAAGTCTGGACCACATCTGGGTAGTTAACATCAACATTACATTGTAAGGGCTTATTAAATATTTTAGCAGATTTTCAAAATTAAATTTTTTAAGAAAGAATTATTGACAGCTTTCACATTTAAATTCCAGAGTGTTACTACTTTGTAAACAATATCCATCAAAGAGTTAAATGTGAATGAAACAGGAGCACATGGTATCTTCAAAGCAAAGAATTAACATTATTGAATTGCTGCTAGAAGAAAGGATTAAGTTAAGAGACAGGATGTTTTGCCACTATCTAACAGGAAAAAAGGACAGAGACAAATCTTTTTGGGGGGTGGTTTGAATAAAACTTCTTAAAGTTTTTTTTTCAAAGAGATTCAGTGTGTATAGTAAAAATAAAATAAGTAAGAAAAGTTGATACCAGGAATCATTAGAATATTACGTAAATTCAAGGATGTGAGAACTTATGAGTACAGCGCACTGGAAAAACACCAACTATATTTGAAAAATGTGGTGAAAGATAAGTATGGTAAGGTTTCATGAGAAATTTCACTGATTTATTAATGTATAAGAAATGTTGGAATTCATTACAGTGAGATATAATTGTAACCCACCTTAAAAATGTGATAGATACAGCTTTTTTCAATTTGAGAGAATACAAATTTCTAGGAAAAAAATGATTCCAGGACAGCTCAATTCCTTTTTCATGTAGCTAATTCCTTCCATTATGCAAATAAGCTGGAAAATGCATATTGATTTTCATGAAGCAGTGTGAGTTTAGTTTAACTTAAGAAAATGCATTTGAATCATGATGTACCTTTGAAAGAAGTATAATTTCAAATGTGAGCTTGTTTGGCTGGATGGCAATGTTACGCTTTAGAGGGAAGCATTTAACTCAGAGAGGACAATCCATGTGACACACGATCCCGATCCCTGGAAAATAGAGGAAGAGCACATAGAAAGATGCAACATTAAAAGTACCATCACGTTCTCTTTAACGTATTTTTCAGAGACTCTCTGCATGTGGCAAAAGAAACATAGAGCTCTTATAATCAAAACACTTGGTATTCAGTTGTCCGTTGTCTATGCTAAAACACCTGTCACTTCCAGAAGTCTGGTGATCATCCTGGTGTGAGGTGGGAGTGCAGCGAAGTGATTTGCCTAAAACAGAATGTCAGCGTGACTCAGATGGTCACTGCAGCCGTCTGTCTACGTGGCTACCACCATCTCTTTCTGGATGAAAGCCTTTGGAGTTGTGAAACCAGAGCACAATCTTTCATTGGTTCATTAATCTTTCTGACAAACTTATTCATCACTTATGGCCCAGAAGCCACATTGGCAGAATTAATTACTCCATTATCTAGGTTCCTATAGCTTTTTCAGAAACATTCTTATATGCACATGCACTTACATATTTTGCTCTTCCTAAGTGTTTTGTCTAACCAGAATTTTGTATATTGATCATATGTGTGTGTGCACGTGGGTATAAAATATATATGCTCATGAAATTATCCATATATTCTACAGCTATCAGAATTCTAACAGATGGGACTAGAAAGGCTAAGTTTCTATGTCAAAGAGACAGTAGCTTAAGTATTCTAGGATGTTACCTTTCTTGCATTATTGAAGTTGGGTCACTCCTGTCCATGCTCCAGCTCTCAGTAAAAAGGAAGTATAAGTAGAGAAGAGTTTGGCTGCTCTTTATTTCAATGCCAATGCTTACAAGTGTCACTAATAGCTTACTTAGTTACTAAATGAAGTCACACGGCTACATCTACCTGCAAAGGAAGCTAGGAATGTAGTCTCTAATGGAGTGCCCCTGTGCTCCCATACTGTAGAGGGAGAGAATGAGTTCAGAGGAGGTCCGGGAATTTGCCACTTTGACTGCATTTATGATAAAAAATAACAAAGGCTGATCCAGCAAAAATCCAAAGAGGCATCAGAAAAAAAGAATGCTCTGCAGCAATGTTTTTCAACTGGAGGCATTTCCCCGCAGGGAAACAGTTGACAATGTCTGGGGACATTTTTGGTTGTTACAACTGGGGGTGGGTTGCTACTGGCGTCTAGTGCATAGAGGTCAAGGATGCTGCTAATCACCCTTCAATACACAAGAGAACAGCCCGCTTCACATAGAATTATCGGGCTCAAAATGTTAATAATGTCAAGTTGAGAAACTCTATATAATTTTCCTATCTCCAAAATATTGCATGCTGTTTGGAACAAACTGGGAACATAAAAGTTATAGGAGGGCAACATCTTAGAGTTATTTACGTTTCTTCTGCCCGTTTCCCTGGGTCACCCCTGCTTGACCTTAAGTAACCTGAGATGAGGAATTTTGTTTTGTGCTTGTTTCCATGACAGGCACCAAGGCAATGAGTTCATGATTTTGAGTGAATGATGATGAACATGGAGCATCTTTTCTGTTCATTGTCCTGCACCTGGCTTTGTGCTGACAGCTACAACATGTACGAACCCTGTTCTCAAGGTCCTTGTGGTTGACAGCCATTGTTTGTATTATTTCTCCTTATCCTCCCCAAATATCAGTGGTATCTCTACTCATTTCTGTCACATTTGCAGATACGTCTGTGTTTGAAAGTTGCTTCTAACACTGAGGCCACCCTACTTGGAAGGTCCAAGTTAGGGACCCAGAGCCATGCCCATCACATTAAGAAGTACATCAAATATTTTCTGTTAAAAAATAAGCAAGCCAAACAGGAAACAGCTCTAGATTATTAATTTTTTAACAACTCAGCTCAGATGGAAACAGAATTAAGATGTACAGGACTATAAAGGAGATGGTTGCTATTTAACTATTCAAAGTAGGAAACAGAAAGAAAACCCCAGGCTTTACAAGATCCTGTGGCATAACCAGCATCAAAAAGCTGAGAGGAATGAATTAGGGAAATGAGCACTTGATGAATTTCATATGAACTTTTGACCTTCTCAAGGGTTGCAAGATTACTCTCCTACCCCATGATCTAGCCCAAGAAACTTCTATTTTTCCTTTGTCTTCTCTCTGTCTCTATGCCTCTCTCTCTGTCTGCTGTCTCTTCTCTCTCCCCTCTTGTTGCCTCTCACTCTTCCCATTTTTGCTTCCTCCTTCCCTTTTTCAAACTGCCCCAGTCTTCATTTCTAGGCCATCAGTTCAGCCTTGCCTCTATGTGACCTAATGCCCTCTTGCAAACTTTCTTAATCCAGGTCAGAAGTCATAAAATATGAAGACTCATCTCTCTCAATCTTCATATACTCCCTAACTTGCGCAGAGACAAAGTTTGATTCTGCAGCATAGCCTCAGCGTTCTCTGTTGGGGAAAAGAGTATTATGATCATTATCAACCACACCATAAGGAATCACATGAAAGGCAACATTGTGCATGGAGCTTTTTGAATTGCAAGCAGTCTTCTCAGAAATCAAGGCCGCCCCCTGATGCAAATCAGATGCTTACATAATGCTATTTGCTTGGAGGGTGACAAAGGAGTGATGGGATTAAGATGCCCCTTTGTGGTGTTGCAAAAGCTTTTCTGTCTTCTTGCTTAAAGCAGAACATTTTGACATATTAACTGGGTCGACACAAAATGTATCTAAAGTGATTGAATGCACCTATTTTTCTTGATAGAATTTGTACCAAACCTCTTTCCAAAGGATTTGAAGCAGCTGGAAGTTACTATGTTGTCTCTGCCCTTTTTTCCCCCTCTCTCTTCTCTCTCAGTATCCATCCCCATCTTTTCCATAATCCTTAGTTATGCATATTTAGGGAAAAAAAAAAACCTGGTCGCAGCATGAATGAAAAAAATCCATCTTGTTCTCACTGGATTTTATAATTTAGTATCATTTCATATCAATCGTGCACATATGTGCTACAGTGCTTTTTTTTTTTTTTTACAGATGGCACACTGAATTAGGACCAGTAATCCAGCAGTCATTTTGCATAAAGCCAGATTCCAGTTTGACAGGCGCTATGCATCACCACACGTCCTTAAGAAAAATGCTCTGCTGTGTTTACACGTGTCTTCCCAGCAGCTGATTTCTGAATATAGGCGCTGATGCATGGCATGTATGTGAGATTGGAATATACCTCCCATTGTGCAATCCAAATGAAGCCAACTGCATTCCTACAAGATTACCCTGCCTTCCTTTCCTTCTTCTTTGATCTTCTCTCTGCTTTCTCCTCCTGATTTCCTCCCTTCCCTCCTTCATCATTTCTTTTCTTACTATTTTTCCCTTTTGATCATATTTTCCCTTTCCTACTAATCTAGAGACTCCTTGAAAATGCATTATATCTTAGTCTTTATGCCTTAAGGGTCTGGCCCTAAAAGGCTGTCCATAAATGTTTATTAAGTAAACTGTTGATGCTATATTTCTAATAGTTACAATCATATTCATCTAAGATGATGGCATAATGCTGACGCATAGAAATTTTATCATTGTCATTGTTATCACTATTACACTTCTGTCTTTGTTGTCATCTCTGACATAATTACCATCACACTCAGTGCCTTCTTTCATTTAACTCTATAGTGACCTTGATAGCGCTTCATTTATAAAATACAGATAATAATAGTGCCTTCTCCATAGGTTTGTAGAAATTGAATGGAATAATATGCAGAAAGTGTTTAATATATTACCTGAATAAGAAGTATTCTATAAAAGATTATCATATTAATCTCATCCTACAATTGAAGAAATAGGAACAGAGAGGTTAGTTGGTTTGCCAAAAGCCACTCAGCTGATAAGTAAGAGAAAATGGAAACAGATTCCCAGTTCTGACTCTATAAGCAAGGCCAGACCAAGAGTGCCTTCCATCATTAGAGTTTCTAAAGTTCTTGACAAGAATAGCAATAGTGAGTCAAATAAAAAACCAAGAAGTTTAGGGAGAGAAATATTTTTCTTAAAAAAAAAAAAGTGGAGATTCAACAAAATTCTAAAATAAATAAAGTGTCTAAAGGTTTTACTCGTACCATTACAGCCTTCTTTGTCACAGGTTGGAAGCACAGGGCAATTACACTTATGTCAGAAATTTATCTAGAAGTTACTCTTTCTGCTAAAGCAATAATATTCCATTTTTACAATTGTTATACTTTGATATCAAACAAAGCTTTGAATATTTGATGAATCTCATTGCTATGGCAATGTCTAAATAATGAAATCTGCTCTTAAGAAGAAATGCCAGCCTGCCTTTATCCCTTTCTTCCTTTCTTCTTTCTTGTTTTGATGGTCTTTGATTCTGGCTAGTATTTTTTAGATGAAATTGTATTGTGTTATGTAGGCAAAATATATAGATGATTATACGTTAAAGTAAATATTTAAGGGTTTGAAATAAATATTCACATGGGGGATGACGAAATTGCTATTGTAGTATTTTGTTTGGAAGAAAATGAGAGGTCACAACAGATGAATGTAGTTAAAAAACATATCGTTAAAAATTACTACATATGAAAGAACATTTATTAATGAATATATTTTACTGAATCTCATACCATTCTTATGCACCTTATTTTTTGTAGAGCTGAGAAAGAAAAAAAATCATCAAATCAAGTGACATAATGCCTTCTAATCACTTGGACTTAACTTTAAATACTAAAAAAAAACACTTTTAGACTTATATAAACATTAACTTTGATCATACTTGTCTCCTGTCTATATAAAAAGAAAAAAAATCAGTAAATGATATAGGTTAAGGCATTCCTAAAGTACCTTCCTATTCAGAATCTGAGTCTTCTTAATCACTTTGAGTCCGTCATTGAGTCCGTGTTGTCTCCCATGATATCATTCATTCAGAAGAATATTGGTGGTGCACCATTTCTTAAGTGTCTGTATAGGAAATCAAAGCTATTGGTACTCAGTTTTTAAACCATCTTGCAATTATGTAGGAACATTCTCCTTTTGATTTCAATTTCAGGAATCTGTTACACATTTCTGTTTTGCAATTCCTGCTGCTCATACCACATTATGTACTGTTTGAAAACTGTTTCACTAGTATATTATTTCCATGTTTCCCATCCCCACCAAATGAGACACCCATACTTGCAATAATAATTATGTCTTTACTCAGACAATAGTACACAAAATGGCCTGATCGACTATGATTGAAAAAGGAGTTCAATTGTAAGAGACATCTTAATTTCATTGTTAATTTTTTTTTAAGTGTGCTTGAGTCAATGAAATAAATAAAGCAATAAATATATGGAACAAGGTTCAATCATTCTAGGAGGAAAAAAAAAATTATAGCTAAACCAAAGTTCTGGTTTCACTTAAGATGTAAAAAAGCACAAGAAATGTCCACCTCCCCTTGAAAATTAGTCAACAATCTTCTAAGTAACACAGGGGACAAATAAGTTTCAAGAGGAATTTAAAAATCAAATGAAAATGAAAATACAAAATTATCAAAATTTGTGGGATGCAGCAAAAGCAGTGTTTAAGGGAAATTTATAGCATTAAATCCATATATTAGAAATAATGAGAGATCTAAAAGCAATAACCAAAGTTGTCACATCAATAAACTAGAGAGAGGAATAAATTAAACTTCAGACAAACAGAGAAAAAGGTAATGATAAAGACAGACAAACAAACAAAAGCTTAGAGAACTCATTGCCAACATACCTGCACTATAAGAAATATTAGTGCATGTACTTCAGGCAGAAGAGAATTAACATGCCATATGAAAACTTGAATTTATATAAATAACTAATCCAAGAAATCATATAAATTAAATTAAGCACAAGAGATTTCTTTCTTATTTTAATTGACTAAAAAAATAAGTATCTAAGTAAAAAATAACAATACACTATAGTGTTTTTAATACATATAGAAGTAAAATGTAGCAAAATAGCAAATTGGCTGGAAGTGAGGAAATAGAAGTATGTGGAAGTATATAGTTGTAAAATGAAGTTAAGTGGAATAATATAATTTGCAGTGGTATAATTTGAAGTAAGACTATGTTATAACTATAGAAAAATAACAACAAAGGGAAAAAATAGATGATGCAAATAGAAAATGATAGTATGCTAGTAGATTTAAATTCATTTATTTTAATAGTTACATTTATTTACTTTTTAAAAGATTTTATTTATTTATTTATTTATTTATTTATTTATTTGAAAGAGAGAAAGAGAGAGAGTGAGCACACAAGCTGGGGGAGGGGTAGAGGGAGAGAGAGAAGCAGACCCTGCACTGAGCAGGGAGCCTGATGCTGGGCTGGATCCCAGAACCCTGAGATCATAACCTGAGCTGAAGGCAGATGCTTAACCAACTGAGACACCCAGGCACCCCTTAATAATTACATTTAATATAAATTATCTAAATCCCTCAACTAAAAGGCAGAGTGTCAGATTGGATAAATAAGACCAAATGCTTCCCACAAAAAAGCCACTTTAAATAAAGATATTGCTATGTTAAAAGTAAAAGGATGAAAAATACATGCCAAGCCTATACTGATCAAAAGGAAGAGCTCCTGGCTATATTAATACAAAAAATAGAATACAGAATGAAGAGTATCTCTAGGCATAAAGTGGGACACTGTTAGGAAACAATTCTCCATGGGTCTCTAACATATCCTCACATGTTTTGATAGCTTTTACTATAGACAATCCTTTTAAAGATGTTTGTACAGTAAACAGCCTTGAAAGATAGACATAGTGTCTCCTTCCAGTTCCAGGGCATAGAAAGATTTTTTGCTGCCCAGGATAATAAAGATAATATCCTCTGGGGAAACTGTTGGGCCAGTTACCTAGCAGCCGTCTTTATGAGAGTGAAGTTTCCTAAGTTCAGGATTCCTCATATGTACACAAGCTCACTGAGTGTACGGCATCCACCTGGGCTTACTTTTGCCTTGCACTTAGTGGAAATTGATGTAAACATGAAGCTCATGTATTTTTTTTGCTGTGAGTAATAAAAGGCTTTGTTTCTGACCCAAGGATCTTGTGTCTTCTGCCAGACTCTCTGAAACCATGGTATTGTGCTGGTAATGAAATCAATTCCTTAAGAAGACATAACAATCCTAACTATGTACTCATCTTACAGATCCTCAAAATATATGAAACAGAAACTGACACATCTAAAAGGAGAAAGAGACAGATCAACCATTATAGTTGGAGACTGAAAAATTTCTTTCTCAATAATCAAAGAAAATAGCTAAGGATAGAGAGGATATAAAAGAATAACATTATCAATCAATTTGATCTTCACATCAAAAGAATATGTCACATCAAAAGAACAGAATACACATTCTTTCATTGTACACAGAGAATATTCACCAAGATAGACCATAGTATGGGACATAAGACAATCATTAACTATGTTAAAAGAATTAAATCAAACAAAGTAATCTATCTAGCCACAATGGAATGAAAATATTGATAGCAGGAAGAATCTTGAAAATCCCACGTATTTGGATTTAAACAACACAATTCTAACTAACCCATAATTCAAAGGGGGGGAGGATTACACATTATTTTGTGGTGGATTAAAATAAAAATACAATTTATCAAACTTGAGGGACATTTTAGATAATGCAGCACATGGAGATAATCATATCAAATTATTGTATTAGAAATATTTCCAATCAAAACTAAGCCATCACTTTTAAAAACTACAAAAAGAAAACTATAACCAACGCAATCAAAAGGAAGGAAATAATAAAGAGCAGAAATTAATGAAATAAAAATAAACAATAAAAAATAAAATCAATGTATCTGAAAACTAGTTCTTTCAGAAGTTCAGTCAAATTGATAAAGCTCTAGCCAATGTGCTGAAGGGGGGAAAAAACTAGGTAAAAATTTTCCATATTAAGAATAAAAGAGAGACCATAACTGTAGGTCTTAAAAGGATAATAACACAATATTATGAACATTATGCTAAGGTGCACTGGGTGTTATACGCAACTAATGAAGCATCAAACTTTACATTGGAATCTGGGGATGTACTGTATGGTGATTAACATAATAAAATAAAATTAAAAAAAAAAGAAATTTTAAAACTTAGATGACATGAATAAATTTCTGGAAATACACAAACTACTGAAGCTCACTCAGGAAGGAGATAACAACCAAAATAACCTGATATCCTTTAAGCAATTTAAATTTATAGCTTAAAGCCTTCCCTCCAAGTAAACTCCAGGCCCAGGTGGCAGCATGTATGAATTCATGAAACATATCAAGAATTATGCAAATTTTACACAAACTTCCTCAGAAAATGAAAGATGAGAGAACACTTTCCAACTCATTATATGAGGTCTACTGATTCCCAAACCAAACAAGAACGTTATAAGAAAATTTAAAATAGATTAATACAAAGAGAGTATTAAAAAAAAGCTTCATATGATCTAATATCTTCACATGAACATAGATATAAAATTCTCTAAGAAATCATTAGCAGATCAAATTTAGAGACATATAAAAGAATCAGTGATATTTGTCCCTGAAATACAAATTTCACTATTTGAAAATCAATTTTGTAATTCACTATATCAAAACAATGTAGTGGGAAATTGTATTATCTCAGTAGTTATAATAAAAGAATTTGAAAAAATTCAAAACCTATTAAAAAAAAATCTTTCAGCAATCTAACAATAAAAGGGAACTTCCTTAACTCGATAAAGGATATCTACAAAACCCGATAACTGATGGCATACTTAAGAGTAAAAGAACAGGGTTTTCCCGTATGCTAGTGAATGATAAGATGTCCAACCTCACGACTTTTATCCAACACTATGGGAGGTCCTAGCCTTGTGATAAGATGAGATAAGTGAATTAAAAGGCATACAGACTTGAAATGAAGAAACGTGATTATAATTACTTGCACAGAATCACAGTCATCTATGAATACAATTGAAGGGAACCTACAAAATATCTTCTAGAAATTATAAATAAGTTTAGAAGAGTCACTGGCTACATCAATTTACAAAATTCCATTATATTTTTACATACTAGTATTGAACAACTGGATATTGAAATAAATTTTAAAACCTTTATAAGTTATAATAGCATGTAAAAGGAAACACAAAACACCTAGAAATATTTCTAACTAGTATGTGGAATAATTTTATACTGGAAGTAACAAACACTGAAGAGAGAAATTTAAAACGATCTAAATAAACTGAGAGATATACTCTATTCATGGATTAGGAAACTCAATATTGTTAGATTGTTAATTATTCTTAAATTGACATATAGATTCCAAAAACTACTAATCACAGTCCACGAAGGCTTATATTGGGAAGGTGATTCTATAATTTACATGGAAAAGCAATGCCCCTAGAGCCCAATCAATTTGAAGCAGAACAAATTTGGAGGACACACTCCCTGATTTCAAGCCTTACTATAAAGCTTCAGTAATCAAGACAGTGTGGTTTTAGTGGCAGAATAGACATATTGATTGATGAAACAAAATGGAGAGTCCAAAAAAGACCCACATATCGATGGTCAATTGATTTTTGACAAATGTAATGTGCCAACTTAATTCTAGAAACAAAGCATACCCTTTTCAACAAAATGTGCTATGGAAAAAAAGAAAAAAAAAATGCTTCGCCCCTTCTCTTCCCACACATCATATACAAAGAAAAGATTAACTCCAATTTTATCATAGATCTCACTGTGAAACTTAGAGATATAAAACTTCTAGAAGAAAATATAGGAGAAAATCTATGTGATCTTGCGGAAAGCAAATATTCTTATAAAGCACACAAAGGCACAAACCACAAAATAAAAATTGATAGCTTATAGTTCAAAATTAAAACTTTTAGCTCTCAAAAGAACTCTTAAAACACATAATAATAAGACACTCAATCCAATATAAGTGGACAAAATTTTTGAAGAGAAACTTCATATACCACACACACACACACACAAAAGAACCTGTAGATATCAAATAAACAGAAGAAAAGATGTTTGGCCTCATTAATCATTAGGAAAATTCAAATTTAAATCTCAGTGAGCTATCACTACATACCTACTAGCTTGGCTAAAATTACAAAAAGAAAAAAAAATTACTGGTGAGGATGTAAAACGTTTGCACCTCCCACAGGTTGCTAATGAGAATGGAAAATGGGATAGCCACTTCAGAAAGCACTTTGGCAATGAGGTAGAAAGTTAAATATATACATAATATATGAACCAACCATCCCACACCGAAGTATTTTTACAAGTGTTGAAAACATCTCCACACAAAAAGCTGTACTTCTATGTTCATAAAAGTTACATTCATAACCACTAAAAGCTTCAAACAGTTCAAATTCCATCAACTGATGAATGAATATGTAAATGGTGGTTCAACCATTGAAGAGAACACTACTAAGCAAAAAAGGAACAAGCTAATGATACATCAACAACATGATGTTCTTAGCATTAAACTAAGTAAAAGAAACGAGTTGAAAAATGTTACATAACCATATGTTTCCATTTATATGTTAATTTGGAAAAAAGAAAAATTATAACAACAGAAATAAAATCAACAGCTTGTAGGGCTGAGGGTAGGTGGTATCTACCTTACTACATGGATGCACAAGATAACTTTTTAGGGTGATGGAAATATTGTATAAATTCATTGTGGTTGCAGTTACACTCAATCTACAATTGACAAGTTCAACAAATTGTACAACTAAAACAGACAAATTTTGCTATATATAAATTGTATTTCTCTTAAGAATAATGAACAAAAAACTAAACAACAAAAAGAGGAAAGTCAACATGATAATGCAATTGGGTTTATATATTTCAGCTGCAACTGCCAGAAACTTTTTTAGGAAATAATTTGGCAGTGTGTCTCAGGAGCCTTAAATATGTTCCTGCATTTCATCCATAAAACTCCATTCTGGCATCTAAAGAAAATAATCTAACATACAAGGAAAAGTATACCCATAAAGATGTTTACTACAGAATTGTTTATAATAGTGAAAACATAGAAGCTGCCTTAAAATCTAACAATCTGTGAATGATTAAGATTTAGAGCAGTATCTTGACTCAGACTTTAAATAAATATGAAGCTTATTGAATAGAAAAGTTCATGACGCAATGCAAACTGAAGAAAGCAACGTACCCAATTTTATTTAAGGTCTTCTGTTAAATAATGGCTAACCAAGTACATACATGTGCTTCCCATTCCCTAGAGCTGATATAGTTGAAAGTATAAAGTTAGGAATGTAACCTTATGTAAACGGTCTGCCATTTTTATTGAGTCTCTTCTGCTTTAAGCTACTCTCAAACAGCCACTCACCTCTGAGGCATCCACTCACAAAACAAAATTTTATAAACCAAGTTTTAAAATCACTATGGCAAAGTATTTTCCTCAGTCTTTTTTTTCCATTTTGAAGCTAAATAATAAATCTAAGTTCACGGTTACACAAGTGAAATAGACAGTCGCTATACAAATGAAACATACAAAAACAAACAAACAATAACAAGGAAACCAAACAATAACAAGGAAACCAAACCACAAAAAACCCACCATTGCTTTAAAAGTAATTTTTATCATGAATTAAAAAAATTGATTTGATTGTAGCATTTATTTGATTTGACATTAATTAATCAGTTATTGGTGATTAAAAATGACTGAAAATTGTTGATGTAATGAGTATGTATATAAATAGGCAACTTAAATAAAATCTGTTTGTTGTTCTTTAAAGCTTAAACATAAAGAGATGATTTTCAAGGGAGAAGTTGTGATTTGTAAATACCGTAGGATTAAATAATCAAACTTTCAAAACACGTTTGGGATTCTGAAACAATTTCTTTTTTCTTTTCAACATTATTGAGTATAATTAACAAATAGAATTGTAAGATATTTAAAGCGTACAACGTGATGATTTGTTACAAGTATACATTGTGAAAGGAATACCACCATTGAATTAATTAATGCATCCATCACAATACAGCTTACCTTTTTTTTTTTGGTGAGAACACTTAGACATTCTACTCTAAGTTTCAATTCAACAATATAGCGTTATCAACTATAGTCACCTAGTTACACATTAGAGCCACAGACCTTAGTCATGTTGTAACCTCTTTACCAGCCTCTCCCTATTCCTTAGTCTCTGTTTCTAGTTCAACTTTTTTTGTTTCACATGTAAATGATACCTTGAACTATTCATCTTTCTTTGTCTTGCTTATTAGCATAATGCCCTCAGGTGTCATCTACCTGGTTGCTTATGTCAGGATTTCCCCTTTTAAGGCTGAATAATGTTCCATTGTGTATATGTACTACATTTTCTTTATCCACCCAGCCATCAACAAACACTTGTCTCCATACATTGACTACTGTTAATAATACTGCAACGAACATGAAAGAACAGAGAGAGGGTGATTTTGAGATGGCGATTTCATTTCCTTCAGAGATATAACCAAAAGTAGGGCTGCTGAATCATATGGTAGCTCAATTATTAATGTCTTGGGGAATCCCCATATTGTTTTCAATAGTGGCTGTACCAGTTTGCATCCCCGCCAACAGTGCACGACTTCCCTTTTCTTCATATCCTCAACAGCGTGTTATTTCGATAAAAGACATCCTAACAGGTATGAGGTGATATTGTGGTTTTGATGTGCATTTGATTTGCACTGATGATTAGTGTTTTGAGCATCTTTTCATGTACTTGCTGGTCATTTGTATGTGTTTTTTTTTAAATGTCTAAGTTCCTTGCCCATTTTTATTTTTTTATTATTATTATTATTATTTGCTATTGACTTGTATGTTTTCCTTGTATATTTTGGACATTAACCCTCTATTAGCTTGGCCCCAAATCCTAGTCATACCTCAAACTGTTGTGATTGTCCAAGCCACCATCATTTTTCTTAGTGGCTCCCAGCAGTTGAAGGTGTGCCAAGACCCATCAGTGTCCCACAGGTTAACACCTAGGTGCAGGATGATTAGAATCCACACCCTCAAGCAGGAGCTTGGAAATTATGTAAAGCCCCTTCCACAGAGAAACTGGAAGGTGGGGAGTTTTATCTGCTCCTGGCGGTGGGGGGGGTAGGGGTGAATGTTTCTGAGCTCATTAAAAACTGCTTCTTTGTTGATGACTCTACGGTGGGATTCTGCATGTAAGCCTCATGGCTGTCAGAGCCAGGCTTGTCAGGTGCCCGGCCCTGGGGCAGCAGTCACAACAGCTCAGGTGCCAGAGGTGTATAAAAGATCTTTCCAGGGAAATGCTGGTGATCTGGATTTATCCTTAAAGAGACAGTGGAGAAAGCAGGGAGGGAATGCCCCAGACTCCTCTACTCCTCTGTACTCAGGGGAGTTTACAACCATCCCTTAGAAGTGTGCTAAATTACAAATCAGTCAGACCCTCAGGCCACAGTTTGTGAAGTCTGCAGTCACATTCCTGTGTGGGAAAGACTGGGAGATGGGTGTTTTTGTCTGCCCCCTCTGTGCTGAGCCTTGAGGGGATAACCTCAAGAGTGTTTGCCTGCCCATTAAGAACTATTTGTTTGCTACAGTCCTGTGGGTCCTGTGGATGCAAGCCACAAATGCCTTGTCACTACTGTAGCTCCACTGTTTTCCGGCCCCTTCCAAATGCAATGTGGGCACAGAAAAGGTGCTCACATAAATGTTTAACAGACGGATAGACTGAATTAAGCATAACCTCATTAAGAGGAGAAAAGTCAATCAGGATAGCCATAGAAAAGATAAATATCTAGATAGTTCACCATAACTCCAAAACAGTTTCTTTTTTTTTTTTTTTTAAATTTTATTTACCCATTTGACAGAGAGACAGCCAGCGAGAGAGGGAACACAAGCAGGGGGACTGGGAGAGGAAGAGGCAGGCTCATAGTGGAGGAGCCTGACGTGGGGCTTGATCCCAGAACTCCGGGATCACGCCCTGAGCCGAAGGCAGACGCTTAACGACTGTGCCACCCAGGCGCCCCCCAAAATAGTTTCTAATGCAAGTTTATATAGGAATTATTTTTTAAAAAGCTTTTAAAAAATACAGATTCCTGCTGTGGTTCCCTGTGTGCTGAGCTCAGGTATACAGTCGCGGGGGTTGCAGGCCCTGCTACAAATCTATGGAATTAGAGTCTTTGGTCACAGATCTTTAAAAACAAACGCCTCCTGGGTTTTCTAACATGGTTAATAACCTTCTCTCTAAAACGAGCTTTCCCTATGTGATTTGAAGAGTTCTACACTTTTAACTTAACACAGTTATACAAAATGCTCTTCAGAAAAAGCTTTAGGAAAATCTACTATTTCAGATGTTTTAGTTGAGAACACTCTGTCACTGACTTGGCAGAACTATGTAAAATTATTCCAGCATATTTACTACGTAAAAATTCTACTAGTTTAAAATAATCTGTTTTTCCTGTTTCTAGCAATTGTCATTTTATTTCTCCATCCCGGCTCCTAAAAGTATAAAAGATTTTGAAATTTAAAATGGGCCCTTGCCATGAATCACGCCAAAGTAAAAGCAACCAAGTGAATTCAGGTGGTGTCTTACAGAGTAATTGCCTTCTTTTCATACTAATAAAAGTGGTCTCTCATGCCTACTTCCCCTGGCTTGTCCGTAGAGCATAGGCAACTGTGTCAACATTTAGCAACCTTAAGTGTATGCCAGACACTAACATGCACATAATAAACATTTCTTTATTCAATAACCATCTTACAAATGGTTCTGTGCTCCATGTGCATATTAAAATACCCCTTTCCTTCCCAACAATGACATGTGTTGAAAAGTGGATAAATCCTGAATGTCTGTTATATATGTTGGGCAAATGATAAAACATTAAATAAAATGCTTTAAATGAAATCTAATGAAAAGACCATTTCACACCAAGTTCTTTCCACAATTAGCATGCTCTAACACTCATTCTGAAAAGATAGGACCTCTGCGTGGAAAAGAAAAAATATTACATTTAAAATATGGTGAGGTGTAAAGAAAGAAACTGAAGCATTTATTCAAAAATGTGGATGTAAATGGCAGTTTCCCCCCTTCAATTTTAAATTAGAGCATATGTATCTAGGGTTGACAATAGACTCTGGTAGTAAAGGTAATTCAGTGGTATACAGAGCCATTTATTTTGATGGGAAAGAAGGCTATCACGTCTGTAATTTTAAGAGTGGTAAATGCTCTTGTTTTAAAAAAAAAATCGATCAATACAGGAATGTATAAAATAGAAAGTGGAAGTCCTTCCTTTCAAAGTCACTATTGTTGAGTCAGTAAACACTTTGCTATAATTGTATGTACACAAGCACACATACAGAGACACGTGTGTGTATGCGCTCGTGTGTGTGTGTGTGTGTGTGTGTGTGTGTGTGTGTGTGTGAAAGGTATCCTATATAGAAATTCTAATGGCTTCCATAAATTTGGTAGTGCCTTTCTGGCAGTATGTAATAGAGATACTCAACATCACTGAAGGGAGAACAGAGGAGCTCCTAATTGCCTATCACATTACTTTTGGAGCTAAATGGATGTTACATTATTCAGGATTAAGAGATATATTTCCAAAGCACCAAGTAAGATGGATGCCTCAGAAACCCTCAATTGCTCCAAGAGCTGTTCATTGTTTGCCTTTTCATTGCTTTGTTATTGCCACCGTGAGGGATACCTTTGGTGCACGCTGTTGTTTGCAGGACCATTTTTGCCACAAAAAAAGGATTAATTTTTTTCTGCCATTTTCCATTTTCATCACCAATTTCCAACTGTCATGAAAGTGAGCTCTGTTTTTACACGACATTCCATTCTTATTACCATCTTCGTCCCAAGAATGAAGGCTGTAATGAGAGCAAAGCCATAGCTGGCATCGGAGGGCTGTTATAATTCAGTCTCATGACAAAGATAGTAATGAGAAATGACAGTGGCACAAAATGAATCCTTTCCAATCCCAACCCCTTGGATGATAATGAAAACAGAAGATGGCACCAACTTTATTCATCTTCTGACACGTATTGTGACAGGATTGAAAGCTGCAGCAACAAACCCATCTGAAGTTACGGTTTCCCAGACTCATTCCCATCACGTGTTTAAAAAAACAACAAAAACAAACAAAAAAACGAACAAAACAAAGAAACCTTCCTACCGCCATTCCTCCTGGGAATCCAGTTACGGAGAGGCATTCAGACAGGGCAGAATTTGCACCGTCCACAACTGAAAGCATTTCAGGGAAGATGAAATGTGTTGATCTCCTAAAATTGTTTTCTCTTTTTTATGAAATCATCTTAGCAATGCCTCTAAAAGAAATAATGGGAGAGAGAAGGGAGAGAATATGGAAATAAAGTCACTTTTGGAAGTTCTAATTAAATTCTCTGATTACCCTGAAAAATCTAAAGTAAAGGTACAAAACATTCAACTCATGCAACTAATACAGAATCTTATGTACTTTTGCATAGCTTTCTCCTTCCCTCTCCTCTTCCCCTCTCTTCCCCTCCCCTCCAGTCCTTCTCTCCTTTCCCCCTTCCCCTTCCTTGCCTTCCTCTCCTCCCTTCTTCTCCCCTCCTCTTTCCTCTTCTTTATTCTCCTCTCTCTCTTTTTGAGCTATGATTGTATCTTGATAAAATCTAAAAGGGAATTTAGAGCTGAGTTGAACCAAACTTTGCATTTTATAGATGAGCGAAAAGAGGTTTAGGGAGGTGAAACAACTTACTCACCATCACCCCAATGTGCCAGAAAAATCACTGGCAATTTTCCAGTCTGATCCTTCTAGGATGTAAGTTGAAAATGCTACAGAGGAAGGTAGCATGGAGTGTATATATTCTGCTTCATTTCTCTGCAGGCTTGCTATAAAGTGAAGGTGGCATTCTCTCAAGAAATTCATTTTGGAGTCACAAGACTCCTGGCTTTGTCACTTCCTACCTTTGTGCCTTTAGTCAATTATCTTTCTGAGTTTTAGTTTCCTCTACCTACTCTAAATCAAGTTTAGAAAAGTATAACTGGTATACCCAATGGTCTATCCTAAATAGGGTAGAGTGATCATCTTATTTTTTCCTCTTCCTACTGACTTCGAATATGACTTTCTTGCACCTCCTTCTCCTTCTCCTTCTAACTATTCAGTGATCAGTTGCTAGGGAGGATGCAAAGTAAAGTGGCGAAAGCCCTACTCCCCATACTGGATATTTCTGTACTGCACCATTTCATGGTATAGGCGATGGACCCTTTAGGTGACTTATTACAACTTGCCCTCCACTCTTGCCAATAAAGCAAAATGGTCCATTTTTTTCCCCCTTTTGGCATACATCCCAGTCCTTTCTAAAATATTCAAGTCTGGCTACTTTTCTGGGTATCCAGGTGATCCATGTGAAAATGGATACGAATTCACTTCATCCTTTATTCTTGCTCTGCAAATGGAACCTGCTCTAGGCAATCCCCTGTGAGAGACAAGCACCGTTCTTTGCCTCCACAAACTCCAGGGAACACAGGCCAAGCTGGAGGCATCTGCTATATACCAACATGGGCAGACCTATGCATTTGTGCAATTAGCAAGCATTTGGCAAAGGGATTAGGAGTGTGTTAATGAAATGTCCATCTCCCTTTTGACAGACATTCCAATCTCTGGTGGTTACTGGGAGGTGCTCTTACTTGACTTAGAGGAAAGAGGGGTTGTGATAGTCTTAAATGTACCTGTGAAGTCCTTTCATTGACTTTGTTCTCCAGCAAATCTGCGATCTTTTCTTACACTAGCTGTTGGGAATGATGATGATTGGACTAGTTTGGCCATTGGGGGATCAGTCTGTTGCTCCTCTTTAGGTAAGTAACAAAACTTGTCTTTCACTGTCTCAGCTTGAAGATTTTTGATGAAATTCTGAGACCCAGCAAAAGTCTCATTGTATTCTCTACAGATCTCACATGGTAGTAATAAACATAACTTTTTGATTTTGTGATAACTTATTTTGTATTTCTACGAAATCTGATGTAATAACTGCTGAGTTACGAGGTGACTGATAACATAGAGGGGAAGTGACTTTTGAGGCAAGAAATCAGTACTCTGCTCAAATCAAATATTTTACGTAATATAAAGTGAGAATGTATACCACAACACACTGTAATTTTTAAGCAATCAGAATATCTAGATGTCTTAGAGATCCCTGTCTTACAATTTCAGTGACATTACAGAACTCAACCATAATCTACATTATAGATTGTCCACACTGAGGACCCAGCATGACTTTAACCCAATTTAGAATTGACCAGAGCTCTTATTCTTGGGAAATTACCTCCTGTAAATACCTCTCTGTACATAATGGAGCATTCATGGTTCCAGTGGTAGTCAGGTTTCCACTAGATCTGTGTAGCAGTGGTATTGGAGTAAATATTTTGTAGTTCCCTCAGGATGACATGATGAGATCTCTCCCAAACTTTTTGTTAAGTTCTTTGACCTACCCATAGGCTTTGGGGCTGACTTTCAAAGATTTATTTATTTGTTCTAGAGAGAGAGCAAGTGTGAGTGTGTGCTAGTGGGGGGAGGGGCAGAGGGAGAGAATCTTCAAGCAGTCTCCTCGCTGAGCGGAGAGCCCAGCACAGGGCTGAATCTCACACAACCTGAGCCAAAACAAAGAGTTGGATACTTAACCGACTGAGCCACCCAGGTGCCCCTGGGGCTGATTTTCATAATCACCATTCTCTTTTTTACAATTTCCTTTGAACACTTTTAGACAAATGAATAAAATGTTCCATTAATCAACAACAATAATTTTGATGGGAAAAGATGCTATAGATTACAAAATCTACCTCTTTCACTGATTAATGTAACATCTACCCTGATAGCCTATATTTTGAGACCTAATGTGTGCAAGGCTTTGTGTTCTATAACTTTGGATGGGTAGCTTCACTTCTTTAGGCTTTTGATGACTTACCTGTAATATAAGAGCAATTGGGATTAGATTTGTGGTTTGCAATCTGTTCTGAGAATCTCTTGTGTTCTGTTGAGATGCTCAATAGCCCCTGCAGAGAAAGAAGGGATAGAACAAATGAATTGCAGGGGCTGCCCAGCAGCCTCTTATTCAATCAATAAAGGACTTCTGCTTATATCATTTTATGTCTTAGGCCTCTACACAAGATTGATTTTTTGAAAAAGGAGTTCAACTCCACAACCACTGGATTAGAATTTCCTTCTGACTCTACTTATCTGTGATTTTATGAAATAGCACATGATTACAAAAACCCAGAGCAGCACAGTTAATTCACATTCCCTTTCAAGGCATAGGGTGAGATTGGAGTCATATGAAATTGCTCTAACACTCAGCTTGACATCACCTGCTCAACTTTGTTTAGTGAGCAAATAATAGCACAAAACAGGATGTTCCCTTGCCATACTCATTCCAGGTAAGAAAAGCCTTCCTTTGACATGCATACCATGAGGCTCAAAGTAAATTTGAAAACTGGTATAAATTTGCCAAAAAGGCAAATGTATGTTCTTCATAACTTACCATAAAAAGACATAGAAAGAAGTCAGCCATGATGTAATTGTAATTGTATAGATGTCATGTCTCCATGGGAGCTATTCCCATGGTTCCTGATCTCAGCACCTTTAGGAAAGAAATATTATTGTACAATTTATTTCTAAAATAAATTTACTTGGCTTAAAGATAACTAGGTATTTTTCCAGTAATGCAGGTAAAGAAGAAGTTATGCTAACTTAAAGGGGTATGGATATTTTCTATACTCATTCAAACTATGTAGAGTTAATATCAAAGAACAATATCAGGAAGAACAAAGATTAAATGCATATAAAAATCATTGATTCTATTTCTAAACTTATTTTGTAGTCAAATAAGACTTGTGCAAAAAAATTTCATATTAGTTTTTAATTTTCATGTTTTTTATTTGTAGTCTAGAAGATTTGTTAGAGGGTTTGTGAGGTCTTCACATACTTTTGATTAAGTAATGTTATTTTGGTTATTAAGGCATCTGTAAGATTAAAAAGATGACTCAAAAATTCCATTCTTAATGACCTCAAGGGAAATCACAATTACTGCTTTGTTTTCCTGCTTGGTTAAATGCAGTGTTCCCACTACATTTGGATTGCTATAATACGTCAAGCTTCAGAAAAATGCATATATGAAAGCTTGCTCACAATTACTTTGTCTGACAGTCATGCAAAATGTAATTAAAAGGTTTGAATTGTACAGGTGCTAAAAAGCAGTGTATTACAAAATAAGCAAACCATAATGTTAAGAACTCCAGTTGGGTTATTAACATGTTATGATCTTAGTTATGACATTCCAGCGGTATAATCCCAGGTCTATAGCTAAGGAGAGGAGGTTATAAAAATAGGTTGTCAAAATTTTTATCAGAGCGTTATTTTAACATCATTTTTAAAGGAAATTTATTGTTTAATTATAAAAGTAATAAAACTACAATCCAGAAATTATGTAAAATGGTGAAAAGAAAATTAATTTCCTATTATTCCAGTACTCAAACTACCATTGTTATTATTTTGGTGGCGTTCCTTCCAGGCTTTCTTCAAATGCTTTTATTAATTTTTTTTTGTTTACAATTCTAATGTGTGCTCATAACATTTTGTACCTTGTCTTTTTACTTTATTGTATATATTTAATAGAGTTTTATATTTTCAAAATGAGTCTGGTTTGTATCTTAGGAAATTACTTGGCAAGAGAAAGTGGTCAGCACGGCACTGAGCCTCAGGGCTGGTCCAGAAGGTAATTCCACTTTGCTGGGAGGCTTGCAACAACTAGGTCATTTTCATTCCCTGGAACCATTTCATGAGAAATGCTTTGCTCTATACTGAATACTAAATACAGGACAAAGTCTCCATCAATTAAGGCTTGGAATGAGGCCAGACCTAAATCACTGGGGTAGAATCTTTGCATCTCAGCTTCACAGGGATCACTGTGTAAAGAGACGAGATGATACAGGACACCATAATTGCTGCCCATGTAAGCCAAAGGAGGGCATTTGAATCCACAGAGATGAAAGTGCTTCTTTCAAGGACACCTGAAGGCATGTTATGAAATCAAGAGTTGCAATAAAATCAAAATTACTTAGAAATAATAAATAAATGCATAAATAAATGCATAAATCATTCTATGAGCGAGTATAACTTCAATTTAAGAACAGAAAAAAGAAAAACAATATATAAGCAGTGCAAACACTAATAGCTCTTGTAATTTTGTTTTTTGTGATTTAAGAGAGTGAATATGGAAAACTATAAATCAACTTTATGTGCATAGGCATAGGGATAATCTGGCATAAATCTGCATGGGAACACTATTTTAGTAATACCTAAATTATAAACTGCACTTTAAGTCAAAAGCCCCAAAAAGGCCAAAGTCAGTGAAGAAGTTTCAGTCAGAAAGGCTGAATTTCCCCGAAACTCCCAACAGCTCCATTCATCATTCAGAAACCACAACAGGTTAAATATTAAAGAGGTTTAAAGATTCTAATATTTAGAATATCAAAGTTATAACCACAATTTGTGACACTATTTTCAAGGGTGTGGGGAAAAGCTGCTGAATTTCTGAAGAGTAGATTGAGAGTTTCCATCCAAGTCAAAGACAAACTTATTATAAACTGTTTGTCCTGGTAATTGTCTTCTTGAACTTCCTTTTTTCTTCCTCTAGCTCCCTTTTAGGATTTCACGCTATCTTGGGTTTTTAGCAGTGTGGCTATAATGTTCCTAACTGTGGTTTCTTTCTATTTTTACTCTGTGGGGTTTGCAGACCTTGAACCTGTGGCTTGGTATCTATTCACATCTAGGAAATTCTCAGTCACTATTTCTTTAACTATCGCCCCTTTGATTAACATACGTTAAGCATTTTCCATCTATCTTACAAGTCTCTCATGCTTTTTTGTGTATGCTTTTTCTCTCTGTGCAAGAATAGATAGGCCAAGAGCTGAGACTTGATCATATTTACCCTAAAAGCCCAACCAAGGCCTACTTCTATCTAATTTAAGAGAAACAGAATGTATTAAAGTACACCGAATGGCTCACAGAGCGCAAGGAGGATTGGGGATGAGAGCTACACTGCCCGGAAGAGCTTCAAAAATTCCACATGGAACTACTCTTGTGAAGACACCAGTACTGACATCTCTCAGCAGAGATACTACTGCTGCTCTCCTTGATCCCACTGATACTTGACACTGGAAGTTACTTCTAGACACACTCACTGCTGCTTTAGAAAATGAGAAACATCTCTGGGCACTGTGGCAACTCATTCCTGAGATTATAAATTGTTTCTTAATGACAATGCCTAGATTTTCAAACAGGTAGGTCCTTCCAAAGCCAACTATTTTCAGGTAGTTCATATAATGGGAGAGCCAGCATCATGTTCATAGCTATCAATAATTCTTCATATAATTCAGAACTGTATGTATAAATGATTTAGTTTTTGATTCTCTGAACCGTCTGAGACTGGCACTGCAAGGATGTTCACCATGCATCGTTCCTCTCTTCCATCCTGCCTGTCTGAGAGGCTGTTGCCTGAAGATACGATTTCTCAGTACACGATTCTGCATTTAGCTCAATCCTCGCTTGCTTTTTAAGTGTTCAGGCCAAGCTAGTCCAAACAATGAGTTGTCAAGTCCCTCAGTCTAGGTGTAGGCTACTTAATTTGGTGAATGAGCAAACTTTTTTCTGAAATCTTCAGCCATGGACATTACCTCTGGGAAGGCTTCCACTTTTCTTTCTGATAATCACTAAATTTAGCAGCCCTTTCACATATTTGGCATAGTTTGTTTTTCCTGCTGTATGTCCCAACACTGCGATAGCACTTACAGCATAGACGGCACTCAATGACCATTTTAATACAATTTTATAGCATGTTGTATAATTAATGAATAAATCAGATCTCTCCCTAATTACTTTAGAGATTTCATTTTTATTTCTCTCCCTCATTCTCTTTATACTTTCATGTGGCTTCCTGGAAGAGAAGGATAAAGCTGCCATCTTTGTTATTTTAAAAACCGCAAAAATAGCCACTTAATAAATGTTAATTGAACTGAGCTAGTAGCATGCAATAACAATGCTAGATGGTTGTCCATAAGATAAGTCTAACGGAAACCACATTTATACCTCTACTGAAAAATCAATGTCATTGACCACTGGATAATACCTTTTTCTTTTCTTCTACCCATCCTTAAGGAGAAAAAGGAAATGGACATCCAATATTCTGACTGTTGATTATTACTGACTAGTGAGATTGTGGGGATAAGAAGGTTAAGTCAAAATTTCTCTACTATACACAAATTGTTTCTATGGGACTATGCCTTTTAGCTAAAAAAATTGTCAGATGAAAACCATTATGGAGCAATCTAGAAATAAAGGGGTCTTTAGTTTTGTGAAGTCTAATGGGAGCCAGTAAGGAGCAAGTGAACAAAAAAATCAAATAAACTTAGAGATGTCCATAAGGTAAGACTTGCACAGAATTTATATTAAATAACAATTACAGTTATGAAATAAATATCCTGTGTTAATAACCTATTAAAAAAGACATCTGATAGAAAACTATTGGAAGATCATGGCTGCAATATAATGATTTATAAGAAATATATATTGGTCATTCAGATGACCAAATACATGTTTCTCAGATATACTTAGTTTTCATCCACAGTTCCTGAAAATGCTTCAGAGCCATAAAAGTGAGATGAGTGTCTTGTTATTAACAAAAGTGACTTAAAAAAAAAAAGATTTATTTATTTTTTTGAGAAAGATGTTAGGGAAGGGACAGAGGGAGAGAATCCTTAAGCAGACTCCCCACTGAGCATGGAGCCCAAGGTAGGGCTTGATCCCAGGGCCCTGAGATCATGACCTGAGCCAAAATCAAGAGTCAGAGGCACAATAAACTAAGCCACTCAGGTGCCCCTAATGAAAGTGACTTTTGAATCCCACTCAAGGGCAGAGCCAGTTGCCAGAAGGACCAACCATGTGTTTAAAGGGGTGGAACCTTCCATCCCAACCCCCCCTCCACCTGACCTCTGGGGAGGAGAGAGGGCTGAAGACTGAATCAGCCAATGGCCAATGACTTAGTCAATCATCTGTGTAATGAAGCCTCCATAAAAACCCAAGGACAGCTTTTTGGTCTTTTTTCAGACAGCGTCTACACTTGCAGAACCAGAACCCTTCCACTTGCCACTGCACTCTGCCCAAGCTCAACGGATAAAAGTTCCTTTGTTCAGGACCTCACTCTGCATAACTCTTCATCTGGCTATCGATTTGTATCCTTTACCATATCCTTAATAAACTGGTAAATATTAAGTAAATGTTCCATTGAGTTCTGTGAGCCTCTCTAGCAAATGAATTAAACCTAAGGAGCAGGTCTTTGGAACCTCCAATGTGTAGGCATTTGGTCAGAAGCACAGGTAACAACCTGGGGCTTGTGACTGGCTTCTGAAGTGGGGAGCTGGGCTGTCTTGAAAGACTGAATCTTAACCTGTAATCTTATGCTATTTCTGGATAGACAGTGTCAGAATTCAGATGAATTCTTGAATACCCTGCTGGTGTTTGAGAATTGCTTGGTGCTGTGTGTAGAGGAACTTCCCCCACCATATTGGAATTGGGTCTATAAATCCTTAAAAGAGTGGCTTAGTCATTAGACTCAAGAACAAATTGGTATTTGGAGAGAATATGATATTTTCCTTCTTCAAGGGGCAACATAGAAGATTAAATCTATCAAATTTTACTCACACTAAGTGGCTCTACTTCTGTCAACATTTGGAATTGTCACGCTTTAAATTTAGCCTTTCTGGTGGGTTTGTAACCATATTTCATTGTAGCTTTAACTTGCATTTTCTTGATTACTAAAGAAATTGAGTTCCTTTTAATGTGTTTGACTATCTTCTGAAATATTTCTTCAAAATATGCATATTTTTCCATTTGGTTCTTTCCCCTTACTGATGTGTAGAAGTTCTTTATGTATCCTGCATACAAGATCCTTGAAAGCTATATGCATTGTGATACTTCTCCTATTTTTTGGTTTACTTTATTTACTTTATAAATAATACCTCTACTGTGCTGAACCCCTTAACAAAAAGAACAAACATTCTTAATGAACAAAAATGTTTTCTTTTATTGTTTTATTTTAAAGATTTATTTATTTTGAGAAAGAGAGAGATAGACGGTGCAGTGTGGGGGTGGGGGCAGAGGGAGAGGGAGAAAGAATCTCAAGCAGACTCCATGCTGAGCATGGGGCTCCACTCGGGTCTTGATCATGAGACTCTGAGATCATGATCTGAGCTGAAATGAGGAGTCAGATGCTTAACGGACTGTGCGACCCAGGTGCCCCAAAATGTTTTCTTTTATTATTCCTTTTGTACTTGTAAAGGAAAAGCATACTATTGTTTTCCTTTACACTACACATGATGCCCTGAAAGTTCTTTACTCCGGTCACCAGGTGTATGAGGGGGAGGGGAGCTCCCACATTGATAACACCAGCTGGTGTCCTAGAATTTAACTAATTCTGACTCTTTATATTTGGAAATAGTGTCATATCCCACACATTAAGGATTCGGTTCTACAAGGTTGCCCTTGTTTCCAATTTGGATCCTAATTGCAAGTCCTGGTTGTTACCTATGCTTCTGACCTGCTGGCTATAAGTCCACATAATCCGCTCCTTGGGTTTGATTAATTTGTTACAGTGGCTCCCAAAACTAAGGGTAACATTTTGTTTACTGATTACTTTATTATAAAAGGATGTAACTCAGGAATTGCCAGAGAGAAAGTATGTATAGGGCAAGGTATGTGGGAAGGAGTATGGAGCTTATACGCATTCTTTGGGCAGATCACTCTCCCAGCACTTCCATGTGTTCACCAACCTAGAAGCTCACCAACTCCGTCTTTTGGGATTTTTTTTATGGATGTTTCATTACAAAGGGATGATTGAGCAAATCATTAGCCATTGGTGATTGAACTCAATCTCCAACCCCTCTCCCTTCTTGGGAGGTTGGGCGGGGGTATTGAACTGAAACTTCTAATCCTCTAATCATGTGTGGCACTGAGCCCTGGTCTTTGGAGGCTTTCCAAAAGCCACCTCAATAACATAAACTCGGGTGTGGTTGAAAGGGGCTTGTTATTAATAACAAAAGATGCTCCTTTCACCTTTATCTCTCTCAAGCCTTTTCAAGAACTAAGGACAAAACAAAATATTATAACAAAAGATACCCCTATTGCTCTAATCACTTAGGAAATTACAAGGGTTTGGGGAGCTATGTGCCAAGAACTGGAGGAAGATCAAATACATATTTCTTATTATAAACTGCAATATCACAGTATCTTATTTAAGAAATTTTCCCTTCAAGGCATTTTAAATATTGTCATATCTTTTTATGGAAGCATTATTTTGCTTTTCACATTTAGGAACCTAATAATACCTGAAATAAATTTTTGCATGTGCTATGCTAATTTTTTTAAATACAGATATCTAAATGCTCCAGAAAAATTTATTGAAATGAGATATGTAATGTTAGCTCTGTAACAAATCAAGTGTCCATATATGGGTGGTTCTGTTTTTGGATACTTTGCTTTTTTCTTTGGTCAGTTTACATTATTTTGCACCATTATCACACTGATTTACTATAGCTTTTCAAGCCTTAAAAACAAGAGGCCCCAGATGAAGTTACTATGGTAAGCTCCACATTACCAAACTGAGACTTAATTATAGTTTCAGCTCTTCCAAAAATGGAATCTTAAACCAGTTAATCAGGAATCACCTGATTAGGTAATCTGCCTGATAGAACTTTCCCACCTCTAAAAGAAAGTAACTTTGCAATAACCAGCCAGAGTTTTTGCCCAGCGTATCTTCCTTGTTCCTGCTCTGCCTGTTAAAGTCTTTCATTTTGTACAGTTCCTTGGAGCTCCTTTCTATCTGCCAGTTTGGATGTTGCCTTATTCAAATTGAGTTTTGCTCAAACAAACTCTTAAAAATTTTAACATACTTCAGCTTATCTTTGGGTAGTCTTAATAATTGCTAAAGCAAGTCCTTCATCATTGTTATTATGTCAGAGGCCACTGGCTATTTTCCTTTCTTTATAATTTTTAGAATATGTTGTCTTGTTTGACATAAAAGTTTCTTGGGATTTTGCCTGCAGTTACATTGAATTTTTTTTTTAAGATTTCATTTATTTATTTGACAGAGAAAGACAGAGAGAGAGGGAACACAAGCAAGCAAGCAAGCGGAGTGTGAGAGGGAGAAGCAGGCTTCCCGCCAAGCAGGGAGCCTGATGCGGAGCTCAATCCCAGGATCCTGGGATCATGACCTGAACTGAAGGCAGATGCTTAACGGCTGAGCCACCCAGGGGCCCCTACATTGAATTTTAATATGGACTTGAGTAAAAGAGATATCTTTACAAGACTGAATTATCTAAACCATGAACATGGTATGCCCCTCCATTTATTTTTGTGCTCTTCAATTCCTATCAATATTGTTTTGTAGTTTTCCATGAAAAGGACTCGCATGCTTTTGTTAAAGTTAGATTTAGTTATTTGATATTCTTTGATGCTGTTTTAAATAGTAACTCTTATTGGGTAAACACTGAATTATATCATACCTACAGAAAAGAAAACAATTCCCTACTGCACAGTGCTGTGGATATTTACAAACTCAACACACTCATAAAACATGCAAACAGATCAAAAAGTAAAACATAAGCAGCACCTCAGAAGCTCATATTGAATCCCATTCTTCTTCATATTTAGAGTTACTGTTTTCTATTTGAGAAATCTATGACTACCTGAAGTTTATAAGATAGTCTTTATTTTTTTGAATACTTTTAAAAATGTTTTCTTTTACCTTTGACATTTACTTTTATTCTCCATCTAGAATTGAGTCATGTGTAGCGGGGGTTAGTAGCATTTACTGGAAAGACCAAACTTTCCACTGCATTGTTGTAAATCAGGTGGCTATTTATGTGTGGTTCTGTTTTTGCCTTCTAGAATATATACCTGTCTTTTCTTTTTTCTTTTCTTTTCTTTTCTTTTCTTTTCTTTTCTTTTCTTTTCTTTTTTCTTTCTTTTTCTTTTCTTTTCTTCTTTTCTTTTCTTTTCTGAAATTCATTCTGGATATTTTCTTTTACTTTTCCTTCCAGCTCTTTAATTCCCTTTTCATTAAGATCTAATAAACTGCTAAACCCATCTCTGTAGTTCTTCATTTTAATTACTATGCTTTAAATTTGCTATAATTTTAGGTTTAAGCATCTTTTCTTTAGCTTCCAATTCTCTTCTTAAATTCTAATTAATCCTATTCATCTCCTTCAATATTCTAAACAATTTTCATTTAAAATCTGCATCTGACAACTACAAAAGCCTTAAGGCCCTCTTACGCTCATTCTGGCACATGCTATTCAATCCCTTTGTGTTTGGTCAATTTGCTTTGAGATCTGGAAATGTCCAGATATATAAAAAAATAATTAGAAGCCAAAAATTATGTTCTTTCCAGATGTGATAGGCTTTTCTGTCAGATATCTGACTTTAGAAATCTACAATCTCTTTAACGTGATTTCAGAAACTGAAGTGATTCAAAGCTGGGTTTTCATTTCTGCAAGGGACATATGACTTCCTAGTCAACCTTCATGGGGCACATATTGTTTATCGGTGCTGTACCACCCTCTTGGATCCCGTACCTCAATTTTCATCCTTATCATGAGACACTAAATAATACCACTTAGACTTTTAGCAGCTCTTTCAGAATTAGCAAATATCCACAGAGGACAAGTACTCCTAATATCAATCTAACCTATATATATCTCTATCTTCCCCTGATCTCAAACTGGATCTTCAATAATTGTTTTGTTCTTCTGAACCTTTATTCAGATTATTTTGTTCATTTTTTCCCTACATTTTCTAGTGCTTCCTCAATGGAAGGATTGTTTTGACTAGTCCATACTTACTGGAAACAATTTTTTTTTTCCCTCAAGCACCTTTAAAGGTATTTTTCCAAATACGCCAAGTTTCTACCTGAAAATAATCCTGTTTTTATGAGTTCAGGCATTAAAAAATATTCACTTCATTAATTATTTTTTTCAGATTGATTGATTTGAGAGAGAGAGGGAGAGAGAGAGAGAGAGGAGGGGAGGAGGGGCAGAGGGAGATGGAGAAAAATCCTCAAGTGGACTCCCTCCTGAGCGTGGAGCCCCATGAGGGCCTGCATCTCCGGACCATGAGATCGGGACCTGAGCTGAAATCAGGATGGGACACTTAAGCACTGAGCCACCCAGGTGCCCTGTCACTCCATTAGTTATAAAGTCCCCGGCTGAGGGACACTAGCTTCTACTTCTACCTCCCACTAGCTTCTTTCTTACGACTGTGGGTGATATCACCTTCTATGTAAACATTTAAGACGCCTTAAATACAGAATTTGACTCTATAAAAAGAATCTATAGTTGGCCTTGCATAGACAGTAGCCGAAAGTAGGTCCTAGAAATGTGGACGTGATGGTACAGATCAAGCATTCATAGGAAACGGCTCTGGGGTTTCAGAACAAGAATCAGGAACAACTGACTATACATATTTCAGGCCCATATGAGATAGAGTAAAACAGAAGAGACTTCTCTTGCTGTACACCTGGGATATTTTATGGGGAAGATGGGCAGAGGTAGTGAACTGTTGGGATGCATAATCAGAATTCTGCCTGCTTTAGCCCTAGGAGGCAACTTTTCCCATTAGTTAGGAAATTTATGTTTAAATACAATAACAAATAAAATAATCTTCCCAGGGGCATTTACATGCTAAGTCTGCTGGTTCCCTTAGCAGTTGGATGTTAGCCCAAGAGAGAGGGTCTTAGGATGTGGGAGAGTTCAGAAACTGGAGTAACAAAGGGCATTAATGAGCCCAGTGATACTCTGGAAGTCTAGAAATCATTGGTGGGAATAGAAAGGATTATGGTGGAAAAGGCTCAGCCTTTCCCTATTGATTTTGTTGCCATAAAAGGGATACCCACATCTGCTCTATTATCCATCTTTGAGCTAGTAGGCTAGGACAATTTAATAATAATGCAAATGGATAAGTACTAAAAAGGAGGTAAATGATAAGCTCTGAAAATAAAGGGTCATGCCTGATTTTGTTCATAAATGGACTACCTGCCATGCATCATGGCTAGTGTAGAAAAAGAAGGAAGAATGGAAGGGTGGTTGGGGGAGAAGAAAGAAGGAAGGGAGTAAAGGAAAATTTGCTTGTGTGTCTAGGAATTTCACTAATTTTTAAATATCTGATCTAACATTCATTGCTGGCAAAAGACAAAAAAAAAGTGTCCAGCCCAATTAAATATATTTACCTATTACTAATAAATGAGTTTTTTTCCCCCAAAAGCAGCTATTCTATTACTTCAGTACCCTGTGGTACTTTTCTGGTCAAAACAATGAATTGCTAATTTGTATTCTTTCAAGCTATATAATAAAAGCAGTGTTTTAGAACATAATTTTCTCTTCCATCCTTTGAAGCACAGAACTCTTAGATACCTAATGAGTATTTTATACAAATATTTGAACAGACTTGAAGGTCCCAATATAGTCCCCCTTCCCTGCCCCTGCCCAAAACCCCTATCCTGCCCACACACAGACACATACCTACCCTTCTGCATCCTACCATTATGCTTGCTGGAAATTATACGGCTTTCTATCTGGGTGAGAATGCAAAATAAGCTCCAAGCATTCCAGAAGATTTTATAAACTCTGCCATCTGTACATCTGGTATGTAAGATGCCTATAGCACTGTTAAATCAGCAGTCCAGATAACTGTGCTTTGAGTACTTATCAGAAAGTTACACCACAAATTGACTGTAAATAACCAGGTCTTGTCAAAATTTACTTGAACATGAGGTGATTTAAAGAGACAAGCTAACCAGCTATTCTTAAATATTCTCCAAGCTCTGACCTATGCTAAGAAATACAATCAGGACACGACATTGCTGAATAATGTCATTCATCTTCCTGAAGTTAAAACTGGACTAATAAAAGAGGAATTCATTTTAACAAAGATTCTTTGTTGTTTGTAGCTTCCCCAAAACATTATATCTATATTATATATAAAGACTGGCTTCTTGTACTTAATAATATACATTTAATATGTACATGATAATAAGCCTTTATTAAGGCTTGATAAACCACAGTTTAATAACCAGAATAAACCACAGTTTACTTATCCATTCAGCTACTAGAAGACATGTTGGTTGCTTCCAAGTTTGGACAGTTATGAATAAAGCTGCTATAAACAACCATGTACAGGCTTTTGCATGAACATAAGTTTTTAACTTTTTTGGGTAAACACCACGAAGCACTTAGTTTTATATGAAACCTCAAAACTGTCTTCCAAAGTGGCTGTGCCATTTTGCATTTCCACTGGCAATGAGTGAGCACTCCCGCTGCTCCACAGCCTCGGCAGCATTTAGTATTGTCAGTGTTCTGAATTTTGGCCATTCGGATAGCTGTGTAGTGGTATCTCATTGCTTTCATTTGTCTTTCCCTAATGACATGTGCTGTAAAGCATCTTTCCATATGCTTATCTGCCATCTGGATATCTTCTTTAGTGAACCAGTCTGTTAAACTCTTTGGCCCATTTTTTCATCAGGTTGTTTGTGTTTCTTATAGTTGAGTTTTAAGAATTCTTTATATATGTCAGATAATGATTGCTTATCAAACGTGTCCTTTGTAAATATTTTCTTTCAGTCTATGAATTGTCTTCTCATTCTCTTGACATTGATTGTCTTTTACAGGGCAGAAGGTTTTTTTGGTTTTGTTTTGTTTTTTAACGAAGTCCAGCTTATTGATTGTTTCTTCCATGAGCTGTGTCTTAGGTGTTATGTCTAATGAGTCATCACCACGCCCAGTGTCATCTAAGTTTTCTCCTGTGTTACCTTCTAGGAGCTTTATAATTTTGCATTTTACATTTAGGACTGTGTTTCATTTTAAGCTAATTTTTGTGAAGGGTATAAGGGCTGTGTCTGGATTCAATTTTTTTTTTCTGCTTGTGGATATCCAGTTTTAACAAACATTTTTTAATCTTTTGGAGAATTATGTTTTCACTTAATATCCAATTATCATGTAAAAAACTTCATATACTGATCTATGAAATAAATTGATCATACAAATCAAAGTAAAAACATTATCTTTCCAAATGACTTTACCATGCTTTATCTAGTGGACAACTAAATTATTTAATTTGTCTCCCTTAGTTGTCAAGAATCTCAGGGAATAATTTAGTATTACATTTCTGTTTATTACAACTTAAATAATAGATAATGAACAACAAAAAAAAGGAAGATGCTATGCTGGGAGACAGACTGTCTTAACTTTTATTGAAGGCTTGGAAAGAAAGAAAATCTATTTCAGAAAGAAGAAAAGTAGGGGCACCTGGGTGGCTCAGTGGGTTAAGCATTGGACTCTTGGTTTCAACCCAGGTCATGATCTCAGGGTCGTGGGATTCAGCCCTGCATTGGGCTCTGTGCTCAGCCAAGTTTGCTTGAGATCCTTTCTCCCTTCCCTTCCTCCCTCTCTGCTCACCCACCCCTGCTCCTCCTTCTGTTTCTCCCCCTGCTTGCACACTCTTTGTCTCTAAAAATAAATAAATAAAACCTTTAAAAACAGAAGAAAAGTAAATGAGCTATATAGTGACTATGAAGTGGTCTTGTTTGATTGGAGGAAAGATGTGTGATATTGTGAAATGTGAAATAAGCATAGAGAGATCACTTTTCTGTATATGGTGTATGGCTTTGAAAGCTATGGTGAAGAACTTCAGTCATTAATTCATATCATTCATTTTCTTATCTTTATGGTATAGTATATGTTAATTTAATTTTTAAAAAAATATTGTGTTTCCTCCATTTTTTAAAAAATGTAGGCCGCTTCAAATTCATTTGGTGGTAGCAAAAAAATAAACAACACAATGTATAAATGTTATAAGAAAAAAGAAACTCCAGTAACATTCATTTTTAAAATATCAAAACAGCTGTCTGATGTAGAATGGAAGAGAATAAAATGACGACTAAATTTGTCTAGAGTCTCTATGAGCAAGCCAATATGTAAAATATTTTTCCATATTTTACTTATTCATCATGAAAATCTGGTTAATAGGCATTTTTATCTCAATTTCATAGGTGATATTCTGAAGCCTAAGTAAATTAAATGACTTTCCCAAAGACTCACAGCTCATAAGTGGTCAAAATCAGATTGGAAGGCAGAACTCTAAAGCTCACTTTCTTCCCATGAGACTGTGCCATAACCAATATAACTTAGTGATCAATTTGCCCTAATTTTCACATTTCAGGTGACTGTTCTGACACCAACTTGATGCACTTTCATATAAATATAACTTCATTTACACTCATTCAAATTTTAAAGAAACACATAAAACAAAACAAACTGGCACAGAGGAAAATCTAGAACATGACATCCATTTTTGTCTCATCCATCAGAGTATTTAATATAGATATAATTTGTCAACAACATCAACTGGTACAACATGGAAATTTAAATGACAGCTGTATTTACTATTTTGCTTTTTGAAAATTTTTGAGACTATTCATTTTGAAAATAAAAGCTTTATACCTATGGAGGCTGTTTTGTAATTGTTCTCTGCAGAGGTTAATTGACTACAGTAATCCCAGAAGTAGTCAAACAGCTCAATCTTGCTAGCTAAGACATGCTAGCATTTAACAAATTCCAGGCACATAACTAGAAAAACATGGGCATCTGAGGCCTTTTGGACTGTATAGGAGAAAGACTGACCCCCTTATAGAGTTACATTCTGTTCACCAAGACAATCATTTGACATTAGTTCTTCAGGGCTTATACCTCTGATCTGAGAAAAGAATGTCTCTCTCAATGTAATTCATATGTCATGACTGAAATACTGGAATTCCTTCTGTGCATTTATTTACATTTCTATGCAGAGTGACCCAAGGCATAAGCTATAAGGAGTGGCAGACCGAAGGAACCCAGACCTCTTCCCTCACCTTCAAGTTCAATACCTTCAACAGCTATCCATTACTATGGAATAAATCTCAACTCCTTACCCTGACATTTACCAGTCTTCATGCTCTGTCTCCATCTGGTCATTCTAATATTCCCCCCTACATTTTCATGTACCCAGCACATCACTGAAATGGAAATATTTGACATTTCCCAAAACATCCTTATATCTTTTGGGTATGTCATTATAAACAAGACTGGCTGGGCGCCTGTTCTCATGGAACTTACTTTTCATCTTCCAGTTATAAAAAACAGGTCTTGTATGGCTTTATCAGCCTGGGCATATAAAAGGGACCACACTAGTGGCAATAATAGTTGTATCAACCATCCCTGCTCACTAGCAGATTGCTGTGATCCCTTCAAAGTCTCCCCTGGTTCACTCTGAGGAGTTTCAGAAGGCTCTCACTTGAACTCATAAATCATCGTCTTTGCTATCACATGGCATTAACTATATTGTATTTGGCACTCATTGTTGACTCCCCCAAAGCCATAAATCATGCACACACCAAAACAGCACTGTATCTCCTGAAATCCTCCAAGGCCAAGCAGAAATAGGATCATGTCCCTATCTCCCGATGTCACACTTTTCCACCTAGGCCTGAAAGTTTGTGGGCTGTGAACACACATCTCATGGCATCCTTCATAAAATACAGCTTTTCCCTTTCCTGCTTATAGCTCCTGTCGCCATATAGCTAAAGTGATTATCTTTTACTATTAAGTACCAAAGATCTACACAAGAAACATACATTTCTGGTTCTGTTCGGATAATATTAAACAGAGACATTTTCCTTAATGCTACCCTGTGTTTTCGTTATGAATGGTCTATATATCTTCTAAATCTAGTATGTTCACATGTCAGGCAAATTATTTCATTTTTCTTAATTAATTTGAGAACAATTACATGAAAATGAAAACCAGAAAGACTTCCCTGTATTGAGAGGATTTAGTGGAAAATGTGCTGCGACTATAGTAGACCCTTAATAAAGTAAAATGATAATTCACTGGATTTTTTAAAAGTCCATGGGGCCAGTCCTGGGGACCAGTCTTTGAAATAGAGTCTAAGCTGCTCTTCCCTGTCCATCCTCCTCCATCTCCACCTAATAGAATATAAGAGCCTGCATAGACTGGCTCCTTTTACTCCTTTTGCCCCACACCCCCCCTCCCACGTTCACATGGTGCTAGTGAGTTCTGTTGTTTCATTCTAACTGCCGGAGGAAGTCCCAAATGCAGCAGTAAGCAGAGGGTAGGCTATAGCTAGAACCTTTAGTTTGCAACCCTTATTTTATACCCCTAATTATTTGCATACATAACTTGTCATCCTTTCCATTTTTAGACTCTTTAGGAGGAAGAACCAGGTTTTGGCCACCATGATAACTCCCAGGATTCCTTGCACATACTCTACACTCGAAAAATTATTGTTGAATTGACTCCTTTTGGCCATAATATATTCACTTAACCCAATTATCCTAAATTAAACATTAAACATTACCACCTGTTTTTTATATCTAACCTCAAATCACTTAGGAAGGCATATAAACTCATAAAGAATTCCAAAACATAAAGCTGGTTATTTTTTGTTTTATAAAGATTTCCCCGCTCTTTAATCACATGTATGATGTTGTGTAGATACTGCCTTTAAAGCAGCAGCTGAAAACACGTGGATTATGTTAGAAGGCCTTCTGACAGAAAAACAATTATATTAGTGTAACTGACATGATATTGGTTAAATAATGATTAAACCATCAGTTCCTTGGAGCTACTTCTGAGCTACTGCTGCTGGAGGCATACAAAAGAAATGTAACAGTGGCTACATTTTACACAATGGGAAGATTCATTTTTGGTGGGAACTCTTCCAGGCAAATTAGATTTAAAACAGCCTTCTCATCAGAAATAATAAACCTAAAAGATAATGTAGCCAGCAAAGGAAACTGAGACTCAGAATTCTTAGAGAAACAGAGCTAAAGCCTCACAGTCTTTGCAACATTTTGCAGAATGTATTAGAAGGAAGCAAAGCTTCCAGCAGGAATCAAAACATACAACTTTGGCACTGAAAGTTGGTACTTTGAGACTAGGCCATAAAAAAGAACTTGGCTTAGTTTACCCTGATTCAGCAAGTAGATAGCTCAAGGAAGATGTAAGGTAGAACAAAGGAAGGATCACTCACAAGAAGAGTCTTTCAACCTAAGTGAAAATCTGTCCCTTCTCTGGTCACATGTTACTCTCTTCTACTTATTGGTGAGGGAATGGAGAATTGTCTTAGAAAACAAGGCATAGATTTTAGAGTGTTCCATATCATAAGCTACATATATTCCTTACTATAGCGTATAGTTAATTTTTCTTAACAAATGCTTTTGCTGTCTGTATTAAGCCCGAACCTGATGGACACCTCTAGTTATTATTGTAAATATGTAACCGACTGGTTGGAACTATGGAAATTTCTAGAGTCAATATTAGCGTGGGTGGAGCTTAAATAGTGTCCCTTAAAGAATTCTTTCCGAATGAAGATCCTTCTTCTCTGACTGTGACATATTTTAAACAAATATAGGTCAGAAAAGACTATTTTACAGAGTCTGAAGAAAAAGCAATGTAAAATTATTCCACAAAGCCAAAAAGAAAAGAGTTACATAAATGTGAACCAAAGGCAATGTGCTGTGGAAAAAGTCTGAGAGGGAGGCAGAAAATGAATTTTTTTTCAAGATTTTATTTATTTATTTGCGGAGAGAGAGAGACCACAAGCAGAGGGAGCAGGAGGCAGAAGGAGAAGCAGGCTCCCTGCTGAGCAAGGAGCCCAATATGGGACTCATTCCTGACCCTGGGATCACGACCTGAGCCCAAGGCAGACGCTTAACCGACTGAGCCACCCAGGCATCCCCAGAAGATGGATTCTAGTCTTGGCTCATCTCTGGCCTTTGTTAAGTCCCGAAACCCAGAGAGTTCTTCCCCTCACAGGTCTGAACAGGCCACTGTTGTGAGCCTGTAAAGCCCCCTTTTCACCTTAAAAGCCATATTGCAGACCTTTCTTGGCTGCCACTGGCACCTTGGGACCAATTCTTCCGCATTCTCTGGGCTCAAGAGGGTGCATAGTTGATCCACTCATTGTTCTGAGAGCTGAGCTAATCCAGTATACTGCTCTTGACTAATATTGCCCTATCTTAATCCTCCACTGAGCATACCCCATATGAAGTTAAACTCGGGAAGATGCGCCCTTGAATGTGAAACAAAAACTTTTTGCCTTTATATAACATGTCTTGAGACTTTGGTCCCCTGTTGCCTGATTTGAACTTGTTAAACAACATTTCAGATAGAAACACGTTGATGACACTTTGAAAAGTACAACTGTTGAAATAATGACTCACAATTCTAAGAATATGGAATTAGTAGTGGTACTCTGTCTTTTTTTAAAAAGATTTTATTTATTTATTTGACACAGAGAGAGAGCACAAATAGGCAGAGGAGCAGGCAGAAGGAGAGGGGGAAGCAGACTCCCTGCTGAGCAGAAAGCCTGACTCCGGGCTCTATACCAGGACCCTGGGATCATGACTTGAACCAAAGGCAGATGCTTAACTGACTGAGCCACCTAGGTACTCCAGGAGTGGTTCTCAACTGGGTAAACAAATATTATCCAAAATAATTTTTTGCTTATACATTAAAATGTATTCAGCTGCATGCTATGTAAAAACAATTTTCTTTTCTAAAAGGAAGCTTAGCTTCTTTTTTTCCCCAAAAGTAGACCCTAGATACCAACACATCTGGATATTTTATCTAAACAACTAAAAAGTCAGGCATTTGGGATATTTTAAAACATCTGTGAATATTTAGATTTGGGGCTCTCAAAAAGAGTAAAAGCTTTTGAAATAGAATTATAGAATCAATAGCATATCTGAGGAAGAAGGGACTAAAGGGTGATCTAGTCCAGACATTTGATATTATAGATGGTATATAGATATGTTCATAGATTCAGAAAAAAAAATATATTCTTATGTCATCATTTAGATTTTTTTATCACAAATACCACAAAAGTGTTGGTCTCTTGACTTAATAAACATTAAAAAGAAAATAGCATTTGTTTCAAAGAATATTTGTTTTGTAACTTCAACTCATTGAAACAGAACTGATAATCAGTAATTTAAAAAACCGGATAGCACAAAAGATCCTTAATGAATCAAAACTGGCTTATTAAATTTTGACACTGGAGCTTCTTCAGTTTATTCCTAGGTGATCTCTCAGTCCCTCCCTTAAATAATATTTGCAGTTGTCTCTGGCCCAGTAACAATAATTTCACTTCTCACGTTTTAAAATCCTATCAAATTTAAGACAACAAATACAAAAGGATTAATTAAGCAAATACTATGAGAAAGGCATGGAATAAGTGTATAGAAGTGACAAAAACAGCTATTGTTCCTGCTTCCTGGGGGTGATAGCTTGGGAGAAGAATAGAGAGCACCAACTAAGGAGAAAGCTACTGACAATGGGAAGAGTATCTGCAAAGTGAGGTAATAAAAGAAAACAGAAAATTATAGAAAAGCAGCTGTAAGATTCCAAGTAGGATCATTTTCTGGCTCACTGAGCATAAGGTCACACTGCTTTCCAATGCAATACTTTTTAGTATCTGATGTTCTATGTGATGCACTTTCCCATTTAGAAAATACTAAAAAAAAACCCTCTATCTGAAAAGGCAAAAATATGTGGGCATGTTGTAGACATCTCTAATGGTGATCTCATCTTGAGCCAGGTCTGTGTCTAATGATATGGGGTCAAGGATACTTGGATATGTCTGGGGAATGTTCGAGAGAGCCCACAGTGTCAACTCACTAGAAGGGATCTCATGTAAGGAAGCTCAAATCAAAGAAAGATGTAGCCAGGTACCATAAATTGACCTAATAATAAGCTTTACCTGGCAACTGAGGTACCAACGCTCATGTCACTTCTGTACACATTCCAAAGCTCTAAGAAAGTCACATTGCCACACCTAACTTCAAGGGATAGGAAAGTAAAACACTGCTTTGTTCCCAGAAAGAGGAGAGTCAGAAATACTGGAAAACATCAATACCTTACCAGATAATTCCAACTGTGAGCATAGTGTAGATATAGATAAAAATCCTCAAGCAGTGGTTGGAGTACAGGCAGGCACTGCTATTCTGGAGGGCAGCCTGGAAGCACATAGTTAAATGAAGTGTGTATATACCCTACTGCCCTGCAATTCTTCTTTTAGGTATGCAGTGCAAACAAATCCACTCACAGGACTAGGAGGGGCCGTGATCCCCCTTGTAAATTGCAACATCACTTGAGATGGTGAGGAGCTGGCTACAATTTAGAAGTGGATAGGCCAAATGCTGGGGTACCATGCAACAGTGAGAAGCAAGAGACTAGATGTACATAAAGTTAACTTGAAGGCACAGGGACAAGAGAAAAAAATATATAGTTGTAATATATAGTACAATATGACATTCATTCAAAATAACAATATAAATTTTTAAGACATAGTTACAACTTCAAAAGGATATGCATTAAACACATTAGAATTATTGACGATGAAGAGAAGGGAGAATGGAAGTGAGTAATGGAGAAAAAGGAGAATATATACAAATGAATAAATTTGAGAGGGACTTTGAGCAGATCAGTGATGAAAGTGATTAAATCAATGGCCTGGATCTAAGACCCAAAAAACAAAACAAACAAGCAAACCAACAAACAAAACTTGAGGGAGTTGTTACAACTAAACCATAAAACAAATCTCACCCCCAACGTCATTGTTACAGGGTCCCCCATTCTGTCGTAGGATACCCCATGGCTTTGGAACAATGAATACATGAGAAGCTATCAATGAGCCCCTGGAGCAGCAGTAAAGAGTTTAATACTCAAAAGATAAGCATGGAGTGCCAGCAGGATCCCCAGAACATACTGGAGTGGCAGCATCTGGCAGGGGCTGGGGCTAAGAAGCGAGAGAAGACAAAGCCCATTTTGTGTTGCAGGAACAATGGCATAGTGGTGTGACCATCTGGCATAAATATTGGAGCCCAGTGGAGCAGAGTCAGGGGTCACATACCCACTGAAGAAGCACTTCCAGAGACAGGAAAGAACTGGACTCTCCAATAGAGTTTGGGAAGAATGCAGCATCTCTGGGGGCAGTGTGGATACTGTATTTGATCCCTTTGGAGATACCTGGAAATAATTGGTAAAAAACTACACGAAGGAATAAAGGAGTCTGTAGGGGCGCCTGGGTGGCTCAGCGGTTGAAGCGTCTGCCTTCGGCTCAGGGCGTGATCCCGGCGTTATGGGATCAAGCCCCACGTCAGGCTCCTCTGCTATGAGCCTGCTTCTTTCTCTCCCACTCCCCCTGTTTGTGTTCCCTCTCTCGCTGGCTGTCTCTATCTCTGTCGAATAAATAAAAAATCTTAAAAAAAAAAAAAAAGGAGTCTGTAAAACTCAGGTATCTCTAGCTTCACTGACCTGACGACATTTAGGTTATAAAAAGTCAAAACAAAATGTTGGTGCATAAAGGAATATACTTCAGGTGACCAGAAAATCCCCTAAGATAAAATTTCTCATTTTATGATGATGCTCTGGGTATAAAAGAGGCATTAATGCAATTGAGTAAATGTTGCCATTAATTTGGCCTAACCTAGTCAATGAGATGTGAAAAAGCAGCCATTAGAAGAGAAGCCCTAGCAATAAGTTTGCTGGAGATTACAAGAATGGGAGAAGCAGGGTGGAGGTTTTGTGACGAATATAAATATATGCAAACTTGGTGTCTGTTTCCAGATTAGCACTTCAGAAAGGAAAGAGGGAGAGACAGCATCATGTCACATTGTAAAAAAAATGACTGGATTAATCCATTTGGTATGTCAAAGAGAATTAGGAAGGGATCTCAAAATTACACTGAGGCTGAAATCTTCAGTGACAGGAGGAATAGTCTCATCATTAATGATAACATGAAAACAAGAAATAGAGGATGTTTAGAGAAAATTTATAATCTCAGGTTATGAAAAAAAATTATCAGTATTTGGGGTTCAGGACATCCATAAATTGTGGAGGTATTTGAAAACACAAGACAGAGGTATCAAAGGGGAAAAATATTACTTTGAAATAATGAGTTCTATTCCTTAGATATTCACTGCTGCCACAGATTGTGATATTAGAAAGTTAGGGGGGAAAGTCTCCAATGTGCCAAATATGTAATTACTTGTGTAATTAAATATGTAATATACTCCTCTACAAGTTCAGTATTGCAAGTTCTAATTTATATAGAGAGAGTAGTGGAAGGAGAATGAGATATAGAGTAGAAGACAGATTTCACCATAAGCCAACAGTTGGATGTCCTTTGGCAAAGAACTTTGCCTCTGACCTTCAATTTCCTGGGCTATAAAATGGAAATGGCATTTATGATATCTCCAGAGATGTTAACTACTCAAATGAAATCATATATTTTAAAATGCTTTCTCAGTGGAAATGTGCTATGAAACATTATTTATTTATATTATTCTAAAATGTTCTTATAGTATTTCTTTCTCTATTCACTGTATTTAGTAGGACTGTCAAACCCTAGGAATGTCCCCTGCATAGCTCGGAGAATATCCAATAAGCCAAATCTCAGATGATGCACTATAATTGATGTCGCCTGCAACTATTACAGAAATTATTCTAGTCAAAGAGACTATTGGAAAGAAGAGAAAGGTAAAATTAGGAGAAGTATTTACACCAGGCATGAATAAGCAAACAAAATGTAAATGTCCCGATTCTTGAGCCAAAATAGAATCATGAAAGGTAGCTATAATTTTTTGTTTCTTCTTCTTCTTTTTTTTTTTTTTCAAAATCTGACATGTATTTAATTTTGGGACTTTTCATACTAAACGTTAAAATCATATTGACACTTAAAGTTGAACATTTATATTTCAATGGATTTTTGTCTATTCCTGATATGGAGGAAAACATCATATTTTATAAATGCATATTTTCTGAAGTTGAATTTTTTTTTAACCAGACCATATGCTAGGTAATCACTATGTCCCAGGGTGAAGATCAGTAGAACAAGTGGTTTTGACAACCACAAATGACTGAATTAATTACACAGCCAATCTGGAAGATTGTACAGAAATTAATAATAATAACAATTGCAATTTAATTAAAGCCAGTTGAATTGCTTAACATATTGATTACATATTTGAAGCAAAACAGGATGTGACTGAAACACCTTTGACACATTGGATCAACCCAATGCCTTCCACCTACCTAAAATTCTCATTATGACCCACAAGGTCTTGGTGGGTCTCATCTCTTTCTACTTTCCCAGTGCTTGTTACACACTAATACCACCTTTTTTCTCTGAACTCCAGCCACAGTGGCCTTCCCTAAGTTCTCTTTGTGCACTATACTCTTTTCGTTCTTCAGAGACTTCAAGCACTCTGTCTGTCATGTTCTTCCACCTGTGCTTCACCTCACTAATTCTGAGTTATTCTCATCTGAAATCAAGGTCACTTCTTCACTGAAGTTATCCCTAACCCTCTAAACTTGGTGAAATTCTCCTCTTCTCTCATGCTGTTCCATATGTTTCTTCCCAGCACTTATCTTTATGCTTATTAATGTCTGTCTCTCCAACAAAATAATAAAATCTTTAAGAGCAGAGACCACACAAATTTTTCTCATTATTTTATCCTTAATATCTATCAAAGTTCTTGCATATGATATATATTATTATATTATGTATTTAATATATTCTTATATATAAATATAAATCTTATATATTATGTAATAGTAATATATTACATGTTATATAATATATACATGTTTTAAAGGAAGGACTAAATATTTTGCTTCTACATGGCAGAGACCCCACACAATTCTCAAAGTGTAAGTAAATTCATTCACTCATTACCTCTAGTACATCCAAATACTAAAAATCATTGTGTGATATTTATTTTGTCAGTCATGTTGAACTAGCTATACAAAATCAATAGAAGGAAAATCACAAGGTTTATATTCAAGGGAACATTTTAACTCCATTTGTAGAACACTTAAGGAGAGGCTACTCCATTCACTTCATATTTACTCCCACTTCTGTCACGTGTAGTGGGTGAGGATTTCTGTACATAGGTAAGGGCAAAGTTGTCCAGATAAGTGTTTCAGCTGTGTGTGTGTGTGTGTGTGTGTGTGTGCATTTGTGTGAGAGACAGAGAGACAGAGAGAAACATTCGATAGATGGATCGTCTGTAAAAAGCTCTTACAATGATTTCCAAAAACAGTTTGTACTTTCATTTGTGTGAAACTCAGAAATTCCCATAGAAGTTAGCACCTAAAACTAATCAATACCTGGCTTCTTTCCCAAAATCTACCCCTGAGTTTCATTATATTGTAGAGCCACAGTGGTCGGAATAAAGTAAGAAGCCCAATTTCATAAGGAAATGAACCTGTAGGGGAGTATTTTAAAAGGTCACATATGAAGCAAAGTTCAGAAACACTTCACCTGTATGGTGACTAACATATCAAAATTTTTAAAAAATTACCTAAAATATATAAAAAAGAAAAGAAAAGAAAAGAAAAGAAAGAAAAGAAAAGAAAAAAGAAAAGAAAAGAAAGAAAAAACTTCAACTGAGCCCAGTTCCTTGTGGTTTGAAAATAAATAAGGGAAGACTGCATGGTAAAGTAGGATTTACTTAGAATCATAAGATCTTATTGAATCCTTATGTCCACTTCTATTTTTTAAGTTTTTATTTTAATTCCAGTTGGTTAACCTACAGTGTAATATTAGTTTCAGGTGTACAATACAGTGATTCAACACTTCCATACAACACCCGGTGCTCATCACAGCAAGTGCTCTCAACTTCTTAATAGCTGCATGACTTTAAGTATATTTTTGACCTTCCTGAGCTTTACTTACCTTTATGTGTTAAATGGGGAACGTAAAAATGGCCTCAATGGGTTCTACTTAAACAAAATTAATAATACCTACCATTTGTTGAGTCTATGCTACATACATTTACCTGTAGATTCTATTTTAACTTCTTGTAAAGTGGTATTAAACATTCCTAGCTTACAGTTAGGCTCAAAGAATTCAAAGTCACACAACTAATAACCATCCGAGTGGATGGTATTTAATGAGATTGCTAGGGACCTGTATCAAAACTATGAAATCTATTTTGCTGTTGACACAGCTGTTGCGCTTCAGATCAAATCCCAGCACCCTGGACCACGAAATGATTCTCAGTTGATTCAAAATGTGGCCAACAACATTGCAACTGTGGTTGGTTGTCATGGGAAGCTCCTCAGTGATTCCTTACCCACCAACTTCAATGTCAGTTTCTTCAAACCTGAGGTAGATTGGTCAGGGACTCTCTCTCAGTATAGATATCATGATAGTCATGGCTATTGCCCTTTCTCCTGCATATTGTCATGGAGAAATTTCAGAATGCTTTTTTAAAATATTTTACACAAAAGGCATGTGTGTCTTTTGGATTTTGAAAGGCTGAGTGCATCATATGTAAAAGTGCTTGGGCTTCAGGCATGCCCCCTTCACCACGGTGCTCACCCGCACATTCACTTGGTTGAGCCCCGTAAAGACAACATATGTGACAGGAACACAGATAAGGAGAATGATAAGTTAAATTCCCTCTGTGGGAAAGTAAAAAGTTATTGTAAAAGTCAAACCTCAAAACTTTTACATAGGAAATATTCAGAGCACACATCAAACATTTGACCAATTTTTTAGGGGGAAAGCAAGGGTGTAGGAGGGAAAATTCTGGGCTGAATGGTAGAACACCTGGTTGTAAATCTTGGTTATACCACTTATTGGCTATGTCATTTTTGTCTAAAGTCACAAAACGTCAGCCTGTGTCCTCATTGCGAAATGGCCATATTGATGCCTTCCTAGCCCACCTTCCAGAGGGCAGTATAGTAGACATAAAATAGCATGAGAGGCTGGGGCAAGGACATGAGTCCCATATTATTGTTTTGATTTTATGTAGTAAACTCTTTTTATTATAGGCAGTATTTTTCAAAACATGTTCGGCAGAACATAAGTTTTGTAAGAAAAGTAATAGAAGTTATTTTTATAAGGAGTTTGTGTTTGGAAAATTCTAGGTTAAGCAAAGTTAACCCCTTACTTCAAGACTTCTCAGAGCCTCTAATAGGCTAAGATAAATCTCCAAAAGGGAGAATTCAATTCAGTACTTCCCTACATTTATTTAACCTTATACCTCTTATCTTCCAGGATTAGTATTATCCAGAATACACTCTGGAAAATTTTGCTCTTTGAAGAATTGATAAATATCGTGTTGAGGTTTGGAATCTCAGGTAAAACCTTCTCTATACATTACAATAATGGCTACCACACACTGAACATTTTATATGTGCCAAGAACTGAGCTTAGTGTTTTAAATCTTGGAACCCAATTTTAACTGCTTCACAGTCATTTGAATTGCATGGCTTAACCCCATTTTATGAGTGAGAAAAATGACACTTAGAGAGAGGTTAAGTAACTTAACCAAACTAATAAATCACAAGGCCAGGATGCAAATCCAAACCACAGTCCATGCCCTTGTTTACTGCTGAGCACTTGTTTGAATGACTATCTGGATGAGCCATGCGATCACAGGTAAGACATGTTTTAAACAGCACAGAGAAATTCTACGCACACAGAACGTAGCAAGGAGGTTCTATCCCTTTCTCTGGCAGCCCAGCTCATCTAAGATTCCAAGTTGTTCAGCTCATTGGTCAGAGTCATGGGCATCCCCTCAGCTCACTCAGGTTCACTTCTGTAGCATTCTCTATCATCACCAGATTTTAGTCTTCAAGCCAGACCTCTTCTCTCTATTGCTTTGCCTGTCAATGGAAGAAGTAGGCTGGAGCAGAGCCTACCTCCTTAGAGTAGGCCTGACTAGATCTTTCTCTTTCTGGTCCATCTTTTATACAGTTTGTCAGAATGGGCAGGTAGGCTGCTGTCTGTTCTACATGGGGCAAAGGACAAGAAATGCTCAGAGAAATTCCAAGGCTATGCAAGTGTACTTTCCAGAGTTGAGAATTATAGAGCTATGCTTGGTTTTTAATTTCAATATTCTTTATCAGCAGGAAATTCCATGAAACAATGTCAAAAGTAGGACCCTGTTTGACAAGCAACCATGACATCATCAAAGTACAGTAAAAAACAGCAGAACCTCAAAGAATATTCAGATAAGGATTAACCTTTCAAGAATATGTATGAGACCCAAGTCAACAATAATCTGAATATAGAATTTCAGGATTTCAGCATTTTGGGACCTATTTTTTTAACACATATAAAGCAATCTAATTTTATTTCATCCCAACCAATTCGATTATTTCTATAGTAAATAGTTTAAGGAATTGGTATGACCCATAAAACTGGATAAGTTAATATTATCAAATATCCTAAAACATGCCACATTTATCTTTGATCTTGTCATAAAATTAAAAGTTTATAATTTAATTTTATAAGAAAGACATCAAGTGTAGAATTATTCTATTACTAGAGTTGATCTATTCCTGTCAAAGAGCTTTGATGAGTAGTTTTCATATATTTATTTTATTTTATTTTTTTAAAAAGATTTTATTCATTTATTTGACAGAGAGAGCACACAGTAGAGGGAGAGGGAGAAGCAGACTCCCTGCTCAGCAGGGAGCCCTACGTGGGGCTTGATTCCAAGACCCTGGGATCATGACCTAAGCTGAAGGCAGACTCTTAACTGACTGAGCCACCAGGCGCCCAGTAGTTTTCATATTTTCAAAACTGAAAAACACTTTCTTCAAATAGTTTACAAACAGCTCAATGTATTAAGTAGAAAGAGACAGAATCTGTCTGTGAGAAGCAAGAGAAAAAGTCTAGAAAAGCGGTCTGCTCAGAGATTCCATATACCAACTTCTGCAGATGAAGTCCAAAGAGAATCCCTAAGAATCTATATAGCACTGTCTGTAAACCACTGGTCTAGATAATGTTTCAGACAAAAATTGAAGAAAGGTGATTTTTCTCTGTTATTTAAGCTAATAGGTAATACTAAGCACATGGATAAGGTCATGAAATCAAGAAAGAAGAATGAATTTTGTAGTAGGAAGGGATCTTGATAATCATAAAATCTAACGTTCACCGATTTTATGAATGAGGAAGCAGGCACAGAGAATTTAACTCAACTGGCCAATACCACACAGCTAATTAGTGGCAGTCAGGAATAAAATCACTGCCTCCTGACACCTTCTGATGCTCTCCTAAGACGTGACATAGACCTGCATAAATCATTTGGAGGTGGCATATTTTTTCTAAAATGCTTTAGCGTAAGAGAGAATGAGATATTCTTCATTCTGAGACATTAAGTATAATGTCTTCAGTAAACTAACACAAGAATCAGTGTATACTTATGTATCCCAAAGTCTCCTCCTGGTGCTCTGCACCAAAAAGGACCCAGAGGGTATCTACCGAGTATTGATCCTTGCCTCAAGTGGGGCAGCCATTGCCCAGCTGAACATTGCTTGTCATTATTTCTTTCACTATCCAGACACATGCTGAATAACCACCACCCAGCATATGATCCTGTAGTGGTTCAAAGGCTAACATTTTTTATAATGGAAGTATTCCAAAAATCAAGGATCATAACAATTCAATATGCTCTGCTTATTCTGCAATGTTCTAAATAATTAGAAAAGGCTTCCGACAACCATCGGAACCATTTTTCATGAGAACACTTCCCTGTTCATGTATTATACTTTTGAGGGACTCGAATTAATATCTTCATTCACATGTCCCCTCACATTGTTCCTGCTACTCCTACAACAGGAGTACCTTGTTACATCAGTCCTAGGAAACTAATACCATGACCCTGACAAGACTTGCTTGATTAGGTAGATCCATATTAAATTGTCATTTTTACATCAAAAGTAGGTAAGTAACAGTAATTTCATATGCTTAGCCTATATGTGGTAGCTATGTAGTGGCAATTTGATTTTATGGTTTATTGTCTACAAGAGGCTTCACGATTCAGGAAAAGAAAAATTAGCAAACTTTAAATCACACCATTCTAATTCTTATATAAGGACAACTTGAAAAGCAAAAACATGATCTACTGTGTTGCTATACACATTTTTTAAAGTATCTGGTTTGTCCGGCACCATAGAAACACATTTATAACTGCATTGTTTATAGACTTATTTCTGAGCTACTTGCCTTAACCAATTCCATGGAAAGAAAGTGGTCTTTTTCCATTTGTTTTTTTAGACCTGATCTCATGATTTATCTTTCTGATTACTGATCTTCCCCTCCTTTCCCCTCATTTCCCCACTGAATTTGGAATTCTCTTAGTTTTTTGTTTTGTTTTTTCTAATCTGAAAATATCTTCATTTGAGGCTATCTAGTATACTGAGTTGCTTGACTATTTGTAGTATAAAACAATGACATCACATAGTGCATTGAATGGTAGATATATAATTTGGTAAGAATAAAGTCCTCACAATGTAGCTGCCAGAGGAGAGTTTCCTTGGGAAAGTAGGATTGGCAATACAAGATCAACTGTAACTTTCAAAGGTAGAATGAGCAAGAATTATGGGGACCTTATTGTTACAGTTCTAAACATGTTACTGCTCCCAGTAGTGATGCAGTAGCAGCTTGCAGCATCATTCAACTTAACCAGCTGCAAATCAAACTGGGTTTTGAATAAATAAAGAAGAAATTGGGGCATTCATTCATTAATATTTATGATTTCCTGATAAAAATGAGGGACATGTAGACCATTTCCTAAGATTTCTGAAATACTCCTAAAGAAAGTGACACAGCCTTTAAAACCTATTACACAAAGACTAACCAAACTTAACATTAAGGACATTTTCTTTTTCTCATCCAATTCCCTCCAGCTGCAATTTAAGCTTCTTTTAGGCAGTCTATTCTTTCTCGTGTTTTAATTGGTGTTCACAGAAGATACTATCTTAACATGGATTTCGAAGGGACCAAAGTTCCACTCAAGAAAGTCTGGAGGCCTGAATGTTAAAGGAGAACTTATAAGGAAAAGTGAAAACAGCAAGATTGTGTTTGTGTTGCATGATAATAAGATGAGAGAACAAATGGTCATAAACATCTGATGCAAGACTCATTGTACTCCTCATGAACTTTACAGGAAATGTTTCCAATTTTTAAAACATTTTTCACGGGGCGCCTGGGTGGCACAGCGGTTAAACATCTGCCTTTGGCGCAGGGCGTGATCCCCGCGTTATGGGATCCAGTCCCACATCAGGCTCTTCCTCTATGAGCCTGCTTCTTCCTCTCCCACTCCCCCTGCTTGTGTTCCCTCTGTCTGGCTGTCTCTATCTCTGTCGAATAAATAAATAAAACCTTTAAAAAAATAAAACAATAAAACATTTTTCTCCATGATATTTTAGCAAAGGAAACAATATTGAACTTTGTGTCCATGGACAAAATTTACAAAATGCTAAAATCTTAAGCACAATCTAAAAAGCATGTGCCTTAAAGGTTCTTTGAAAGCAGAAGGGATGGGGATTCAACTGGCCCGGAAGCAGTTATCTTTGTGATGTCTTCAACAGTTTAAGTTTTTTTACTTATGGGTTTTCTTTTGTATCTTACTTCCTAAAACGTGATGGAACCTATACCGGTAGTGAAGTCTCCAGAGACAAAGGAATTAGTTTGAAAGGACAGAAATTAAGGTTTTTGATCATAAAACAGGCTAAATTAAGGTTTCTGGAAAGACATGAATCTTCTGTTTTTAAGAATGGTTTAAGAATTGGAATTTCTAAGGAACAATTATTTCTGAAATTGTTGGTCTAGGGAGTAGTAAACATAATTTTCCTTCTTCTCATTGTTTTGTCATAAAAAGTGATGCTCTTATTACCTCATTAAAATTATCTCATGTACAAATCACTATTTTGAATAATCATTATTTTAAAAATGTACACATGGATTTTTTAATCTTAACCTTCAAATAGCTCTGGGAAGCAGATATTCTTTAATTCACTTAAAGGATGAGAAATTGCAGGACTATAGAAATTAAGTAACTTGACTGTGGTCATAAAGGCAATGGGTGACCAAACCATGATTCAAATCCCAATGAATTTGTCTCATTCCCACTCTGAGAGCAAGCATACTTGGATTAAGTTAGGTCTCTAGAGGCTCCTCAAAAAATCAAAAATTGAACTACCATATGACCCAGCAAGTCCACTTCTGGGAATATATCCAAAGGAAACGAAAATACTAAGATATCTGCACCTCCATGCTCATAGCAGCATTACTTGCAATAGCCAAGACATGGAAGCAACTTAAGTGTTCATCAATGGATGAAGGATAAAGAAGTTGTGATACACACACACGAATATTATTCAGCCATAAAAAGGAAATCTGATCATTTGTGACAGTATGGATGGATCTTAAAGGCATTCTGCTAAGGGAAATACGTCAGACTGAAAAAGACAAGTACTATATGATTTTACTTATATACTTATATGTAGAATCTGAAAACAAACAAGTGAACAAGACAAAGAACACAATAGACTCATAGAAAAACAGATCTGATTTGTGATTACCAGAGTTGGAGGGTGGGGGAAGGAGGAATTGGAGGAAGGTAGTCAGAAGGTACAAACTTCCAGTTATAAGATAAATAAACAGTAGGGATGTAACATACAACATGATGACTGTAGCTAACACAGCTGTATGGTATATAGGAAAGTTGTTAGAGTAAATACTAAGAGATCCTATCACAAGCATAATCTTTTTCCCTATTTTCTTTTCTTCTTTCTTTTCTTTTTATTGTATCTGTATGAGAAGATGGTTGTTAGCTGAACCTATTGTAATCATTTCATAACATATGTAAATCAAACCATTATGCAATAGCCTTAAACTTACAGTGATGTATGTCAATTATTTCTCAATAAAACTGGAAAAAAGTGAGATCTCCACATACACTCTTCTGATATTATACAAACATATTTAAAATAATCACCTTGTGAGTAAGAATGTGTTAGTCTTGTCCCTTGAAATCGTTATTATTAAGGGGCTCTGTTTTGCAATGAATGAGCATTTTCACTGACAATATTCCAAAACTTTAATTCTCAGAATACTAATTTACATAGTAATTTTATTCCAGTTTCTATTTTGCTTAATTTGACAAGAAAACTCTAGTATTAGTAAAATTTACATTCAAATCCATCTAGGAATACAACTCACCATATTGATAGCCTTAGGCATCTACTGATATGTTAAAACATAGCTTTAAACAAATATGAGACATAAAATCTAGGATATATCGTAATGAAGGATGCTAAGAGGCTTTGTTTATTTATTGGTAGGAAAAATTGGTGGTGTTGGTGAGACTAAATATCAGGAAGGAAAATAAGACTGTTGTACTAAATTAAATAAATAAACCCTGAAAACTATTATTATAAGCATGTGTGTGTGTGTGTCTGTGTGTGTGTGAGTGTAAAAATAATAATAGTCAGCTTTGGTAAGGGAATGGGTAAGAGGAATATTTTAAATACTGTCAATGAGAATATAAATTACTTTAACCAATTTGAGTATAAGTTACTTTACTGCATATACCCAGGCACGTAAAAATATTTGGAATATTCTTCAAATATTTAAACCTTTGGACCACATGATTGAATTTCTAGAATCTCTTAGGCTAAAGATAATCTAAGATGCAGATAGCACTTATGTACAATTTTGCTGCTCATGGCATTATTTTGCATAGCAAAACGTTAGACACAATTTTATGTCCCACAATAGGGCAATGGCTAAACATTATGCTAGATTCACACAATAGCTAATTGTATAACAATTGGAAATTATACTTCACAAACATTTGATGGCATGATGAAGAACAGATATAAAATCACCTATAGTTGGAACTGAATTATATGTATACATATGATCATAGAGAAAATAGAAAAATACCAGAATATTGATATTGGTCACTTTTAATAAAGCTTAGTTTCTTCTTTATTGTTGTCTATTTTTATTCCAGAAATTTGTGTGACTATGTATTGTATTTTAACAAAAATAAATCATTTTTAAAAATAGGTTAAGTTGTTGGGAGGCAGTGCCCATAGAAGTTAGAGTGGAGACCTCAACACCTCACTGGGGTGATTCTAAGGAAAACAACACCTACCACATGAATGCACATCCTCATGGGGATAGCTGCTCACCTCCACACTCAAGGGCATTGCCTTATGCCAGTCAGACAGTGCTGGAGCATTTTTGCTCATGCCTGTTTAGAGAACTTTTGTAGGAAACTATGCCACAGAGGGTGTGATGATTATATTCTTTCTTATTTATGGCATCCCAATTTTAGATGTAAGATGTGATCTAAGCAGAGCTAATGGACTGGGCAGAGTGGTTCTAAGAGAACCGCACCTGAGTTCTCAATTTGAGATAAGTATCTTACGTGTATTATCCTTTTCAACTTGCACAATAATCTGTTTTGCCAACTAGAAAGATGAAGCTCTTAGAGACTTGATGATTTGCCTACATAACCACAGTGAGTGCAGGTCAGATTTAGAAGTCTGGACTCTTTCTACTACATATACTGGGGTTCTGCCTTGTCAGAATATTCCACGGCATTTAAGTGGTACTTACATTTGGTGTCAGAAATATTATAATCATCTTAGTGTCTAACTTTTGAGAGAAACTGAACTGACAATGACCCATTTATAAAGTAAAATTGGGCCAACCTAAGTTCTCACACTCTAGACAGCACAGAATGCGTTGTCGAGCAGATGTGTAGAGCGGAAGGGGTGCTACACCAACTCATATGCGTGAATGAACAAAGGCAGCCTCAGTCACTGCATTTATTTTTGTTTCATACATACAAATAAAAGTAAAATATATTTAGACTTGAATTAGTAATTACTCCAATCCATTTGCATTTTACCTCTATAAACCCAGAGAGAAATATAAATTATACACAGTTGTTATTTATATTTATTTATTTATGCTCACAAGTTTATGATAGAAATACAGATACATTTTAAAACCCTCACACTCAAATAAGAGAAAGGAAACACAAGATTGACAGCAAGGGGGGAAGCTAGGTTAGATATGCCTTGGAGAATTCTGCCCACTTTCTTATACACGGTGGTACTTGTTCCACGTAGCAATTCAAAGCTGTATTTACCATTTTAGAAAAATCACATGAAAATCCCTGCTTGCTGATTTTTTTTTATTGTTGAAAAATCAGTGCTGTATTTTTTTTTATTTGTACCAAATAAATGAATATACAGCACATGAAAGAGCCGCAAGGTCCAAATCCACTATTTTAATCAATGCTGAATAGCAGCACTGGGCTGATTCCAAGGAAACTTATTGTTATAGTTGACAACCTTCTCCAACTACTCTAGAATGTTATTTTAAAGGCCTCAGGAATTAAAATTAAAACAAACGCCTTAAGCCTTTTCAAAACTCTGTCCCAGAAAATAAAAGCCAAGTGCCTGCTCTCCAGAGCATTATGGAGAGATGCATTTGGCTGAAGTTGAGATATCTCTTTAATGTGAGCGACTGGAAAAGCTATGGCTGAACAATGCTAAATAACCCTCCTCTGAAGATTAAAAAAATGGAGTTATTTAATCAGCAATACACATTCTATGACCCTTACACATTTAAAATCATTGTATATAACTTTTAAAATATAATTTGGAACCTACAGCATTGTCAATACACAAAAATTAAGTGTCTAGTTCTCCTTTAATACTCTTTTAATAGAATAAAACAAAGCAAAACATGACCCATCTCAACCAACTATTACTTTCATTAGTTTCTTTTCAAGAGTTACAGTTTCGAAAGGCAATCTTAGGAAGTTCGCTTTCCTTTAATAGAATTCTGAACATTTATGTAAGTATAAATGGTGATTTTTTTTGTATTAAAAGATTAACGTAATTGAAATTAAAAGTCCTCACTCAATATATATTAAAAATGATTTACCTTAAGATTCTCCCATTTTTCCCATTCATATTTTAATACATTTTTTTTTAAAGAAATAGGTTTAAAATGTATTCATTTGAGAACTGGCTGTAAAGTTCTAAATAATTGTGATAACTTTTCCCTATGAAAATGTCTGTGGAAATGATTTTACTAGGAAGTCCAAATGGGTTATCCTAGTCTAACCCGGTGCTTTAAAGATGAGTGAACAGAGGCCCCGCCAGTGACAAATCAGATATGATGCCGGGGTTCTGTCTTTCCGTCTAGGACCTCCCACATGGACCTCCACCTGAACAATAAAGGTTAAAGAAAATGTTAGTTAAATTGACTCCAGTTTTAAAAATTATAAAACTACGAAAGGGTAAGCTTTTTATTTGTTTCCTTAATACTTCCTGCCATGCCCAGTAGGTATGAGCTGAAAAAACATGTCACCATGCTTCATGAGAGAGACATACTGTAGACCTAAAGCAAATACAACACGCATTGTTTCTTTCCAGGATTTGAGCTTGAGACAAAACTCAAAAAGGCACCAGTCTGCTTTTCACTCTTTATTCATTACAATGCCATACTGAAATAACAGAGATCAAAATGCTAACATTTTCAGAAAATTTTCCTCAATGGAGTGCATTAAATTGATGTTTCCAGGTTAGTAAAATATGAAGTTGTTTTTGTTCATATGGGGGACTATAATATCTTCACAATGTTTTTAAGAAACTCTAGATAAGATATAAATCAAGGTGAGCATCTCAATAGAGGACCTAGGAAATTACTTATTGGCTGTGACTATTCCATTGTAATTAATGAGACTTTTCTATTACAATTAGACATTACTCAGTGGTTAACATGCCAGTACAAATATTATCCCATCTTCACTGCTTTATTCTCCTATCTGATCAAGTAACAATGGCTTATCTAGCTCCATATATAAAACTTTCAGAAAGAAGGATATGGGATATTACTCACTTGTTTTTATATTTCACTCTCAAAGAGTAAAATGGAAAATTAACTTTGTATTTTTGTTTGGAGAGGACTAGAGAAGAATGATTGGAGCTCTTAACACAGGAAGCTCCATTTGGCTCTTTTATTTCCCTCTAATTTTTCCATGAGATGGGGATAATTGTAGGAAGCTGGAAATAATAGCACAGAACCACCGAGATTTCTAGTGTTTAAATGTATTTGAAGCAGAACTTTTTCTCAAAGAAAATCTTAAACAGAGCTTCAATATATAACAATGGTAAGGATCCAGCTTTTATCTCTGCGGTGGATGGGGAGAGAACAGAATCCTGGGAAACCCAGCTCCTCATCTCTCCACCCTGCACGGATCCCTTGACACAGCCCCAGGTCTCGGCAGAATGCAGCTTTCAAAGCATGGTTGTGAATGATACAAATGACCAGGAGAAGAAGGGAAGGAGTTAGTTGATGAGTATAATTGCCTTGCTAGGTTAATCATGACTGTGTGTGATAGATAAACTAGTCTGCAGGAGGTCTGATGCATGGAAACAGGAATTGGAGCTCAAGCGGCTAAGTAAGAGCTTTGGACTAAACCTAGAACTGAAAATGAATTCAGAAGAAACATTCTAAGCGACGTATATACACATTACCATGGTTGCATCATGTAGAGAAAGAATAACGAGAATAGGAATTACTAGCAACTTCAGTAGTAGCTCAATAAGTCTCTCCAGTAATAAAAACATATATATACCTCTTTTTTTTCACAATTATGTATGTGTTTGGAAATGACTGTGTCTAGAAATAATTGGACAGGGGGGAAAAAAAAGGCCTAAGGTCTTAATATTTGCAACTACTTTGTGTCAGTAGACTAATAAAAGGCCAAGCTGTAAAACTAAAAATAATATGTGTTGCTGAAGAATCAATCTTCATATTCATTCTAAATAATTGATGAGAATATGAAGTCCTTCCCTGTTAAAAAGAGAAAGTATTTTCCACATTAGGAATGAGTTATATTAATGAAATAATTAAAATACTTAATAGATTTGATCTGGATGTTGGTATATTAGCCCATATATTTAGATCTTAAGAGGACCTTTAGTATGTTTTTTTTTCTGCCAAAAAAAAAAATAGTGGAAGAGAAGCTGTGTCCCCCAATATCCATCCTCCTGCTTTCTAAGTTTTTCTAATTTTAATTTGGTGACCAGGACACATGGCCATTTGCCTAGAGACTATTTTTCCCATGTCCCTTGCAGTCAGTGACTGTGTGGGCTGGTGGGGATCTGCAAAACTATGCACAACTTCTGGATTATTTCCTTAAAGATAGAACTGCTTTCCCAGTGCATCCCTGCTTCTCTTATTCTTGGCCAAGAACAGCAGCTGCCACGAATCTTAGACCTAAAGATGGAAGCCACATGTTGAAGATGATGTAGCCAACTGACAAGTCAGAGTTCTTGGGGACCACACACTTACCACGAGGGATATCTTCTTCTATATAATTGAAGTCCCTGCATTTTGAAGTTTCTTTGCAATAAATCTCTGACCTATACTTTAGCTAAAAAAGAACTTGGTGTCATAAAGGTGTGCTGCCATAAGAAAACGTATGTGACATCGTCTTAGTGGTTGAGTTATAGACTACGAGTACACAAATACTGCAGGCTGGAAAGCTAATAGCCTTTGTTACTACAGCATGGCAAAATATCTAGTAAACCATCAACTACAAAGAAAGGGAGGCCATATCTACAAATTCTGTTGCTATAAAGGAGATTATAAGGAAAAGGCTCTTTGTCTGTTGGCTGCCCCTTGACACTTGTAGTGCAGTGAATATGTTCTGTATGTGCAGAAAGAACTATAGGAAGGAGCAGGCTATTGTCAACAATTTCTCAATATCTGTTCTACTTTTATCTCTTTTAGCAGTTCATGCGTGTTTAAGCACAAAAGTGGACACAATGGTACCTAGGAAGAGATTACTTTTCCTAGCATTGCTAGCAACTTAGGGTAGCCATGTGCTTAAGTCTGGACCAACAGGATGTGAATGAACGTTAGGTATGAATGAAAGGGTGAATGAATGAACATTGAAAACTGTCCCTAATTATAGGGAAAAAATGCTAAAACTAAAAAAGAAAAGTTTATGAACTAAAATTATGATACAATGGGACAAACCACAGTTCCCCACTGAAGATTTAAATTATACTATAAAATTATTTCTAAAATGTCATCAAATCTCCACAGTGAACTAACAATCAGTTGATAATTCATATTACTCATACAATTTGAGTAACACCTGATTTTTAATTTTAATCCAATTAGAGGGAAAAATATTTGATTTGGAATTATAATTTTTTATTCTTTTTGTTTCTTCATGTTTCAGAAATTGAGCATAAATCTGAAAAAAAAAAAGGCCTGCTAACAATTAGGTAGTTAATCCAAATTAGTTTTTGTTACTACAAATATTTGAACATCTACTCTTGACATTAAATTCCTTATTTTTACTGATCTTTGGAACTATCAATATCCTTTTTTATTCTACTTGTCATGGCTTATTTAATTATGTTTTTCTGCATTTTAAACTGCAAGACTTACTCAGTTTGTTCCTTTAAAATTTCATAGAAAACCGCAGGTACAGATGGTCCATTACTAGCAATAAAAAGGCAAATTAAAATTATGCAAAACCCTTTGGAAAGCAATTCATTCCACAGCTATCTCAAGAAAAGTGTCTGTGTTTAAAATCTAATTTGATAAGACTTCCTGCTGATACAACAAGTCATCCTAAAAGAAGTGTTGTATCATCTGAATTATCTGCTTTTGGCTAGAAGGAGAGACTACCTAATTGATTTTAATAAATAATAGCTATGAGTAGGATTTCAATCTGCCACGGTTAGATCCTAACTCTTTATATGATTTGATAGACAATGACATTCAAAACCACAAATTTCTGAATCTCATATCTACTATTTACTAATGTCTTCTAGTGTTATAATAGGATTTTTCTATTACCTAGAATTATTATGCTTGTTAATATCTCTGTAGGCATAGTGGTTTAAGAAGTTTTTGGTTGAATGGGGCACTGCAGTGGATACCAATAAATTTTGGAACAAAAACACACACAGGTTCAAATCTTCCCTTCACTTTCTGTTATTTGTATCTGTTTGGGAATATCTCTTAATCTTATTTTTCACCTATAAAATGATAACAATTAATGACAAGTCTTTAAAGAGTTGTAAAGAGTATCATTATAGATGTGAAAATACTTCACATAATTAAAAGTCCAAGCAAATATTAATTAGTATTACACATCTAGATTAGGAAGAGAAAAGGAAAGATAAGTCAAAAGACGGTGGTTTAGAATCTGATGCAGTTGATTGCCTTTGAGCTAATTTTCTTAGAAATGTGAGGAACAACATGAAGAAAAACTTGCGTCATCAGTAGAAAGGAGGAAAAATGACAGAACTTTCTGAAGAGGAACAGAAGAAATGAATCGAGGAACAAATAGAAGAAAGACCCAATGAAGGAAGAAAGGAGAAGAAGAAAAGTATATGAGCAAATAAATAAAGACTTCTCCACCGATGCCTTGTCAGAATATTAACATGAAGGAGGAAAGACTACGGCACTGTAAAGAATTCTGATAGATGACTGTCCTGCAGAATTTCATTCTGTCAATACTCCCAGCTGGGATCTTATCTATATCAGTGAAAGGATTAGGTTTAAACTATGAGAGACAAATCCTGTTCTTAAAGTAATTAGCCAGTAGATGTGGAAATGTCATACTTCAATGAGAATTTATTTTTGGAGATTGAAGGACCAGAGTCACCTCCAGCAAGGAGCATAATCAGATTATATCTGATCAACAAAGAAGAAAGCAGGGTACCTCCAAATTTCTGGAGCAGCTGAGTGGTAATTATTCTATAATTAATTTCCTTTGTGTGTGTGTGTGTGTGTGTGAGTGTGTGTGTTTTCTTCTCAGTATTATTCCTTCATCTTATTCAGCAATTTAAAAGAACCTTAATTTCCTGGAATTTGTTTGGAGTTTATTATGCACCAGGATGCTGAGATGCTGGGTTTAAAGCAACTTCCTGTGTAGTTTTTTATAATGCTACAGTTGAATTGCATTCCTTGTACAAAATCTGAGTTAAAAAACAAAAAACAAAACACAAAACAAAAAAAACCACTAAGGATAAACCAGTCTATATCCATAGCACAAAAGGTACTATATACTGAACAATCTCATTTCTAATATGACTATGAAGTTCTGATATGAAGCCAATCCAAAGAAGGGTGCTTTTCCCAGGGCCCATTTTCTCTTTGCTTATCACTTAAAACCCTTTGAAAGATTTCACAGGGATTAATGGTCAGCACGGGGGGGGGGNGGGGGGGGGGGGGGGGGGGAGGAACTTGGGGCTGTTTCAGCACTGTAAACTAGGCTGACACAGACTTCATTCTTCAGCGTTCTGGGGTACCAGGCACACGTTTTTAGCCTTCATCACCATCCTAAAGAGATGAAAGCCCCTTGAAGTCAGTGGGAGATTCATTTTAAAATTAGTTCTGTAGGAAACAGAGTAATTTAAGAAACTGGGCTACAGACAGTATTTGAATAAGGCAGACATAATGTGTCAAATAACACAACTTTTTATTTGAACTCTAGTTTTGGTGTGGGGGGCACTGTGTGTGTGTGCATGTGTGTACGTGTGTGTGTGTGTGTGTGTACAGAAGACATTGTGGGAAATGTGCATTTGAGCCCTTGCTTTGCTTCATTTACTTCCATTGTTCAGGAAGCCTCTCAACATTTGTTTGTACAGTACCTGTGTTCGCATAACTTTGCATAAATATCAAAACCAATGTCCATTATGACAGACTGAGAGTAAGCTCTCTGTGTGCTTATATGTATCCATGTCCTCAAAATATGATCTGTTTACGTTAGTTTATGGCATGGTCCTCATTGGAAGCAACTCAGATATCAAAAGGGGTTTGAGACTGGATTTTAAGAATCTAAAATGAGGCAAATATAAGAAGTATCATGCATTGAGAAGAGATTAGGATATATTGCCCATCTCATACCTGAAACTTCTAGCAATGGCTGAGTTGGAGGATGAACCAGAAGTCTACACACAGTGAAATTCTCCTTTTGCTATGTGGCAAGAAGCGAGAAAAAAGAAAAATCTGAAACTTCCCAGTAATTGACATGTCATGCAAAAGATCAAAACGACAACATTATTTCAGTCCTACATTCCACCATGGATGAGTCCGCTTTCACAGAGGTGTGTAACCCTACCTCTCCATTTCTTTCTTGGAATCAGTTTAGTAATTGCAGGGGAGTGCCTCCAAAGGGTGAGTTCTGGGGGAGAATTGTAATCAGCAAGAGAGACTCTGGGGAAGAATTATAAAAGACATTTTCACAGATGCTTGCTTTAAACACAAACACAGGTGGGTGGTGAGGAAGAAAATGCATAGGTCTTCACTAGCCGTATTAGTAAACTGCCAATCATTTTTAAAATCTAACCCAAAGTCACTGGTTGCAACTAGCTCACTCTGATGAGCACAAAATAAAACTCGAGGATTAACATGGCTGTATGTCAATGTATTTCTCCAACTTGGCTTCTTGGAGAATTTGAGTCCAGGGAGGATTATTAAAGGAGAGGAGAGAGTTATTCTGGGAGGAGTGGGCCATTGTGAAGGGCTCTGCAGTTCGAGTCTCTGGTATGTGCCTTTCACAGAGGCAGGAAATAAAGCAAAAAGCAGTTCAGTGTTACTACCCGGATGTGGCAAGAGATTAGGCTGGAGAGTCAGAAGTCTTATTAGCTATCGTATGTACATTTACAGAAATGCACAGATACATATACCTGCATACAAGTGACACAAATATGTGTACACAGACAAGTAAGCATATCTCCCAAAGATCTTTACTTTTGCTCCCACTTTCCCTTGCGTCCAACTCTATCAAAGCACAAGAGCTGCGTGATTTACTTTTTGGTATTTCTCATTTCATAGCTCCTTGCACAATGCTTTACCCACAGCGGGCTTTCCATCAAGATATGTTGGCTAACACTGTGGCCAAAGTGTTTCCAAACAGTTCAGATTTCAACTCTGGGGACGACAGGGCAGTCGGCATGCGCAGGCACATTCAATTGATAAAGAAAAATCAGGGTTCTTGACCACTTCGATCAGACACATTTGCAATTAGCCAAGAAGCATGACTCCCCCACTAGGCCGGGGACATGGCTAGGGTCCTTGCAATCTTTATTGCATTTCCTACTCATTAGGCCATCATTTAAAGGATCACCTGCCTTGTTTGTAGAAGTAAGCTAATATATTTAGGATAATAAAGAAAGAACTTACCCTAAGGGAGGGGAAGTGATATGAAAGCTTGATACAAGGACAGGCACCCAAGTTTGGAGAGAGCAGAAGTGTTTGTAAATACAGCAGGAATATATGAGGCATAGAAATAAATGTGTGTTACCACTAGAGTCAATCTAGTTTTCTCTAACAGAGTGCTGTACGTTGGATCAGCTGAATTACATATATCAATGTTATCAAAACCTTTAAGAAAAATTATATCACAATAATATTTCTGCCATGTCACATATGCCTTTCCCTTGGAGAAGTTAATTCCCAAAAGGCATTTACTGGTTTATTCTTTAAGTCAAGATGGCAGGATAAATAAGACTGTAAAATTAACAGCTGGCTCAGAGTTCTCCTTAGGGTGAAAACTAACCTTGTTTAGGAAAACACCTTGATATGCTGCTTTAGATGTGTGAACCCTGAGGGCATGTTTTGGAACAATCTCTGAAGAAAACAAAAGATATATTTATCTGTCCAAAATCTTAATAGGAATTTAAAACAAGAAACAGGAGAGGGGAGAAAAAAACAAACCTTGCTGTCTCTGAAGGAGAGACAGAGACAGAGACAGAGATAGAGATGGAGACAGAGAACAAAGTGACGTGGTAGGAGGCTTAGATGTTGGAACTCAGTAATTACTGAGAAATTCCTGGTGGGTAGCTGGCAGACAAAAGGCTTTGAAGAGCAGGGCTAATATTCAGTAGTAAACAGTTTGGGAATTATTGCTGCTATGCAACCCTCTTCTGTTGCCCCACATCTTGGTAAAATCTGCTGTATCTACAATTGTCTTGTGGGGACGGCATTTTGGAGAAATCAGAGTTGGATATTACCTCTTTAGGTCAGCATAGGGCAGAGTCATAAACAATACCGAATATGAGACACTTAGGGAACAAGCATTTAGTAAGAAGAAAAATTCAGCATTAGAAGTAACCATGAGATAGGGGTGCTTGGGTGGCTTAGTTGGTTAAGAGTCCAACTCTTGGTTTTGGCTTAGGTCATGATGTCATGGTTGTGGGATGGAGACCACGTTAAATAGCCATCACTTGTTTGCCAATATAAGGACGATATCTGGCATGAGTGTTAACAAAAGCTAAAACACCATTACTCTGATCCTTGCCTGTAGTCAACCATAAATGGAGGTAAATTCTCAATCATTCCTAAAGCAAAAAAGGGCTAATTTAAAAAGTGAGCCAAATGCCAAATTCTTCTTAGTACGTTTAGTCATTGACATTAAGTTGTTCCACCAAATCTTTTTAGTCATGGTCACAACCAGATTAAAAAAAAAAAAACAGGTTGATAATAAGGGAAAACTGAGATAAAGAATTGACAGGAAATATGTATTATCATACATGTTAGGGAATCATTACCATATATCGCATTATCCATTATGCACCTCTGGCCATTTATGTAAAAAAGGCAGTTCTTCCACAGTTCTTCCGCAGCATCAGATCAGAATATAATTCCCCTGCATTGACCATGATTAGACCACATTTGGAATATCACACGCAGACATTCAGACATTTTAAGAGCATTAAAAAAAGACTAATGTTATTTGACACAACCTCTTATAATAGCAATTAACATTCACTGAGTACTTTATGCTGTGCTAAGCACTGTTTATGCGCTATTGCAAGTAATTCTCACAAAAATCCCATGAAGTAGCTACTGTTCATATTTATATCTCACAAATGAGGAAACCGAGGCATAGAGTAGTTTACAGAGCTAAGTTTTCTACCCAAGATTACAGCTGTGAGGCAGCAGGTCGAAGTTGGGGCCTTTGTAAGAATTCACCTGTGAACCACCTAACTTGACTTACTAAAAATCAGTGTCAGCTTCATGTGAGTTTTTGAGGGCTTCTTTCTGGAGTTTCTCACTGACTCTGGCTTTATTTCAACCACCTATTCCTGTGTGCATTTAGCTCATGATGCATTTGACTTTTCCTCTCACCTTTGACTCTGTTTATTTATTGATCCTGACAACAGATTAGCTTATTTGGTTATGATTCCTTAGGGGTATGTCTTGTTTATCTTCTACTCTCTTCCCTCTTTGTTTTTCAGAATTCATAAACATTGAGAATTTATTATGCACAAGATACTGTGTTAGTTTCACAGAGGGGACTACTAAAAGAAAACAGAGGCAGTAGTTATGATTGAATTGTATATTTTAGGGAGGTTGTCTCTCTTTGGTTTGGGGGTGGGTGTTCTAAAACTTATGAGACATAAGAGAAATTGAGATTTGGATGGAAGAGGCCATCACATAAAAGAGAGTGATCTAAACGCTCGAGCCTCTGTCCAGACAGTCATGAGCACGTGCATTAATCCTGACATGCTGAAAGTTCCAGAATCCCAGAGTTCTACTGTGGTCACCTGTTTGTACTTAGGTATGACTATGACCAGGTCTTCTGGCCATCTTTGCACAGTTTAAATCCTAGACCTGTGTGAGGATATAGAGAGGTCTCGTTTTTTTCAACAACAGAAAGAGATTTATTCCCCTCCTGTACTGGATCATTCTATTGTCAAGTTGGTCAAACTGTGAAATACGTTTCCAGAGTTCTCTTGTCTGTATTATACGGGGTTTTACTTGGCAAAGGGAGGAGGGGAGCACTGTGAGAGATTTGGGAGGCAATTAGTTGATATGATTCTTGGAAGGTCTTCATGATTAGGTAGTACGACAGACAGTTGCCAGTTGCTGATGTGTCTGGTGGTTTCCTTTTTGTCCTTGGCCTATGTCCCTCTAGATCTAGTTCTTCATTCTGGCTGCTAGACATCCTGACCAATAATTTTCCCAAGACCACCAACAGATGCTCAATTTAGTATCATCAGAGGTGGTAGGAACACAGATGCAACAGCTCCCAATAGACCTCTCCACAAATGTCCACCTCTGTGGGCTGGATTGCATAGTCCCACCTCTGTGGCTGGATTTGTCTGGCATCTCAGATTCTCCATGTAAGCTTTAATCTGTCCTCCTGCACCAGAGCTTTGAGAGAATTGGTTAAAGCCCTTTGCTGATCCTCCAACTCACTGTTCCAGGCATTCACTTCCCCAACTCCTCCATAAATTATGTTAAGGTCTAATTCTTATATAATTAATCCTTAACATTCAAAATGGTTTTGCCATCAAGACTGAACCCTGACTAATTTAGACTCTTCAAAATGTAGTGTTTTCATCTCAGAAACTTAAGACATGTGGCAATGGCTTGGAAATTGGTGCCAGGTGGAGGCTGGAAAGACAGCAAAAAATCTATTAAGAAAGGCTAGGAGAATGGCCAAGACACTCTAGAGGTTGGAGAAAGGATAACCCATGTTATGTTACAGGGAAAAACATTGTCAAAAATCTTGCTACAATAACATGAAAGTCAGAAAATTCACCTTGTAAATTTGTGGACCAACTATCCATCTCCATCTGCACATAAGATGCTGGAAGTGCCAAGTGGCTTCTTTTTAGCTGCATGTGAAAGGTATAGGAAGATAGAGATGGGTTCAAGAAAGAAACTTTCTGTTTGCAAGTGGAATGTAGAAGATATATGGAAGTGCCAGGATTTATTAGGCTGGAAAATAAAATCATCTTACATTCCACATATCGCCGCCAGTAAAAAAAAAAAAAAAATTCTCAAGGTGAAATAAGACCTGGGACTAAAGATCAAGTCAAGGGTTTATCTCTAGGAAACCTTGTTAAGACCTTGAGAGATTTAAGGCAATATCAAACATAACCAAGGCAATGTGTGGAAGAACCACCCTGCCAACCCACAGAATTGTAAGAATAAGTCATCCTGTTCTTAAGTCACTAAAACTTTTGGGGTGATTTGTTGTGCAGCTCACAAATTCGAGAGTTATCTCTAATTAATTTCCTTAAAATAATACATGCTATTCCAAAATCTACTCAATACGTAAATCTAAACATAGGCAGCATGACTCTCTCTTTCTCTTTAGTCTAGATAAGTTAAATAATTTAATTTTCATTAAGATATTACTTATATTATAATTTGTAACCTGATTTCTGCCACCCTTACCCTATGCAGTTCTTGATAACGATGTACTCCTTGCAGATAATATATGTTTGCATTATAATGGAAGCTATTCTAGTGTACCCAGTGGTTGAATGCATCATCATTGGGCACAGTAGTGTGAATTGGAACAATTGCCTGATATTGAACAAGTTGGCTTCTCTGAGCCTCAGTTTCCTCATCTATATAATAACGTATGTTTCTCAGGGTGTTGTAAAGAATAAATGAAGCTATTCCCAGCATAGAAGAATGTCTAATATATGTTTGCTATCCTTAGTTCTAAGACAACGATTTACCCTCAAGAATGAGGGTCAAGTGAGATCAGTCATCCATCCAGGGTCAAAAGAAGAGCTCAGTTCTGGCCTTAAATAAAAGTAGGAATGTATGGTTGCAAATCTGATCTTACAAAAGCAATCCAGACAGTAGACCTACAAATGGGGTATTCTCCCTCCCCCTGGACATCTAGCAAGAGAGATATATTTGCTATTAATAATAGACAGGCCAGGAAATTATCAGATAGATTTACACTGGTCTGGACTAAACATGTTGAAACACCCAATGATTACTTGTCCTGGCCTTACATAGGCTGATGTGAAAAACTGGGCAAAAAAACAAGAAATGATTTTCTTTATTGTCTCCTACCCATTTCCAATAGTTTTCATTTATTTATTTGAGAGAGAGAGAGAGAGACAGCAGGAGCAGAGGGAGGGGCAGAGGGAGAAGGAGAAGCAGGCCTCCAGCTGAGCAGGGAGCCTGAACACGGGGCTCGATCCCAGGATCAGAGGATCATGACCTGAGCCACTCAGGCGCCCCCCCAATTTTCAATTTTTAATAAAATTTTTTATTTAAAAAATTTCCAGTTTGCTTCTCTTATGTCTTCATATTTTTAGATTTCTTTTCTTAGAAACGGAGCTATTGATCTAAAATCTTAATATTTATTCATTCTTGGATTATTCATTTCATAAATATTTATTAAAGGCTTCCAATATTCTGTCTTTGTGTTACATGTGGAAATATAATAGTGAACAAGAAAGATGTGGTTTTTGTCCTCTGGGAATTTTCAGTTTGGTTAGAGATACACAGTAATGACCAGGAAATTATTATACAGCATTATAAGTTATTACCATAGAGGAACTCTATGCTGCTATTGAAGCTCAAAGAAAAGGCGTATGTCCCTAACATGGGTATCAGGGAAAGTAATACCCACATGAGAACTAAAGGATAAATAAGAGCCAAGCAAAGAGATGCAGTACTGGATGCAGTGAAAAGGAAAGAGGTACGAAAACGCCAGAGGAAAGGAAGCATAGCACATCTGACTTGTAGGTGAAGAAGAGAAGTCTGTGTGGCCAAAAAAGCAATCGCAGAGATACCTGGATGCCAAATCATGAACAGCCTACGAGCCTTATTATCAAGTCCCCCCTTGACATGGAGAGCAATGAGGACCTCCTATTGGGTTTTGAGGAGAGATTTATATCTTTAAATAATCACTCTGGAGGGGTGGAGAATGGTTTCGAGGAGAAGTGGAAGAAAAACGTGGAGGCTTGGAATTCTGCCAAGAATCCGTCTTGAGATATAGGTAAGGAACCTATGCTAAGACAGAATGGACTAGACACAAAGGTAGGTGGGTTAGTGAGTTATTATAATGTAGACACCATAGAACTTGTTGGTTAATTAGACATAGGACATAATTGAAACAGAAAAATTTCAGGCATTTGCAACTATACACATAGTGACATTCTTTCGTGAGATAGAGAATATAGGAACAAGAGAAGAGAAACAGGTGTGCAGAATATGATGGTTAATTTACTTTTGAATCTAAAGACATCCAAGTTTGGATGTCCAGCATGTAATTGATTATTGTAGTCTGGCTTTCAGGGAGAAATTTGGACACTAGAAGTGGAAAACATTTACTTAGTTTTCCAAATGTTTTTTCTGATGATCATCTTTTTCGAAATTGGAATTAGAGAGCCCATGAATCTGGATATTCAAATGAACTTTTTCTCTTTTTTGCATGAGTTGTGTGATCAAAAGCCTGTGGACCTTACATACAAACAGCCACCACATCAGATTTCCAACAAAAAAGGGTCGACAATTTACCTTGTCACTTACTTAACCTGTGCATCTCTCTTAGAACTAGATTTTCAAACTAGTCCAAAAAATTATGATTATTTATTTTTTAATTATTAAATATGACAAATTTTAAATAATGGGTGAATGAATTGCTTAAGCAAGTTGATTCTCAATTGGCAAAACTTTTTGTTCATCACTGTTAATCATTCAGTATTGAACTTAATTTGTAATAACATTACGGAAAAAGCAGATGGAAGGTTATCAGTGTTCCCTAAAAGATATGAGTTATCTTTTCTTCTTCTTTTTTTTTTTATAACCGAAGCCTTGCTATAATCAGGCTGTCAGTTTATTTTTCATGATGCACAGGCAAACAGCAGGTGAAGAAAATTGGCTGACTGGTATATTTCTACAGCAGAGATACTTTTCATTAATGAGGTGATAAAGAAATTTATTCTTTGTGTTTAAAATGAACTATTTCCACAAACAAATGGCAGAGAGTGCCATCTCAGTAGAAGTAAAATGAGAAGCTTCTAGAGTGATTTAGAGATGGGGAAAAAAAAAATCACATGTTCATGGTTAGAAGTCAAAGTGCTTGAGGAAGGAGCCTTGGCCAGCAAAGTTCCAGAGCTATTTCAATGCCTCTGCTAGTTTTTTTTTTTTTTATACTTGAACAAAACAAAACATTTAGCGGCTTAGCAGGTGTAGAAATTTAGACATATAGCATTTGACGTGAAATCCTGGAAGAGTCAGGTCCACCCTCATACAGTTATCAATATCATCAGATAGGGTCTATCCTTCGGCCCCCTGGGAAAAATCTAATGGTGGCATATGGAAAAGTAAGTGCCTTACATCAAACCCTATCTTACTTGACTTTGCTGGCATAGCAAATACGTGAACTTAGAAGTTATTCTTGCAAATGATTAACCACAAATCTCTCCTTGAAAATTCACCTACAGTAAATTTCCAGAATTCTTTTAGATGAAAGCTATTTAAATAATGGGCTGTTTATAACTATAGAAATATTTATGACCATAGAGTTGAGAAAAGAAAGGACAAAAATTGGAGAAGATGAGAGAGGGATTAAGAAAGTGGTGATGTCAGTGACATCAAATAAATTCATTTGCCATGCATTCCCTGAAAAATATCAAGGGTGCTAGAGATAATGGCAGAACTTTTACGATTGTTGGTAAAATCATTAAGCACCTAAAAATATTGTTTTTGAGTCCTTGTCTAGGAAGAAGGAACTCATGATCAAAATAAAATGTATAATTGTGTGTATACCAGCTGTGTAATTGTAGGCAAATTACTTCTCTCAATCAAGTTCCTCATCTTAAGAGTGGAAATCGTAATGCTCACATTTGCAGGGTTACTGTCAGTATTAAGTTATGCCATCGTGTCTACACTACTTTAACTGGGACAGTGGGCTATGTTCCTGGCACTACTTAAAACCACCAAATAAACATGGCACACATTACTCGATGGCAGATAATTGGAAACACATTTGATGCATGTAAGGTTGGAGGAAAATTCAAGGTGAAGCCCAGGACTACACCCATATTTCAGCTTGTGGTAGCATGGTCGGGCTGCATGTATCCCTTCCCCAAACACTAGGCAAATAATGTGAAATAATTATTCTTTTTAAAAGGCAATTTTAGATGGGAAAAATGAGAAGTTTTGTTTTATGTGTATCTATCTAGTACACAGTAGGGCTCCCATAAATTGTTTTTAAAATAATAGAAGCTGAGTCATCAAGAGCTAAATATTTAGTACGAACAAATATATATGATAAGTATATTCACTGTGTGTGGATTACCTCATTAACAGTCCATGAGGTAGATACAATTATCATCACTACAAAAAAAAGTAAAATAATGTGTCTAAATCCTGATGGCTAATGAGTAGGGAAGTCAATTCAAAGTCAGGCCATTTGATTCCTAAATTTATGCATTTAGCAGCTATGTTATAGTAAAAAGTAAAATCATGGGTCCACAAACTTCTAGATTCATGCAGTGGCCTGAGCACCGGCAGAAACAAAGAAAGTCCAGAAACAGCAACACAGAGACATTCAGAACCCAGAATTGTCCTGTGAGAACGCCACCACAAGCACACGGTCACTGCTAGGACTCCCTTCTGCCTCACTCAAGCAGTCTGGGAATATCTTAAAGCCTTCTCTGCATTTCTGTATTTAAGGCGTTGTGTCCTTAGGAGACATATATGATTGGCCAAGCCGGAGTTACATGTGTCAATCTTGGCTTTTGGGGAAGCAGAAAGAGGGGTTTTTATGCTCTGGGATTCAGTTGAAGGAAGCTGAATCATAACTTCCATTGAATCACATAATTTGGATTATTTCTCTAACATATGAAAGAACATTTGATGCTGAGCAGTTAAAAAAAAAATGTGTCCACAAACTTTTTTACCTAACATGATGAAAATGTTCTTTGTATGGCTAAACAGAGACCTGTTGTTTCCCAAGGAAGATAATTCAAGTCTTCAGGCCAGAATCACTGCATAGTGTACTTAAGTCCTTTAGCTCTGTCACATCTCCCCTGAATGGTCTGCAACCTCTAGACCTGCGTTCTCCAATATAGAAGCCACTAGTCACATGAGGCTAGCCTGTAAGCATTTGAAATAAGGCCAGTGTGAATTGAGATGAGCTGTAAGTATCAAATATACAATAAATTTTAAAGACGTGTTGAAATGGCAATATTTTAGGGCTATGTGATTTTAACTAAGTGAACTATACTATTTATTGGATTTTTACCTTTTTTTTTTACTTAGTGTGATAGTGTGAGTACTTGCAATTTTAAAATAACATATGTGGTTCACATGATATTTATATTGGACAGCGTTGCTTCAGACTAAATGGAATAGTTACTATAAGCACTAACGCTAACATGGCCTACCCACTATATTTGGAGAAATAGGTAGGAAAATATGGAAATTACTTAAAAAATATAAATTTATATGCTACATGTACTAATAGACATGGTGAAGTGCTTGGTTTAAATTAACATTCCCCCAAAGAATGACTATGAAGCATTAAAAAAAAAAAACAGATTGAAAACATCAGTGAAAAACTAAAGTTGCAGGGACGTGAAAAGCCAAGATCTTAAGAGAGAAGTAAAATGAATTGAGATGAGCTCAATATTCTCCTGGCAATTTTCCCCAAGGCAATTGCCAACTCCTAAATCGGAAATGTGCAGAATGAGGCACTGAGGAAAAAAAAAAAAAAAGCAGGAAACAGCTGCTAAGAAGTCAAGCAGAGGATGGAGAATTTTTTTTTAATGTCTCTTGATGCTGGATACATTGAAGTCACCATGCTGTACACCAGATTCCCCAGAACTTACTCATCTGATAACTTGAAGTTTGGATTCTGATTAATATCTCCCATTTCTCCCATGCCCCAGCCCTTGGCAAGCATCAATCTACTCTTTGTTTCTACGAGTCTGGCTTTATTTAGATTCCACGTATAAGTAAGATCATTCAGAATTTTTCTTTCTCTGTCTGACTTATTTCACTTAGCATAATGTCCTCAAGTTTCATCCACATTATCACAAATGGGAGGATTTCTTTTTCTTGATGGCTTAATAATATTCCATTGAATATATATGCCACATTTTCTTTAGCCATTTCATTCATCAGTGGACACTTAGGTTATTTCCACATCTGGCTATTGTGAATAATATTGCAGTGAATATTGGGATGCAGATATATCTTCAAGATAGTGATTTCCTTTGAAGGTCTTCCTTTTAATATTTTATTTTTTAAAATATTTCTTTGAGAGAGAGCACAGGAGGAGGAGCAGAGGGAGAGAGAGAGAGAATCCCAAAAAGGCTCCCCGCCCAGCATAGATCCAATGGGAGGCTTGATCTCAAGACCCTCAGATCATGACCTGAGCTGAAATCAAGAGTTGAATGCCTAACCAACTGAGCCACCCAGGCACCTCCCTTTTAATATTTTCTTGTAGTTAAGGTCAAGAATTGAATTATTTCAGCTTTTGCATGTCTGAAAGAGTATTCATTTCATGTTTCAAAGATATTTTTTTTCTGGGTTAAGAATTCTAGTTTGGTAGTTTCCATCTTTCAGGACATTAAAGTATGTTCAGTTGCTCCACACTCTTCTGGCTTGCATATTTCCAAGAAAAGTCTGCTGTATTCTTTACCTTTGTCCCTCCACATGTTTTTTTTTTCCTCTGGCTTCTTTTAAGATTTTCTCTTTGCAGGGTGCCCGGTGGCTCAGTTGGTTAAGTATCTGCCTTCGGCTCAGGTCATGATCCAAGGGTCCTGAGATCGAGTCCCGGATTGGGTTCCCTGCTCAGGGGGGAGTCTGCTTCTCCCTCTCCTTCTGCCTGCTTCTCCTTCTCCCTCTGCCTGACGCTCCCCCTGCTTGTGCTCTCTCTCTCACTATCTCCGTTTGGGTCAAATAAATAAATCAAATATTAAAAAAAAAAGATTTTCTCTTTACTACTGTTGTAAGCAATATTGATCATTGATTATTATATGTTACATGCAGTATTGATAGTATTGATTATTATATGCTTTGGTATTTTCATCGTGTTTTTGTGTTTCTATTAACTCAAATTTTATAGTTGATTCTTCAACTTTGGGAAAATTTTAGCCATTATCTTTTCACAAATTTCTACTCTCAGACACCTCTAACCCCAACTCCTGCTGCCCCACAAAAAAAGAATTTGTTTTCATTTTTCAAATTTGAATAAGGCAAAATTTTAAAACCAAAATGAAGAATGAAGGGAACATGACCTTTCCTTTTTCAATTCTTTCCTGGCAGCCAGACAGCCTCCAGTCTCTCCCACTCACATCCCACTGCCCAGGGGACCCAGGCACCTGGGCTCATGTAACAACCTCATAAGACCTGGATTTTCACTTAAAAGTAGTCATTTGATTTCTCTGAGTTTCACTTCCTATGTCGAAAATATACAGCTGGGCAAGTTGATATTTTCCATCTCTGACACATAAATAGAATTCTATCCTGAAGTCAATTTATCTAAACTTGAAACAATATTTTTTTTAATCATCAATTTACACAGCAGAGAAAGACAATTATGATATGGTTTCACTCATATGTGGAACATAAGCAATAGGAGGACCATAGGGGAAGGGAGGGAAATCTGAAGGGGGAGAAATCAGAGAGGGAGACGAACCATGAAAGACTATGGACCCCAGAAACAGACTGGGGGTTTCGGAGGGGAGGGGGGTAGGGGTAGGGGGTAGCAGGGTGATGGGTATTAAGGAGGGCGTATTGTGATGAGCACTGGGTGTTACACGTAGCTAATGAGTCACTGAACACTACATCAAAAACTAATGATGGACTACACAGTGGCTAACTGAACATTAAAGAGAAAACAAAAAACCAAAAACCCTTAGAAATCTCCTGACCAGTGGGTCCCAGTGGTTGTAACAGATTTCAAGTTATTGTTTTAGTCTGGAGTCAATGTCCAATAATTTCCCGAGGTTGGGGCGCCTGGGTGGCGCAGTCGTTAAGCGTCTGCCTTTGGCTCAGGGCGTGATCCCAGCGTTCTGGGATTGAGCCCCACATCAGGCTTCTCTGCTGGGAGCCTACTTCTTCCTCTCCCCACTCCCCCTGCTTGTGTTCCCTCTCTCGCTGGCTGTCTCTGTCAAATAAATAAATAAAATCTTTAAAAATAATAATAATAATTCCCCGAGGTCCATGTGGATCCCTTTTACTAGTGTGCAGTTTCCTAAATAAGTATTTGTACATTCCTTTGGGTAAGGCTACTTCCACAGTATACTTGTCTGTGGTTCTTCCTGAAGGATGCCCACTTAAACCTTAATCTGAAACTCAGGTCTTAGATTTGGAGAAGAGTCATGACTCTCTAAAAGAGTGACTTAAGCCAACCCTCTCTTTATCCATTTTACATGCAGATGGGACCTTAGCAGGCTATCCACATATTTAGCTCCAGGGAACGTCATAATCATTAATCATCAATACATATCTCTGAGGACCATATTCAGACTACCATATAGGCTCTGATGACTATTAGAGAAATCATGCCCAACTTGCCTTAGCTGGTTAAACACCACGCCATGGTCTTAGCCCTCTCAGAATCCTCCTATCTCCAATAGAATTAGGGACCCTATTTCAGTTGTACCATCTCCTATCTCCCACTTGCATGGTGATGCTTCCTTTAACAATGAAGACCTCAATCAAGGTCATGGTGAAGGAAACCGTCTGGATCCTCCAACAGAATGTAAGTGGTGAGCACATGATTAGTTGAGCATGATAAATCTATTCTAGCACTTCTATCTCTCAACATCCTTGTATTTTATCTGGTATATTATAACAGAGTAGTTTCCATCTTTTTAATTTCATTTAAGGTGGGCCACCATTGAATAACAGTTTCTATCAGTTAGAACCACAGCATTGAATTCAGATTCTGTAATAAATTTATCAGCTATCAGTAAGTTCATCCAGACTTTAGTTGAGAATTCTGGACATTCCCACAGTCATTACTGAAATTTTTACCAATAAAATTTAGAAAACTATGAAAGTCTTTTGCATACATGCCTTCCTTCTGTGTCTAAATTTGTAATTTGTCTTTTAGGTCATGTTGATATTTCCCTCCAATTAAAATAAAATCCACATAAAAATGGGGCTTTTGTCTGTCCTATTCATTGATGCATGAAGGTGGCATTTAATGAATATTGGTGAATGAAATAATGAATGAAATTTTGAGTTGTAGGTCTGGGAATAATGGAAGGTAGTAAAACAAGAGGAAAATTGACTCCTTGTACAGCTACAACTCTCTTGAGGAGAGACAGTGCAATGTGTTAGCACTTTGTAAAACTTATATGCTGAATTCTGTCTGTGTTAAATCCTAGCTGACACCCAGGATATGTATAATGTGGCTTTTCTTATTACTAAAGATTACTCAGTCATTATATTCATTAGTTTTAATCCCAATGGCTTTTGCTCTCTGTGAGGAGTAGATTAAGTAATAATTTTCTCAATAAGATATAACATTATAAGTTTCTAAATAAATGCAATATTGGCATTCAGAGAAATAGATCTAAGCATTGGAATGATTTGTTTTCAAGCAAGAGCCTTTCTTTTGAAAGTCTTCTTAAACTAAGTTTTCTGATACTTCAAGATGATGAGTAGTATACACTGAACAACTTCTTTCTGTTATATATTAAGATGATCCTTTTAGGTCTTTTTGCTACCCTGCAAGATGATGCAATTTTCCCCAAAGCTAAGATCTGCAGAAAGTAAACCTTGCCCTAATTTAGTTAATCGCTGTATAATTTAACTTATAACTTCCTAAATGAAAGAAGGTGCGATTTTAAAATTTTTCTTCATAGCTCTTGTTATAAATTAAAACTAAACTCTAAAAAATAATGCTTTCACTGCCCCTGTTTCTTCAAAATAGCAGTAGGCACTTTTGAAGCAGGAAAAGCCTAACCAACCAACCAGTCTCAGGTCAATCTCTTATATTTTCACCTGGCAGGTTGCCTAGGCTTGCCTTAGCTGTTTAGTGGTAAAGGAGAATTCATCTTTAATTTAGCTTCATCTGAAACCAAAAAACACTTCAGTTCCCTAGACTACCATTTTTTTCTTACATCAAATAAATATGAGAACTTCTACTGTAAATTAAGCAGTATCTTCCCCTGAAGCCTCTCTCTGGAAACTCCCCTGTTTAGAAGATGATAGATAGTATCTTCAAAAGCATCACCCTCCATGAAATTCCTCTCCCGATCTGGACAATCTACCCTGTGATTTCTCCTTGGCTAAATTGCTTTTAATTACATTCCTGTTTGCTTTTCTTCTCATCTTCTGAATTAAATTTAGCATTAATATGATGTGTCCCAGCAAGCCATGTAGTTTTATTACTTTTCCAATCTGGATTTTTTTTAACAAAAAGAAATTTTAATGGCCCATATTCCTTTTCACCTTCATCCTTATCAATGAACATTTCAAATCTGGCTTGAATATATACAACAGAATAGTGTGTGAACATTCAGAAAAGTTTCCCACATTAGCTAAAGGCTAAATATTTAAAGTTGATATTAAAATAAAAGGCACTTCTCAAAATTGATCATACCTGAAAAAAAATAAAATGTATTTTTAACATTCAAAAAAAGCAGTTAATGTGGAATAGTCAAGGCGAATTAGAGCCAACATTTTTTGGGGAAAGGGGGTATATTAATTTTCTACTGCTATTTAACAAAGTACTGAAAATTCAGCAGATTAAAACAACACCTGTTGATTAGCCCATAGTTCTGTAATTCAGAAGTATGACTTGATGTAGCTGGTTCTCTTTGCAGGGTACCACAAAGCTAAACTCATGATGTCACAGGCTGATTTCTTACCTGGAAGTTCTGGGGAAAGCTGCCTCTGAGTTCATTCTCATTGTTTTACAAAATTTATTTCCTTCTATTTGTATGGCTCAGGTCTGTGTTTCCTTACTGACTGTCATTCAAGGGCCGCTTTGGCTATAGAGTCCTTACACATTTATTCTTTGCTTTGTGGTCCTTTCTATGTTTAAGTCAGCAAAGGCATGCTGAACCCTTCTTATGCTTTGAATCTCTCACTTATTCCATCTCTACCCTCGAGACCCAGATTTAAAAGGTCAATGTGATCAGATAAGGTCCACCTGGATAATCTCCCTATTTTAAGATCAACTAATTTAGGGACTTAATTACACCTGCAAAATCCCATTCGCCATATAACGTAACATAATTATGGCAATGATATCTGCTAATAATCCAGATTCCACCCACGCTAAAAAATCGAGGGTCATTGGAAGTTGTCTTAGAATTCTACCTACCTCTGGAGGCAATGCATAAATTAGACAAGCCCACTGAAAATTTCCCCATTTAACTAGTTTTCTTTAAGCAATGCCAAAGTGATTATTTAAAGTAATTAAAGCACTATCGGATAGCATGGAAATTTACTTGGCTACTTAATAATAAAGTTTTAGTTTTTAATGTAATAAGAGTAGAAATCAAAGTCATAAAAATATTTATGGATGTTGCCACAACGGTTCTCAGGAATCAACTTTTAAATTTATTTTCTTATAAATGTTGTAATCTATTTAAATCACACTAGCTTCAACAGTCACATATAGAAATAAATACCTTGACAGCTAAGTAGCTAATGAATGCAACAGAATTTTCAGCACCTTGTCATTTGCTGCCATCCCTGCCACCACCTCTGCACTCCAGGGAATTAGCTATTTGAAGAAGGGTCTAAGGCCCTGAAATGGTGTTAGAGCTTGCATGTGGAATGACACCATCTTGACTCAATGCTAAATGTGCTGGAAAAGAGTAAACAGCCAGAAGTAGCTGGCAGTTCAAAATAATACATTCGAAAAAGAAAGCAATATGTGATAAGTGCAGTCATGTTAATAAAGATACAAGAACACATTGCTCTAGCACCATAAGATTCATTTGAAAAAATAAGAAAATAATTTACAAATTAAAAATGCCTGTATATAAATTTCTATTTTTGATTAATAAAAACTATCTCACCAATTGTATTTTTCCTTGTTTCATTTTGATAATTTAATGAGAAAGTATTTCAGTCCTTTACAAATTAGACTTTCTATGTGAATATTTTGAACGCTCCCTCCTATTTCCAAATTCATTTGAATTAGTATGTCATGATATCAAACTGAAATTCCCCATTTGACTAAAACAACATAGACATCACTCTGTAGTGATGTAAATGCCACTACAGAAATGAAACAAAATACTCTTCATTATACAACTTCTTACATTTCTTAGGGGGTGTTTGTGAAGAGTTGCTAATGCAAGGATTTCTATTTTACAGATTGTTAGGCACTTACAATGTAGCAAACAATGTTTACGAATAGTTTCCTGAATTTAAAAACATTTTCTCCTTGGCATTAGAAATTGAGTTATTTCCTTCCTTGAACTCATAGGAAGCTGCTCAATGGCCTGGGGTTATTGGTACTTAGTACTCAGTCCAGGTACTATAATAATAGCTTCCACTGACTGACTGTTATTACGGCCAAGAGACTGCTCAAAGCATTCCTTCAAAAAACCACAGAAGTATCATTCTGATGTAACAGGTGGATAACGGAGATCAGAAACATTTGGCAATTTGCCCAAAATAGTAAGTGACAGAGTGAGAATTATTGAAAACTCAGGACTCTTTAAATCCTCCTAGCTAACTCGGTCGATAGAAGATGTAAAGACCTAAAGCAGAAGAAAAAATAAAAATCAGCCCATCTATCTCAATATGACAGTTGTCGTTCTGTTTTAGTGAAAACATTTTAAGCTTCTCCACCACCCCTCATTGTCCATTTGTACCACATGTTTTCTTTCTCAATAATATTTTGAGCTTGTTTAATAGCTACTAACTCACGAAGTACATATGTTTTAGATCTTATTTAAAAAAAACAAAAAAACCAAAAAACCTTTCCCTTTCTAGAGTAATCAACATAGGAGAATTGCTCCTTAAAACAGGATCAGAGCACTCCTGGAGCAAGGGGCACATCACTTAGTCTCTATGGCAGCTGGATATTATGCCAAGGAAATGGGAACAATGTTGATTTCTATAAAAGAAGAACCAGATTGCACTTGGGGCCTCTTTGGGGACAAGGAGAGATTCATGAGGATGCAGAAAGTGAGGATCTCTCTTACCAGGTAATGTTTATTAAAGTAAGGTCATGGTGGAAAGGCTACAAAAGTAGCTAACCCAGGCAGGTAGTTGGAAGGAAACTTGAGATTTGGAAATTTTGAATAGCTTGATCCCAGAGCAAATTGTTTAAAGTAACTTTGGATATATTAGAAGGAGTCAATAAGCTTATATAATGATACCAGATAAATGTGTGAATGAATGGTACACGCTCCCCATTCCCCTAGTAAGCTAATACTTTGACTATGGCTGTTTGGATAGCACTGAACAGCTGAATATGACAACCATCGAGAACAAGTATTGGATTCACGAGTTAGGAGACAATTCAAGGGAGGTCAATTCACAATTCTACTCCTATTCCTGTCTGAATCTGCAAATTTTTTTTGTAAGACTTGATTAATCAAATAGCTCTGCATGAGTTTACAGTATGGTGATGACTTTCTATGCAACACAAAGGATAAGGAATTTTGTTAAAAAGATCCCATTTAAATTGAATTGTTAAGTACAAACTGAAATACGTGATATGTAGGTAAACAACCGTTCTTCAGTATATTCCAAGTGTAATTTGGAAAAAGACCTACATCACTATGTAATAGCAGAACCTTTTGTCTATAATTGTATCTAACATTAGAGGCAGAAGTTTTAGTAAAATATTTTCAACTGCCAGTTGCCCTGTCTTTATTCACTGAATTTCAATGAATAACACAGAAATGTCAACTAGAAAGTTAAGAAAATAGCATATGGAGAGTTCTTCCAAAGAAAAACCATATTTAGTCCATAAGATTAGGTAAAATTTTAAAGATTTCTAAGACTCAGTCTTGGCAATGAATCAGGGAAATGTATAGTGACATATTCATACACTATTAGTAAAAATAGTTTTCAGTTAACAACATTTAAAACATTAAGCAGTCGTATGGGTTTTAACCCAGCAATTTAATCCTAGAGAAATATTTGCACTTGTGCACTTATATATAATACATATAAGGAAGATCACTGTAGCACTGTTTGTAACTAGTAAAAAGTTGTATGATTTTATCAAAAGAACAAGTATTTTAAAAGGCTTACTGTATCTATACAGTAAAATGTCTTGCAATCATAAAGAAAGACTTAAAAACGTTGAGATTGTTGGAAAAGGTATACCTATTGGTATTGATGTGAAAAGTTTTTCCAGTGCATGTTGAATGAATAAAAGCAATACACAGAAAAGAATGGGTAAAATGATCCCATTTGCTTAAAACATTCCAGCCGCATTTATTTGCAAATGTAGAGAATAAAAGCAGGGAGGATGGCACTAAGCAGGAAACAGTGGTCATTTCTGATGTGGGTTTGGAAAGAAGAGAAAGGAACATGAAAACTTCCACTTTTCATTGGATACACTTCTTTACTATTTGACTTTTTACAACTAGAATGTGTCATTTGTGACTTAAAATATAGTTTCTATATATAGTTTCTAACTGTAAATGGTGAAGTTAATAGATTTCATAGTGTCATGTGATTGATTTCATCTGGCTTTATGATTGAGAACCAGTATTTCAACATCACTAATGCAGCTGAGATGTTTCACTAATCTCTCTCAGCCATGGTTTATGTGAAAAGCTAATTCGGTCCATTATGTAATTTTTCTTTTTTTTTCAAATAAAGTGGTTGTTTTATTGATTGATATTCCTCAAAAATCAGAAGATTCAAATAAGCAATATGTATAGTTTGCCTATTTTCAGATTGCTATATTTCAAAAATCTTAAGTCTAAGTACAAAAAATACTTTTGAATATTAGCACAGTTAATGATAATTTAGGTGGGATTTTTTTTTTTAAAAATAATTGTCCTGTACTGTAAGATCAAGCAATTATTTAGTGAAATAAGCCCTATGGGTTTAGGCTTTAGTTTTATCTTACAAAATATTTGCATTAAATCTATTATAACATGTGTTTCACAAGATATTCACTGGTATTTACCCAGAAGAAAGCACAATACCAGGATTATTGTAGACACTGAATAAATATTTCCTAATTTATGTATTTTTATTGACCATCAATAGGACACTGCCTTTTGACATCCTTTGTATTCATGAAAAACCTACTACATTAGAAAAAGAAAAGGCACAATGTTCAAAATAATAAAAATAAAAACCTCTGCCTGTGTTCAAATACAGGAAGATAAAAATAATGACTTGGTCTATTCTGTCCTCATCTAACCATATCCCTCATAACTATGAATTGGAGCTCAGTAAGCAGTGAGTAAGTAGTACGCCAGGATTTTAAACCATCAGTGTCTCATGTTTCTTTTCTGTTCATTATTCTTAAATTTCCAATGACTTTCCATTGTTATCAATAAAGGTAAAACTCCTTGACATGTCAAGGGGAAAAACAAAAACAAAAACCTGTGCCCATCCCACTCCACATCCCCCAAATGATAAAAGATTAGTTTGGATGAACATATCCAGAATTTTACCGTCAGAAAATCTAGAAAGAAATCTTTTCAAATTTCAGCTTGCATGTATATCTGTGCTTAAATAACATTAAAAACACCTAAATAACATTAAAAAATGTTACTTAGGGACACCTGGGTAACTCAGTCAGCTAAGCTTCTGACTTCGGCTCAGATCATGATCCCGGGGTCCTGAAATCTAGTCCCACAGGGAGTCTGCTTGTCCCTCTCCCTCTGCCCCTCCCTCCACTTGCACTCTCTCAAGTAAATAAAGTCTTTAAAAATAAATAAATAAATAAATAAATAAATAAATAAATAAATAAATAAAATTTAAAATGTTATTTAATTTTGAATTTCCTTCTAAGTCCTCATCTAGCCCTGCCCCACTGATTTCAGGTATTTTTCTTTCTTCTTGAAATCCATCTCCCTGATTCATCTCAGCATACCTCACCGCATCCAGGTTATTCTTCATCTTACCCTTCTCCCGGCTGACTTCAGTTCATTCAACAAGACATAGCTGCTGGTACCGTCTCTGCCAGGAAGACTTTCCTGGTATCATACTCATAGATTAGGTGTCCTTTCTTTGTGTTCCCATATGTCCATCATGAATGTAGATCTATTATTAGAAGTATTTATTTATTTATGTGCCTCTCTCCTCACTAAAAATGAGCTGATTTATTGAATGAATGAATGAATGAATGAATGAGTAAATGAGCAGAAGTATATCTATTTCAACTTTTCACATATTTCAAGTTCTTAAGAATCATTTCTCAAATCTTTATATGCATATAATATATATACTGTTCATACAATAAAGTGCTAGCTTGTAAAGAACCAAACAGAATAAATTATGTTCTAGTAGAAGGCTATTAATTTATCTTTTTGAAAATGCCATTGATGAGACCAAAATTGCCAAAAGGAAGAGAGGCATTGAACAATGCTCACCACTAAGCAGTCTTTATTTAATTGGCATTTAAGGCATTTTCAAAGGATGCTTGGTCAAAAAGATGTATGGTAGCCTTATGCTGAGCACTATTTAATTATTTCAGTCCTCATCTGTCACATTAGCACTCTCCTGTCTCATTTTCAGTGCCCCCAAAGCAATGCAGTTGATGGATTATGGAAAATAAATCTAGTGTGGAAATACTGATAATTTGCTCAAGGTCAAAAAAAACCAGGCAAGAGTAATTTGCAACTACTAAATTGCTAGATGTAGTGCTTCGGCTTGCTACTCTGTAAAACGTGGGAGGGGGCCTTGACAAGAGTCAAGACTCTTTAGAGAAATATGCAAATCAAAAATTTACCACCTTTCTAAATCCTTTTAATCCATCAGTTAATCTCAAGAATGACCTACTTTTCAGAACATTGAATATGCTTGGCTACCTAATCACATTATCTCACTTCTCTTCTGCAAACTTTGAAGTGGTAAAGATATGTGTATAAATGAAAGCATTGATAAAGCACAGTTGTCTGTCATATTTCCAATCTTCTCAGAAAAACAAGTGATTTATAGCGTGATGAGATCAAATCTTCCTCGATGGCATGCTAATGGCTATATTTTAAAACACAGTTAGCGGAACTCATGCAATAGCCCAGACTGATGACATTAACGTCAGATCTTTGAACAAATCTAGTTAATGTGAAAGCAAAAGAGAAAGATGATCTCATTTTGGAAACAACAATAAAAATGATGCTGTTTAGGAAGGAATTGAGACCATGAGAGTTTAGTGTTATATCTCTGAGCTTGCGTTTTATTAGCCAACTTTCCACTGTAAAATACATTAAAAATTCATTTATGGAGACTATAGCTCAGAAATGTTATAAAGTGGATGCTTTGCTGAGAAAAGATCATCACATGGTTAGACTGCTCCTGCCTTTATATCCAGAAGCATTTAGTGAAAGCCTACTAAGTCCGTAATGCTATGTAAGGGACTATAAAGAAGTTATAGAGATAAGGAAGAACATATCTTGCCTGTAAGGGTTGTAATTGGGGGATCCAAGGCATATAAACACATCTTGTTAGCATATATGTATGTTAAATATAAACATACACATCTGATTAAATAGATTATCTGGTGGTAAATGTCTTAGTTGAAGTTCCTTAGAAGCAGAAGGTAATATAGGGATTTTTATTCAAATAGAACTTATTGGGGACCTCTTTTAGAAAGAAGGTGATGGGGGCACCTGGGTGGCACAGCGGTTAAGCGTCTGCCTTCGGCTCAGGGCGTGATCCCAGGCATCATGGGATCGAGTCCAACATCAGGCTCTTCCGCTACGAGCCTGCTTCTTCCTCTCCCACTCCCCCTGCTGTGTTCCCTCTCTCCCTGGCTGTCTCTATCTCTGTCAAATAAATAAATAAAATCTTTAAAAAAAAAAAAAGAAAAAGAAAGAAGGTGATGGAAGCAGGACAGAACAAAGGAAAAGAAAACAAGGGCATAGTTTTAGATGGAGATTACTTTCAGTCTGATCACATGGTCCCATGTGATTACTCTGCAGAATTGTTCCCACTTTGAGGGAACACTCGTATCCCATACCAGCCAGTCATGGGCCACGGTCTGCTTCTGGATATGCAGGGCTGGGCAGGAGTGCCTCCTGGGTAAAGTAACTCCCATTTGGCTAAAGGCAAATTTCTAGCAAAGGGGACAGCTGTGAATTGTTATCAGTCAACACAATAGTAGAGAATGGGTGTACTGGCTGTCAGGGAGGATTGGGGTGGGTTACCAACATAATATAGTTTTTAAGTATTGTTAGTTTTACATCATAGTTTTTAAGCTCCAGGATATCAAGGAACAATATCATTTAAGTATTTTTATCTTTTTTATGAGGAACAGGTTATTGTTATTTTAGCTTTATACACACACTTGTATCATGTTTGGTGGAATTATGACCTTGCTATTGTCTTTACTTGGAAACTAAGCATGGTTTAAGGAGATATGTATAGGTGCCAAGTTGACAAGGTGGGGGTTGTGATGGTTAATCTTATGTGTCAATGTGACTAGCCACAGGGTGACCAGATCAAACATTTCTGGGTTTGTCTGTGTGTTTCTGAGTAAGACTAGGATTTGAATTGGTAGATTTAGTAAATTAGATTGCCTTCCTCAGTGTTGGTGGGCATCATCCAATCTGTTAAAAGCATGAATAGAACAAAAGGCAGAAAAAGGAGGAATTCACTCCTTTTTCCCCTGTCTCATTGCTTGAGGTGGAACATTTCATCTCATCTTCTCTTGCTCTCAAACTAAGACTTGGGACTCAGATTGAATTATCCCACTGATTTTCCTAGATCTTCAGCTTGCAGATACAGATCATGGGACTTCTCAGTCTCCATAAACCTGTGAGCTAATTCATATTTTATTATTTAATAATGAGATTTATTATTATGACTATTATTATTATGTCCTACTTGTTTGTTTCTAAAGGAACCCTGACTAATACATCTGTGAATATTATCTTATATAGCCAAAGGGAGTTTGTAGCTCTGATTGAATCAATGATCTTAAAATAAGGAAATTATCCTGGATTATCCAGATGGGTACAATGCAATATGAGGATCCTTACGAAATGAAAGAGAAAGGCAGAAGATGAGAATCAGGGAAGGAGATATGATGATGAAAACAGATATCAGATTGATTCTTCATTTTATAGATGAAGGGGCCATGAAACAAGGAATGAAGCAGTCTCTGGAAGCTAACAAGAATAAGTCTCTAGAAACTAAATAAGAAAATGGATTCTCCCTTACAGTCTCTAGAAGGAACACAGCCTTATGTCATCCTACATGACTTTAGCCCAACCAGATCCATTCCCAACTTCTGAACTCCAGATGGTAAAAAAATAAATTTGTGCTGTTTTAAGGCTCCAGAATTTAGGTAATTGGTACAGGAATAGGCATGTTGTGATTTCTACAGTAGAAGGAATCTAATGTAATCTACTTGCCAACATATGGCTGCCTGGTTTCCTTAACATGGTACCCATTTGAGACCCAGCTTTGGTCTTTGTTCCTGTCTGATCAGACATTCAGCTGCAGCAATCATTAGGACAGACATGGTGAGAGGGAGCCCAAGTTGTTGAGGCAATGCATAGCCTCTATCTCTATCACCCTGATTATAACATTCGTGAATCCAGTTTGCTAGCACTGAGATGTCTCAGAACAGAAGCTCTCTGACTTCAACTAGTTGATCATTCTCTCCACTTGGTGATTTAGTACCTCTTGTTGGTGACTTAGTGCCTCTTCTACAATGGCAATCACCAATGATGCTCACACTTTGTGTCCATTCCCATAAATCTATACACCTGTCTTTTCCTCAAACTATTCCCTGAACTTTTAGCCTCATTCATTAGAGGCCCTTGACCAATCAGCTAAGTCATTCATTACTGCACATGAATATATGCATACCCTTAAATAAAGCCACTCTATTCCACATAAAGTGGATGGCGAGATGCACTTCCCAATACTCTACCAATTGGTACACTTTCATTTTACCACTGTATTCCAGGACCATCCCTGACTGGAGCTTTGTTTCAAGAACAACCAATTTCCACCTTGCACCCATATATCGAGTTGGCCCACTCATGAACTCAGTTTGGGCCTTTTCTTCCTTTTGTCAGCTAGTCATAGTTCATGAAGCTGTGAGCTGAGGTTATGAGCTAAGGGAGTGGCATCATGCAATAATTGGCGACACAAATCTCTGGGCTCTTTATATAATTTCTGGCCTGCTCAATTCCAATCTCTGATGTACAATATCCATCTTATGATAAATTGCTGATCAGTCTTCCTTAACTGACAGCTTGGAAGGTTTCATAATAACCAGCACATAAAGGTTACTTGATTTTCCACAGTCAGACAGTCAGCTTCTGCTATGGCCCTGTAGCATGTCAGGAGCTATTTTCCAAATGATATATAAGTTCTCTGCTGCAGATGGCATGGCCTAGATCCATAATGCTAGAGTTCTGTGCTGTGATTTTCCTACTGGTCTTGCCAGGGGTTCCATTTGGCATCATCTCTACCATAGATACCCCTAGTACCATGGTACTGCCAGGTCATATGCCTCAGGTGGCATAGCTGCCTAGGTTGCAACCTAAGATGATGCAACCATAAGCATAAGAAGGGCTTATACTGGCCCTTCTTGCTTTGACCCCACTTGGAATAAACAGTCTTACATGTAATGCAATAATTGTGTCAGAGCAGTATTTATACTTGAAATGTGCCATCTACCAATGGATAACAATATCAATGGGCAAAAATTTTGGGAGAAATAAGATATTAGCATAATCACTAAGTATCTTTTCCAGGATGTTTATCAATTACAAAGAAATATAGTAATTTTAGAGTGGAGAAACTCAGCAAACACCACTTTCACCAAGTGATCAAGATTAAAACACTAGTATTAAGACACAGTAAAATCTCACACTCTCTGACATCATGAACTGAGGACACAACACTTCTGTGGAATGCTTGTCACAAAATGCACAACCTCAATCTGATCATGAGAAGACATCAGACCAATCCAAATATTTTACAACACAACTGACCAGTGCTCATCAAAAGTGCGAACGTGATGAAAGATAAGGAAAAATATCTGAATTATCACAGATTAAAAGAGACAACAGAGACACAATAATTAAATGCAGTATGAGATCCTGAAAAGGATCCTGGAAAAGTAAAAGAAACATTGGGGGAAAAAAAAACTGGTGCAATTCAAGGAAGGCTTGAGTTTAATGAATGATCTTCTACCAATGTTAATTTCCTGGCCTTGATAATTGCACAGTATCTGTGTCAGTTATCATCAGAGGAATAATACGATGAGGTACATGTGAATTCTCTGTAGTACTGTTGTAACTTTTGTAGTAAATCTAAAAAGACTTCAAAATAAAAAGTAAAAAATAAATTGAACACAAATAAAGTAACTGGACAAAATATTCCATGTTTTATCCATGTCTATCCAAATTGGATAAAAGAGCCAAACCCAACTATATGCTGCTTACTAGAAAGACATTTTAACTGTAACATGTAAATAGGTTGAAATTGAGATGATGCAACCATAAGCACAAGAAAGCTAGTGGAGCTAAACTAATATCAGACAATAAATATGATAAGGAATATTGCCAGAGATAAAAACAAGAAATTTTATATCAATGAAAAGTTCGATTAGTCAAGAAGCCACAAAAATCCTAAATGTGCATGGCTTAGTAAAAAGAGATTCAAAATGTATGAAACAAAAATTGACAGAAGTAACTGAAGAGTTAAAAAATCTAGTTATAGTTGGAGATTTTAATAACTCTCTATAAGTAATACTTAGAAAATGTGGACCATTACATTAGTGAAAATATAAACTTATTAGAAAACGGACCTAAACAACATTTTTAGAATACAATGTTCAACAACAGAAGGTTGTGAATTGGGATGAACATCCTAAAATAGGGGAAGTCTTAAGAGACTGACCATGTAGGGGCACCTGGGTGCTTCAGCTGGTTACGTGGCTGACTCTTGGTTTTGGCTCAGGTCATGATCTCAATCCCTGGGATTGAGACCTACAAGCTCTACGTCAGGCTCTGCACTTGGCAGGAAGTCTGCTTGAGGATTCTCTCTCTTCCTCTCCCTCTGCCCCTCCCCTGCCTAAAATAAATAAATAAATAAATAAATAAATAAATAAATAAATCTTTTTTTTTTTAAAGAGACTGACCATGTGGATCTTTTACATTAAGAAAGACTTTGCATTTAATTCAAAGGGCAGTGAGAAGTTATTTAAAGAATTTTAGCAGGGATATAAATAATATAAATGAATTATATAGTGTCTATTTACCAAAATCCACTCCAAATATCATCATGTGTTAAGCAAAACATTTAAATGGGTTTTTCCATGAAGAAGTTCTAAAATCAAAACAAATCAAAAAAGTAGATTATCAACACGAAATCATTTTTTCAACATGTAAAAATAAAACTTACAGAATTAAGGAAGGAGATTTTTGGTAATGCTTAGGTATACTAGGCCAACTATGAATGAGCATACACACACAGGCATGCACCACACACACACACACACACACACACGCACACACACACACACACACACAGCTGAGAGCAGGAAGAACATGTCTTGGCTCAGAATCTTCCAAGATATTCTTTTCTTTTTTTTTTTTTTTAAGATTTTATTTTATTTGAGAGAGAGATAGAGAGAGAGAGGGAGAGAGGCAGACTCCCTGCTGGGCAGGGAGCCTGATGTGGGGCTGGATCCCAGGACCTTGAGATCATGACCTGAGCCGAAGGCAGACACTTAACCAACTGAGCCACCCAGGTGCCCCCCTTTTAAAGATTTTATGTATGTATGTATGTATTTGAGAGAGAGAGAAAGCACAGAAGGAGAGTGAGAGAGAGAAGCAGAAAATCTTCCAAGATACTCTTGTAGGATGAATCAAGTTTCCCAATTTTGTTGGTCTCTGTAGACCACAAACTCCACAATTCAGTCTCTGATTTTGCAAAATTTTAATCATTGCTCTAGTAAGGGAATGTAGAGATAATGGTTTTTATTCACTAAATGTGCTTTGAGATTAATCGTTTGAAGTACTGGATATTTCTAGGCCACCAGTCAGACGGATAAGCTTGCAGGTCACTCTGTAACCTACAGGCACAAGTTTAGACCAAGAACAGTTAGTTAGGAAATAAGGGCTGAGCACAGATTTAACAAGGACAAGTTAAAGGGAGTCTTCTGATCCTCTTGGTCTCGTACATTTAAGGGCAGACTTAGATCACACAAAACACTACTTCTTCCCTGTAATTTTCTTTGCCTTTATTTGGATCTCACAGTTTCGTGGGGCTACCCAGAAGGATTCGTTTCTTGCCTTGCTCACCCTATGCCTGAAATAATCTCTTAACCTTTAAATTTCCAGTCCAAAGAAACTGACAAAGCAAAATCCAACCTGACTTGAAATGTAAATGTTGACCCAATTTTCTCTTTCATGTTGCTCTCTCAGTACTGATTTGTGTGAAATGGGAACAGATGGCAATATGTTATTTGTGGGGGGAAAAATCTTTACTTCTAAAATGCTCCCTTTCACTCAATGACATATTGCCATCAATAAATAAATGTTTCACTTGCTTCATTTAACCACTCTGGCCCAGAATCCTTTGGCCACACAAGTCTAATAAAAACTCAAATAGATTATATTATTCTGGAAAGAAAGTGGAAAAATAATTATAATATAAACCATTTGATAGAGAAATATTAGAGACTAAAAGCTTTGTGTCTCAGACTGAAGGGCAGTTGAAGAGATGGTCTCAGGGGCAAATTTCAAAATAAGCTGTGGAATTAATAACATACAACTCCGTATGTTCAGCAGCCAACACAAAGCAGGCTTGGAGCAAACTGAGGACAGGAGTGCACAAGAGAGCCTCAGTCGACGGAAGGTGTGCCAGTGTTGGCTGACCCACACACACACCCCGGGGGGGCTATTATGCGTATAAAATAGTTTACTGAGAAACAAACCTAATATTTCAAATTCTTAAATAGAACTGAAAAAAAATGTTGAACTGAAAAATATGAGAGTTCTTTTGGAGTAAGAGGGGAGTTACTACAGGGATGGACTAAAGAGAACAGTCAGCTGCTTCTATTTAAAATCTCCCTTGTGTGTGTGCTTTCCCTTCAGAGGAGGGCCATGCAGAAATGCTCTAAAACCTCCAGTTTGCCAGTAGTCACACCAGGGTAGGAAATGGATTCTCTTCCTTTTCTTTCCTTCCTCCCTTCCTTGCTCCCTCCCTTCTTTCCTCTCTCCTTTCTTCCCTTTCCTCTCTCCTTNCTTCAGAGGAGGGCCATGCAGAAATGCTCTAAAACCTCCAGTTTGCCAGTAGTCACACCAGGGTAGGAAATGGATTCTCTTCCTTTTCTTTCCTTCCTCCCTTCCTCGCTCCCTCCCTTCTTTCCTCTCTCCTTTCTTCCCTTTCCTCTCTCCTTCCTTCCTTCCTTCCTTCCTTCCTTCCTTCCTTCCTTCCTTCCTTCCTTCCTTCCTTTCTCATACCTTTGAGGCTTACAAATTACTCCCTTGAACTCCCTTGACTGGAGGCACCCCATTGAAAAGCAGTATCTCTCCCTGTACTACTGGACATAATAGACCTAAGTTCTCAATGACTTACACATTGGTGTCAGTCTGGATCATGGTGGAGACTGAATTCTCCCCAGATGGTTCAAATGAAGGGACTTAACACAAAGGACTACTCTTAGAGTTCCCAAAGCAGAATTCCTGATCAGGGTCCCAAGCTTGAATTAATTTCTAAAACTGTCTTGTGGCTGAATAATGAGCTGAAATCATGGCAGGGCAACTGTAACAATCAGATCATCATCAACTCAATACTCTCTTGGCATCAATTCGAATATTCTAACATGGTCTGCTGATCTTATTTAGGCTGCTAAGGAAGCTCTGGGTGAATCATGACAAAAGGGACTGGTGGTATAAAGGACAGAGTAATATTTAGGACATCAGAAGACCTAAGTTTGACTCATCTACCTTCAGTAGAGACTGAACCTTAGGAAAATCATTTAAACTCCTCCGGGCCTCAGCTTCCTTATTTATAAACAGTTCCTCCAAAACATAGTATTATTACTATTTCTCAAATAGAGCTAGAACAAAGCTATTGATCTTACTCTAGTGTTTGGAAGGCAGACTGTAGATTCACACTACCTGGTCATTTTGAATCCTCACTTTCACAATTAACGAACTATAATCTTTGCCACATGACATAGTTTCCAGCGTCCTCCTCCATAAATGGAAGGTATTGTGTGACTCAGTAAGATAGTATATTAAAAGTGTTTTAAAACAGTGACTGGCACATACTTCATTTATGGAAATTTCATATGTAGAAATCGACATAAAAATGATTCCTGCAAATACACAGACATGAACTATACCCATGGTTGGATTCCCATTTTAAATTTTGTCCCTAACTTTAAATTCCTTTGCTGTAAAATCAGT
>NC_048232.1:62488960-62489921 GCF_002007445.2 Ailuropoda melanoleuca
ACTATACCCATGGTTGGATTCCCATTTTAAATTTTGTCCCTAACTTTAAATTCCTTTGCTGTAAAATCAGTGTTTACTAACAAATTCTTTTGTAAAATGCTCAGAGGATCACAAAAATGTTACGCCTGAGGGTTGAAATTTCAAGGTCTAGGTGCCAGCTCTGGTTGTACGCACAGAGTTCTGTGGGTCTGGACGTGAGCNAGGTGCCAGCTCTGGTTGTACGCACAGAGTTCTGTGGGTCTGGACGTGAGCGTCACACATTGTGTGTTGTGTTTGTGTTCTTCATTCTCCAGCCTTCTTGGCTAATGAATTCTCTCTTACAGTTTTCTTCTTTTCTTTTGTTTTCAGACTCAGAACTTTCAAATTTTGTAATTTTCCTTCTATATCATTGATTTGGTTCTATGGTTTCTAAGGCTGGTTTTAATGTTGCTGCTTTAAAATGTCCTTATAACGTTTCCTTACGTTTATAAAATTTTAAGTTTTTTACTAGAGTCTGCCGGTTTTTTTCATCTAACCCCATTTTAAAATTGACTCCTTTTCTATTATCTCATTTTAACTCTTTTATTATAATCTATCATCTTAGTATTTTATCGAAAGCATATGGCAATTGTTTTCAACTCAGCCAAGAGCTCAGACTCTGGAGTCAGGCTCCCTGAGTTTGAACCCTGGCTTTGCCATTTACAAAGCCGTATGGCGTGAGCATGTTACTGATGTCTTGTTTGTTTCTTCATCTGTAAAATGGGAATAATCTTATAATTTCTCATGTGAATTAAAAGAGTGAATATGCATTAAATATTTAGAATTCTATTGAAATAGCTCTCAAAGCATAACTATCATTTTTAAATGGCTCTTTTCTCCATAGAAAATATCTATATCTATGTCATCTATACCATATCTATATCAACACACAGGCACACAATACACCCATATTTATGTATCTATGTTTATACGTGCACATGCA
>NC_048232.1:62490266-62518380 GCF_002007445.2 Ailuropoda melanoleuca
TTTTTTTTTTTTTTTGAGGAACACAATTAAATTTTACATAGGATGTGGGGCTTTCTGAAAATGTAAAGAATAATTTTATGCTAGTAAATTGAACAGCAAAGTGAAATGGTCGAAGTTTTTAAGAGACAAATACTAAAATTCATTCAAGAAAAGAACAGATAACCTGAATAGCTCTGTACCTATTAAAGAAGTTGAATTTGCAGTTAAAGACTTTCCCAAAGACATTACATGAAACTGCAGATAGAGCTCCCTCGTGAAAATATATGTTGCATTTTTATAAAATATGCAAGTAAAATCCATATATATGTTTATGTAGCTTTGTATGGGGGATAGAAGAAAGTGTAGAACTATATTGTTAACTTTGGCTGACTTGGGAAATTAAGGATGATGAAGAACTCATCGAGTTTTTAATCTCCATATTGCTTAAATTTTACAAGCATACATCAATTTTAATTTTTTAAATTTATTTATTTGAGAGAGAGAAAGAGAGATGGGAGGGGAAGAGGGAGAGAAAGAGGGAGAAAATCTCAAGCAGCCTCTCCGCTGAGTATGGAACCCAAAGCAGGGCTCAATTCCAGGACTCTGAGATCATGAGCTGAACCAAAATCAAGAGTCGGACACTTAACTGACTCAGACACCCAGGCACCTCCATTAATTTTTAAAATTTAAAAATGTAACTAAGAAAAGAGAAAGAAAGAGAAAAAGAGAAACAGAAACCTTCAAGGGACTGTACTTTCATCGTTTACGGCAAGAGGAAGGTTTGAATTCAGCACCTCTATTTAATGCCTACTAGGTCTCAGCCCCCATGCCTGGTGCTGAGGACACAGCAATGAATAAATAAAATAGTATCAGTCTCAATGATCCTTCATAGAATAGAGCGAGACGAGCAGTAAGGAATTGAGTTCATGTCTAAATTACAGTTCTAATCAGTATGCATGGTCATTGAGAGCATGTAAGTCCTCCCTCAGTTTGATAGCAACTAACACAGTGTCTGGCACATAGTTGATATTATTTAATAAGTATTTGGGGAATGAATGAATGATGTGTGTGCTACAGTAGGGCACACAGAGAAAATGGACAGTTCTACCAGTGGAGTGGGAAAGGAGCAGGGGGGGGGGGTCTGGTTAGCCTTTTGGACTTGTAGGTGTTCATAGTGACTGCTAAAGAATGGTGTAGGGAACTCCAGGCAAAGCAACGTGCGTATGAAAAGCTGGGAATCACATGGCATAATCAAGGAATGGAAGTTACTCAGCACAACTGCACTGTAAACAAGGACAGTTGGTTTGGGGAATAAGGCAGGGAAAGGGCTAAGGAATAGCCTCATTTACCAAGATAAAATGTTTAGATTGGAGTGAAGAAGATTAGAAAAATCATAGAAGTAAGGCTCTCAGAGGCAAAAGAGTATTTCTTTCTCTGATTGAATGTATGTATTTGTATATTTGTGTATGTACGGACCATGATTGTTGGTCACACTCTCTATGAAACAGTGAGATAGGGGATAAGAGGTAAGGGCCTCCATAAATAAATAGATGTGAAGATAGCTAGGGTGTGAGAGAACTAAGAGAATTTGTAATTCCTATATTCGTTTTAGGAGTGTTGAGTCTTCAGGAGGTGGCACCAAAAACTCAAACTCAAACTCAGATGGAGTTGCTTATATTAGTATCCTGTTGTCTGGTCATGAAGCGAGTGACATAGCAACTGCCTAACAAAATGTCATGGCTGCCTCTGTAGCCCTCAGGCTTTTATGATGAGTGGCCCCCACCCTCTCATTGATTGGAAATTGTTTCCTACAAAACACTAACTCTCTTGAATAAGCATGAATGCACAGATAGTATTCGGAATCCATTTTTTGTTTATCTTATAAAATTTCACCTATTTCCAAATACAGATATATTTGGAGATTGATAATCTAAATAAGTAATTTAGGGCAAAATTCTTTTGACTTGAGAGCTTCAAATTGAGAAATCAGGACATTAGGAAATCTTGTTGAATTATTTTCCTCTTTTCATTTCAAAGTAAACAGTTGACACAACTCCCTCCTCATTTCTTCTGTTTGTTTGTAGTTATTGAGATTCAAGAAGGGGGGGGGCTCTTCCCTGCCTTCAAATTTCTGAAACAAGTATGAATCCGAATCCATAAATACAGTTGTCTGAGAAACAAAATTTGGTTTATTCTCTATAACTCAATTTCTTACACAAAACCCCCATGACACTGACAAGAACCTTCACCTCTGTAACTTTTAGGATTTCTACCTTGTGGTCATACTACAGCTTTTGTTCCAGAATATTACACAGGCAAGGTAATCGGAAGGGTGGAGAAGGCAGGTGGGGGAGAGGGAAGCAATCTTCTTCTCAGTCATTTGTCCACATTGATTTTCACTGGAATATCCATTATCCCCATCTGCCTGGTTCCCTTCAGATCCAGGGATTCTCTGCTGTTCTGAGCCATGATTCTGGCATAGAATTCTTTTTTTTTTTTAACCAGACTGCATATGGGGCCATCTGCCCTATGTGCCCCACAGCTATTTCTTTCTTGCGTCTTGTGGCCTTCCTAGGAGCACTGTGGTGTACAGTTTTCCTCTGCTTTTGGGACACATAGACCTCTCTATTTAGCTTGCCATTTCTCCCCCACCCCAAGTCAGAGGTCTTTTTATAAGGATTTACAGTAAGGGGTTGTTTTTTGTGTGCTAGTTTATTTCAAGATAATCTGTCTATCCTTTCAAATTCCTCCTTCCAAATGTTTAGACATTTTACAAACTGAAACCCAGAAAGACTTGTGGGGAGTTATAGGAAAAGAAAATATAATATCTCCAAATGTTTACCCACCGTGTTTTTATATATCATAGCCATCCTTTCTGTCAGGCAACAGTAAAAGTGGCAAACATAGACTTTGCCATCCATATATAACCTTTTGTTAAGGAAGGGAAACAAATCATATCATACACCTATAGGCTCAGCCTTGGTTTTATTTAACCAATGTTTACTGAACATATACTGTTTGTAAAGTACGGTGCATAACACAGAGTTGAAGAAAAACAAGATTCCTGTCCTGGAGGAATTTGCACTCTAGTGAAGAAGGAAAACTCGAACATAAATAACAGTAATGTAAAACCAAAAATGATTAATCTGCCCACATGAGTCATAAACAAAGAGCTTTGGGAGCGCTGAGAAGGCGATTAATTTTAATCAGGGGATTGGAGAAAACTTCAGACCTAGCGCTGACTCATAGCCTACCAGTAAACAGAACGTTAACAACTCTCTGGGCAACTGGGGGAGGGGGTTCAGAGAGTAGCTCGCTGCTTCTTCAGACCCTGGACAAGCTCACGTGTGTGCCTGGGAGGGTCCAGAACTTAGAGGTAGTTTTTGTGCTAAGGAACTCTTCCCATACACCCTTGCTCACTGTTACAGACCCCTTCTCTTGCCATTACCTACTTTTCTAAAGCTTCTGCCTTCAGGTCAGTCATTCTCGTGCCTTTTTGTGGTGGTGGTGGTGGGGTGTTTCTTTGTTTCTCTGTCTTTTTTAATGTTTCCTTTAGCTGTCCTTTTTCCACTTTAGAGATTAATTTGAAATTCTGAACCCTTTTGAGCTTGGCATTTTCTGACTAGCTAAACTTTGTTCGTAAGCCTCAAAGAATCGGAAGCTTTAGGAAAATGACATGGTCAATAAAGCAAAAGAGGAAAATGATATTTCTTTTTCTTAAAAAAAAAAGCTAAACCCTTAAAAGCATATTACTAAGTGAAAAGAGCCAATCTGGAAAGGTTACCTACTATATGATTCCAACAATATGACAAAACTGGAAAAGGCAAAATTATGGAGACAGTCAAAAGATCAGTGTTTGCTAGGGGTTTGGGGGTTGAGGGTGGGGAGAGATGAATAAGCAGAGTACAAAGGATTTTTTTAGAGCAGTGAAGATACCATAAGTATGGGTGAATGTCATTATACATCTGTCAAAATCCATAGAATGTACAACACCAAGAGTGAACAAGAATATAAGCTATGGACTTAGGGTGGTAATGATGTGTCAATGTAGGTTCATCATTTGTAACAAATGTACCACTCAGGAGGAAGACCTTGATAGGAGGAGAATCTCCGAATGCATAGGGAAAGGGGATATGTAGGAAATCTCTCCACTTTCTACTACTTTCTGCTCTGAACTTAAAACTGCTCTAAAAAATAAAGTCTATTTTAAAAAAATTTTTTAAAGTTAGTATGTATTGTTTCTTCTACCTGCCCCCACCCCAACCAATGAGGGACTGTTCTTACATTCATTTAACCACAGTAGTGCCTTCGGAGTGTCTGTACTAGTCTGTTGTCAGTGCCGCAGAGTGAAATTGTCTTTCACTTTAACAGAACATAAGTGGTAGGCAAATCTTTCACTCTCCTGGTCCACATTTTTTTTTTAAGAGTCACTGTATTTTTGCTTCCTGTGATAAGTATTGTGCCTTGATGTATACTTCAAAGAGATATGGCACAGATAAGAAAGGGCAAAAAAAAAAAAAAAGGAAAAAAAATCAATATGGGGAAATATCATTTCTGATTGCTGTGAAACATTTCAACGCTTCCTATTTGTTTTATCGCTCAAAGAAAAACTATGACGGTATACAAGACTTATTTAGCACCATACAAAGTGTATGATGCTGAGACAAGACAGTCTGCCTTGACCAGTCACCATGGTAACTTCTAAAAGCAAACATTATGTCTGATTAGGTTGCCCTTCTCAGGAAGAATTGACCAGGAAAAGATCTTTTGAAAAGTTTAAAATGAAGGCTAGGAAGATACTGGTACTAATTCTACACAGCTGCTCTCCTCGCTGACTCTCCTAATAAGAGTGACTCAGACTATTTTCTAGAACCTTTTCCCACTCCCATAGAGAGCTTCCAATGACATCCTCCCCTTGTTGAAAATGTGCCTCAGCTTGGTTCTTTGTGGTTATTGTCTCCACAGTCCATAATCAGAATTCCAGATATCTTTGTGGCTGCTTGTAAAGAGATTAATGAATGTTCCAAAAGAAAAAAAAAATAATAAAAGAGGTGAAACATAATCGGCTCTAAAAAAAAAAAAAAGTTGTAAAAGGAAGCAAAAACTCAATCATGTTTGCCTAGCAGTAACTTGGGAGGCAGGCAGGAGTAAGGTGGAAACGTCAAAGAAGCCAGGAGACTGCTTTATGTTAGAATTATTTTGGTGAAAGCTCTTAGGCTGATTTCATGAAAGCTCTTTTGGAAATGCTCTCTGCTTTTAAAAAAAGATCCTTATAAACAAGATCCTTTTCCACTAAGTTTGTCCATAAAGCACGGTGTGTATCCATTATCCTGTTCTTCCTATTTAATTTCCTAAATAATGTAAAAAGCAAGTGACTTCACTAGAGGCTGACGAATGTAAAGAGGGTCACCAAGTAAGGATGTGATAGTTTTACTCGGACTTTAACTGAGAGGGTAAAGTCTTCCTGGGCTGGTGTAATATTTGATAGCGGTGGGCTTAGAGAGAATTCATGTAAAGTCTGCAAAACATGCACAAACCTTCTGGTGCTTTGTAAACCTAAAACACTGGGCAGCATCAGATGTTATTCTCCTCACTTACACCGGCATGGTAAGTAACTAAGGAATCAGTTATTCAACTTAACATGGGAAAAAATCTTTGACTTTGAGCAAAAGGTAAAACTAAGTTCATTCTTTTTTCTCTCTTTATTGAAAGGAAACAGCTTTTTTCCCCTGATTGTACATGAATATTATAACAAATCCTAGAGAGAAATGTGGTAATATATACATCAAAATTAAAAATGCACAACTCTTTTGCCTAGAGATAGAACTCCACATATGCAAATGGAAATGTGTGCATTCCAAGATTCTTATTAAAGCAAAAGATAGGAAGTTGTCTAAATGTATTCTGTGGGCAAGAGGTTAAAAAATGCTGACATAGTCATACACTGTAATACTATTTTGTTTTAAAAAAGAATGAGGACGTGCTATATGGGCCAATAAGGAATAACCCCCAAAGTATACTCTTAAATGAAATGGCAGCGAATAGATATGTCCTAAACGCTTTACGTATATGAACTCATTTGAATTTCACAATAGTCCCCTTGTGTTGGTAGTCTTATAATTCCTGTATTATAGATGAGATGAGGGGCACATAAAGATTAGGTAATCTGCTCAAGGTCACAGATCTAGTAAAGGGTAATGTCAGGATTTGACCGCAGACTACCTAACTTCAGAGTTTGCAGTACTAAACACTGAGAAATACTGTAAAGCAATGTTTAGAATAGTGTATATAATATACTGCTAATGTGTAACAAAGGATATATATATATATATAACATATATATATATAACTTATGCACACGCGCGCACACACACACAAAATCGTCGATATTCATGGATCCGTCTACTTGTTAAAATGGATTTATAACCTCAAAATCAATATTCACCAAACTTCTTAGGTCAAACGAGGTGGCACTTGGCCTTGTTTTTGTTCCTATACTGTGAATCAGTGTCCTTAGTGTACTTAGTGCCTGTTTTTTCTCATTTTTGTGCTTTCAGTTGGTGACTTTGCTGTTTAAAATGGCCCCAAGCATAGCACAGAAGTGCCATCCGTGCCATCCAGTGATCCTAAGCCCAAGAAGGCTGTGATGTGCCTCAGAGAAAATAATGCGTTAGATGAGCTTTGTTCGGGCATGAGTTACAGTGCTGTCGGGTGTTAGATCGATGTTAATGACTCACAAATAAGATATCTTTAAACAGAAACACATACAAGACAAAGTTATATATTGATCAGTTGGTGACAATGTTGTGACCAGAGGTCACAGGGACTTAAGTGTGCATTCCACCTAGGAGTAATGATGCAGGAGTTGCTAATTCAAAGTTCACAGAGACTCTGGAACACAAGTACTATGAATAACAAGAATCAATTATATACATATGTATGTGCATATATGTGCTTATGTATATATCATGCAGAGAAAAATCTTAAGGTGATAAACTGTCTACAGTGGTTGTTTGTGGGAGGAAAACTAAGATACCAGATGGAGTTCAGAAGTGGGAGAAAGACTTTCTTTTCCCCTCATGAAATTTTACCAGGTGTATCATCTATTGAAATATTTTCATGCAAACATTACAGAGAAAGGAAAAGTTTCCCAAAGTTTTGCATAATCCCACCTTCTTGCAAATAGATTCATAAAAAAAGTTTCTAGGCTTTTGAAATGCAAATATAATATACATGATCAGACTCTACAATATCTTGCTTTTTTAAACTTTATTTGCTGAACTACTTTCTAGGTCAAAACATAAAGAGGTACCTCTTTCTCCTTTTCTTTCTTCATCCCGCCACAAACACAAGCCCCCTACTGAGACACAGACATCACAGATTTCTGGCTTTCCAGACTGCCCTCCCACAAATGGCATTTCTGCAAGACTATAGCAGCAACATGTTGAAGACAAAATCATGCCCTGACTCTGAAATTTAAAGTAAGAACATGGAAGAGGATATATCAAAAAATGAGGAGAATCTCCTGAAAAGTTTTGTGATTTTTTATGTTTTTACTTTTCAGCCTGAGCCAGAGAATTTTCATTACAAAAAATAGAAGAGAAAAAGAATTTACTCTGAGTCAGTCACATACTAGGTACTGTATTCATGTGTATACATATTTTTTTGATCTCACACTACTGGAGTTAGATAGAATCATTCCCATTTTATAGATAGAGAAAACAGGCTTCCCCAGTGAAGTCATTCACGTCTCTAGACAGCAAAGAAGGGAACCCCTTTCTACATTCATCTTCAGGCTAAATGTTTATGGATATTTTTGTCGTAATCCTTAATATTTAATGGTCACATAAACAGGTTATGTGGCCACTTTTTATCACTATATACAACATTAATGGCATCCAGTTTCCCCAAGACCACATGACAGGTGCAATGTGAATTCCAGAGCGTTAAGAATCAGGCTATTGGAATCACAAGTGCACACGACTCATCACATTAGACAATGAAATTCTAATCTTTTTGGTACATCCATATTTTAAAAAAAAAACTAGTCTTCACCAGGAAGATTCTGGTTTTGCTCTTCAAAAATAATAATAATGATAATAATAATAATAACCCTTAAGATACTGACATGCCAGCTTAGAGAAAAAGATGATGAAAAATTACAGCTACTTAAGATAATGGCTTCCAGGGCCATAGGACCAAGTTAAGTTGAATATAAATGAAGTCAAGGAATTATGCTCATGATTGTATTCCAATTAGACCTGCTGGTATAGTCGCTGTTTAAGTTTGAATTGCAATACCCACTAATTTCCTCTAGAGGGAGAATGAAACAAGAATAGGCAAATGGAGTGTTAAAAGGTGGATAAAGTACAATGATCTTGAAGATCGCCCCTTAACAGAGAAAAGACATTTTGCCAAAACTGTCATAAGCAAAACCAGAGTGGATAGTGCTATTGTGATATATTTTATAAGTACAGTTGAATCAACCTCTAAAATAAAAAGGATCATGTTTTTAGTTTTCCTTTAATTTTGAACAGAAAATAACTATGTATACACACAATTTCACCTACTTCACTCTTTATAAATTGCAATAAAGTCTATATTCTAAAAGAGATGATGAGAGGCTAAAAACACTTTTTTAAAAAAATCATGCGTTTAGTACTTAGTATTCATGAAATAAATATGATGCTTAGCTACTTAAATACACAAGCAAAGCAGCCTAAATAAAGGAGGACTCCTGCAAAGCAAATTATCCAATGCTATATAAAATACCGCATGAAATTAAGTATCAAGATGATTATCCTTCCTCACCCCACAATCTCCTTATGATGGTCAATGTTCTGTTAAAATGATCCAATCTTTTAAAGTTTGGAGATCCGGAGGAAAACCACTGAAATAAGTGTTTATGTGCATTGTGCAAGAACTGAAATTCAGGTAGCTTCACTGTTATTACAGAATCTGAAGAAATAAACATAAAAGGGAGATGAGATCACTATCCCCAGAAATAAAGGTTTCCACAAGAGAAACAATGTGGAAGAAAATTATCCTCTTTGCTAACAATATGGTGATCAGCCTTTCCTGCTTTCTCCTGATGATGAGGTGATGTCACTGGTCAGAAGCGCTGGCCTATTTTCTGTTCTGCCTATGGTGGGTTGAATTGGATGAAAATAAACATCTTACATAACAGGCCGGCTGTGCACTTCGTCTTTTTTTTTTTCCCCCAAGGAGATTTTCCCAGTGTGAATTCTGCATGTACAATTAACATTGGCGAAATTTCAGCTAAAAAATCTGTTAGGTTTATAAGCAGATTGACAATACAGCCCATGTATGCTGCCTCCCATTCCCCCCAACCACCCTACCTCCTGTGCGCGCACACACGCACGCCATCTCCAGCATCACCACCTCTACCACCATCACCTCCACTCCTCTCGTAATCAAGCCAGCTTTGTACTGAGACAGAAGGGAAAGCAGTCAAGTTAAAATTGAAATTGGTCTTCAAAGTGTTGTAACAAAATAAAAGATTGCAGATTAGAGCCATTGTCTTAGTCCAGTGATATAAATCAGACCTCCTCCCCGCCAATTCAGGGCTTGCTTTCTCAAAACTGAAGATGATAAATCAAAGATTACAAACCTAACCAAAATGATGCATCCTTACTTTAGTAGCCCTCATGGTCATGAAAAGAGCAAAGCCAGCAGAGAGAATTTTCATTGTAATTTGTGATAAGTAACAAAAATTCTGGAATTTTCTGTCATAAATCCTGTTTTGTATGGAGGGGTTTATGAATTTTTAGGCTCTGCATGTATTATGGAGGCTACTTATGGAGTGAATACGTGAAACTGAACATTCAAGTTGATTTCCCTAATTCCTGAAGATAAAATAAAATCAGAAGTGCCAAAGAGCCGAAGCAAACATATACTTGAACAGCCTGGATGGAACTCGTTTGAAATCAGCAATATAATTCGCAGTGGCCTGGATGGAGCCCATCAACTGACTTAGTGGTCTTACTTCCAGAGAAAATAATCACATAGTCTTTACTCAGTAAAGTAAATATTTGAATACCTATCATATGCCTAACACTTGACAAATATTAAATAACCTAAATAGTAAAGTTGAACTGAGACTACGATAGAATATTTTTATATGCTAAGCACTAAATATAAATGTTTCTCATCTATAGTTCAAAAGAGGAAAACCATTAAAAGTAAATGCAAAGGAACAGATGATGAATTAAGATTTTCTGATCCTTCCTGGCACAAAAATAATCACCAGTTTTCTGTTCCAAGTAGAAGCCACTTTGGAAAGGACCAAAATGCAACTGTCCTTTCCTGGGTGCTTACACATAATGTCAAGTCAAGAAAACTAGTCCTATACCTATATGTGCATTGGTGTCTATCCATTTAGAGGTGCTGACCTATGTTCAGAGGCTACTCTGTCTTTTTTCGCTTAATAGAGGTATATAATTGACATACAATATCCTATTAGTTTCTGGTATACATCATCGTGATTCAGAATTCTTATACATTATGAAATGATCTCTATGATAAATCTAGTTACCATCTGTCCTCTATTAAGTGCACTAGTATGTTACATACCCGCTTAATATACACCAGTAATAGTGGACAGAAAAAATATATATATAATGTGCCATCTAAGTTACTCTGGAGAGATTATTGCATTTATATTCTAAAGATTTGCATTTAAATATCAACTAATTTTTCCTGCCAGTAAGACCTTAAACAATTAATTGTACTTCTCTAAGTCTCAGCTTTCTCATCAATAATGTGAAGACAATGATGCTTTTACAAAAAGCTTTGGAATAAGAAAGAAAACATGTGCTAAGGTATCTGACAGTGCTCAGCAAATAACTGGATATAAATATATATGATACATACATATGATCGAGTGATCAAAATCATAGTCATTCAGTAATTTTACAAAGAAGCAAGACTGACTTACTTAATATATACCAAATTTTGATTTCTTGGAGCAATTATTTATTTACTTGGCTCATATTTTATATAAAGATGTATAATTATTTGAACTGAATGGGTTGTATTCAAATTAATCTCCAATCATTGAGCCAGTCAAATATATTTTCATGCCTATTTTAATTATTTTATGTTTAATAATAGAAGGGAGTAAGAATAAATTATCTCAGTACTTTATTGTCTTCCAGAAGATTTCAACATTCTTGGGAAGATGATAAATTAAAGAAACAATTACAAGGCATTACGTAATTATTATATTATATAAGATATAGTATAAGTGATCTAGGAACCAGAATTTCTTCACTAGAATTTTTACACTTTAATTATTGAATTAAAAACAGCTATTGTTTTCATGTGCATTTTCAAGATGGTAAGTATGTTTATATGTAGACAAAAATTTTTATGAATGTTTAATATAGTATTATTATCTTTTCAAATATTTCCATGAATTTTGTCAAAAAATATTTCTTGACGTAGTGTTTTTTTGACTTAAAGAACTTAAATGTGTTAAAGTTTAAAGTTCATAATACTTTTTTAAAAAAGATAAACATCTAAGATAAATATACGTGTACACGTGCGTAACATTAACAAACACACGTACAATAGAAGAACTTAGGGATTTACTGAAATATTTTCATGTTTTCATGTGAGAAAATAAAAAAAAAAAACTATGGAATTGCAGTCCTTAGTCATAAGCTTTGAATTACCAATGTAAAAATTGGTGAAGACTTATCGACTTACAGTATAGGGTTTTATTTTACTATTTCTGAAGAAATTCTAATGAAGGAAATTTAGGTTTCAAGGGTTCTGGAAAAGGAGAAAGAAACTCAGCTTTCTCTTTGTGTAAAATCTCAAGTCCAGATGCTGGCTTTTTTCTTCATGAAAATTCATAATGTATCTGTTATAGCTTCCTAATTAAAGTCACACATGTATGAATAATGTTTTGAAAATCAGTCACCATCCACTTTACATATGTTAACATATATTATGTTTCAGAGTCATTTTCTGCCAAAAAGCTCAGCGTACTAGATACCTTACAATAAAGTAGAAGTGCAATATTAATTTTTTACTCATTGATTGGATTCAGGATTTTATAATATTGAAAAGTGAAAAACTAGAATTATTTATTTTCTAAAACTCAAACTTTTTGTGACTAAAAAGTGTGTTTTATTTTCTTGTGCTTCCAAAGAGCTGTAACTTTTAATTCACTCAGCAAATAATTTTTAAACATCTACTTAATGCCAGTCGCTCTTGAAAGCGTCTGGAATATATCCATGAACAAGAAAAAATATAGGTGTANAACAAGAAAAAAAAATATGTGTATCTCAAATCTAGCTCATATTCTGAATCAACAGTAAACTAAAAACACAACTAATTCTATAACAGAAGGTAGTAAGTGTTATGAAGACAACAGAATGGTCTCGGTGAATGGTCAGAGGAGGAAGTGTAGTTTTGAATGGAGTGGTCACGATTGGCTTTATTGAGAAACTAACGTTTTTTTTGTTTTGTTTTGTTTTGTTTTGNGAATGGTCTCGGTGAATGGTCAGAGGAGGAAGTGTAGTTTTGAATGGAGTGGTCACGATTGGCTTTATTGAGCAACTAACGTTTTTTTTGTTGTTGTTTTGTTTTTCTTTTTTTAAAGATTTTATTTATTTATTCGACAGAGAGAGACAGCCAGGGAGAGAGGGAACACAAGCAGGGGAAGTGGGAGAGGAAGAAGCAGGCTCATAGCAGAAGAGCCTGATGTGGGGCTCAATCCCAGAACGCTGGGATCACGCCCTGAGCCGAAGGCAGACGCTTAACCGCTGTGCCACCCAGGCGCCCCAGAAACTAACATTTGAACAAAGATGTGAAGGGTGTGGGGGAGGTGAGATTTGAGTGTATCTCTACCATTGAATGCAGCAGTCTGGCTCTGGTATTAACTTCACCTGGTGATCCTGGCCAATTCTTTTATTTCTTTAGCTATAAAATAAGAACAGTAGAAAACATCTACTCAAGATAGTGGTGAGAAACAATAAGACCATTTATTTCAAAAATACATTGTTCAAGGCCAACTAGGGGCTAGACACTCAAAAGGAGGAGCACATAATCTTGAGCCCTTGAGAAACTTGCTTTCTAATAATGATTACATTGTAGCAATGAACAATGACCATGCATTTCAAGGCTGCCATGTATTTTGTAATTGAATAGATACTAAAAAACAGAATCCCCTTTCTCTTTCCTCATCCTTAGACTTCTGAATCATCAAATCTGCCTGTCCTAATCTTCCTAAAACTTCATTTGAGCTGTCTCTCTCTCTCTCCCCTTCTGTAGCTTCTCTTACCTCTCAACCACCCCTTCTCCCTTGAATTCACTGACTCCTTTCCTTCTTTCAGATCCTTCAAAAATAGCATGTTGTAAGAGTACATTCTCTCCATCATCTTTGTTTTTCTCTGGCCATTCTTTCCATAGGTAAGTATTACTGATTTTAAAGATCTCCTCCAAAAAAACATTTACTTCTCCACCGTACCTAAGTTCTGAGTGGAGACATTACGCAAAAGTCTACAGATGAAGAAAAAAAAATGACTATTTTATTTCTAAAGGCTAAGAAGGAGGATGAAACTACATGGGAACACAATGGACTGGCTAAAGGAACCTCATAATTCCTTGCCCATGTAGGAAGGAAAACTTCACTTCTACCCTCCTTAGGATCTCCTCTGAGATAATTAAATTGACATAAGACAGACGAACAGGAGAAAAGCATACAGATTTTACACATACACTGAGCACTTCTAGGGAAATGAAGACCCAAAGAAGTGGCAAAACCTAAATGCTTACCCACTATGTTGATCAAAGAGAGGTAAATTTGGGCAGGTAACTAAAATATACAAGAATAAGGGACAATAAAAGTTATTTTAACAAGGTCTGCACAGAATTCTGTTAGCCTCGATGCCTTGTCTCTGGTGATGAGGTTTTTTTTCCCTTGTGGATGGGTGGGGGGAATCTCTCACATGGGAGTTTTATCTCCTGCTTTCAGGAAGAAAAGGAAAAGTTAGAGCATCCTTCTTGCACCTGCTGTTTTTCCAGTGCCTTTAGCTTAAAATAATCCTATGCCATTCACCACAGTTGTAGATCATGGAAGTCTCCCCATGTGGAGTGCCCTCCTGGGACTTTTGTAGGCAGAGTAAAATCTAATCAGACGGCTCTGTACCTACAGCTGAAATTCTGCCTCTTATTCTTTTTTTTTTCGTTCCAAACTGTATCCAGCCATAGTGTCAACATAGCATGTCAGTTCTCCAACAGAATTAAAAGATAGCATTAGGGTACTCATATAATAAAAAGTATAAAAACCCCCAGCTTAAAAAAAAAAAAACAAGCAACTAATTACAACAATATGTAGATGTCCCAAATGTGAATATAAGCTCTTTGGCATTATCAAATGCCAGACAGAAGTTAAAGATTAAATGAACTTTCAAACTAAAGTCTAACAATCAGTGGCATTGAATTCAAAATAAAGTTCTATGTGAATTACAAGTTCACAGAAAAAAAGAATCACTCTCTCTGTCTCTCTCTCAAATAAATACATAAAATCTTTAAAAAAAAATCTAAAAAATAAAAGATGCCATGCTAATCAACTTATCATCCATAATGGGAAAAAAAAAAGAAGAAGAAGAAGAAAATCTTAATCTCAACTGGAAAAAATCTACCAGCAAGGGGTTAATTTGAATCATTTTTTTTAAGATTTTATTTCTTTATTTGACAGAGAGAAAGAGAGAGAGAGAGAGAGAGAGAGCACAAGCAGGGGGAGCAGCAGAGAGAGAGGGAGAAACAGGCTCCCTACCAGGGAGCCTGATGTGGGGCTCGATGCAGGGCTTGATCCCAGGACTCTGGGATCATGACCTGAGCCAAAGGCAGATGCTTAACTGACTGAGCCACCCAGGTGCCCCAAATTAAATCTATGCATTTACTATTTCAAAGGAGGGAGGATCCACAAATGTATTACCTCTTAATTTTAATTTTTCTCTTTAGTCCCATTATCTCCCTTAGGTGGTTTCCAAGGTCACCTTGTTCATCTGACTAAGCCGATGGAGGAGAATAAAACAGGATGACAGGAGCAAGGTTTGCAGGAGCCACGCCCAGAAAGGGTATACTGTCATTACTACTTACATTCTATTGGCTAAAACTCAATCACATGGACAGAGTTAATTGCAAGGGAGACTGGAAAATGAGATCTAGTTGTACCTGGAAGAAGAGAAAATGGGTTGGGATGAGGTAACCTCTCTGCACACCTCAGTCCAGCCTGCCACGCCAGATCACACGGTGCCTGTAGAGTCAGGGCCCATGACTGTTAAAAGCAGGCAATGTTTTGCCAGAGCCTGCTTAGCTGGAGTCCTCTGACACTATCTGAAAGGTCCCCAGACCTTTTTTGAGCTTCCTCTATGCATTTTCACCACCTGAGCACTTCTGACAGGGCCCAAGTGCCTTTGCGGTGGTCTGAATACCTTTGTTTAAACCTCAGGCTTTTTTAGGTCTCTGCCTCCATAAAGACATCCCATTTGCCTGTGGAAAAAGTTACGACACTCAGACACCAAAGTCAAAACACCATTGACCCAAGTTTTAAGCTTTTGTTCAGGCTACAGCAGTTGAAATCTGGCTCAATATAAGCTTCCAAAGCCATCAAGGTTAAACATCTTGCCCACACATAAATTAATGCCTGTGTACTTTTCAGGTCTCAGCTCAAATGTCACTTCCTCAGAAAAGCCTTCTTTGACTCCTGAGAAGGTGCCAAGCGTCATCATTTTTATTTTTATTTTTTTTATTTTTATTTTTATTTTTTAAATATTTTATTTATTTATTCAACAGAGATAGAGACAGCCAGCGAGAGAGGGAACACAAGCAGGGGGAGTGGGAGAGGAAGAAGCAGGCTCATAGCGGAGGAGCCTGATGTGGGACTCGATCCCATAACGCCGGGATCACGCCCTGAGCTGAAGGCAGACGCTTAACCGCTGTGCCACCCAGGCGCCCCAAGCGTCATCATTTTTAAAAATTTTCCTAAAGGAACTTGCCACAACTAAAACCAATTATTTGTGTAGTTCTTTGTTTGCGGTCCCTTTCCCACTAAAATTTTAGCTTCATGATGAACTGTCTTATTCATTGTGGTTTCCTTCAGGACTCAAGAGAACACCCAATATTTAGTAGATGTTCAATAAATATTTGTCGAATTAATATATATAAACTTCAGTACTCTCCACAGTATGACCTCCAACATACGCCACCACCTTATACTTTCAAAAAAAGACTGAGTTTCCTCAAAACCCCTTCACAGTCCCCCTGCAATAATGTGGCTCATAATTAACCTAGTATTTGGAACATCTTTGATGCCTTGTCTAGGTCTGAAAGTGCCCTAACTACCCCTTTATGCCACCTTTTAAAACGATCATTTTTTTCCATAAACTCATTCCTGATATCCTTCATGAATTATCACCTCTGCTTTCTTCCTTTAAACTCAAACTGAATGACGTATCACAAAGTATTTTTTATTGCAGTACAATGATTTGTGTTCCTTCCTTAAGCCCCAATAAGACTAGATTTCTTTTGGACAGATAATTATTTTCTGTAGCTCTACCAATGCCTCCTACAGTGCCTAGTACAAAGCCATTGTTCAACCAATGCTAACTGAATTTAGGGCCACAGGAAATAAAGCTAAATATCACTCAGTCACAGACTTAAAAACTAATTCTTGAACACCATGATACAAAAACCACAGCCTCAAGATTTGACATACAGCAGTTCATTGATTATATGCTGAGCCCCTTCCCTTGTAAGGTGTCCTTCCTTTCCTCGTCCCCCCGCCCCCACCACCCTTCATGTTCTCTCAGAGGATAGACAACAGTGGTACAATTAAATAAGCATTATACTTGAAGTTAGGAAAGTCTGGATTAATGTGAACCCTGCTCCTTACTCTTACTGGTAACTCTTGCCTAGTCAGTTCAGATGCTTTAAATTCAGTATCTCTTGCATTTGTAAAGCACTCCAGAGTTGATAGACTGTTTTCATCGACATTTAATGAATTATTCCCTGTATCCTATGAGGATGCTTTAAAAAGATCAAATTGTCTTTACCTCAAAACCAGCTGCCTGCACTTATTAACCTATTTTCTCTTTCAATTATTTCATTGTCTCTCAGGCACTGATGAAGGAAAACGGGTGGCTCCTGTCTAAGGAGTACTCAAGTCCTAGAAACGGCTTCTTCCTAATTCTCCTATTTCCACTTTGACTCCTCCTCTTTGAGGCTTTGCTCACTCAAATCAGGATTGATATAAATAATCTCAACCGAACTGTTTTCTGTATCTCCTGGGAGAAAATTCTAGCACAGTTATTTTAATATCTTAATATACAGTCTTCATTTGACCACTCCCAATTGAAAAGTATTTAGTGCCTCTCCTCTGAAAGTTATCTATAAGCTGTGCTGTCTAATATGGAAGCCATATGTTGCATGTGATTACTTAAATTTAAATTAATTAAAATTAGAATTAAAAACTCAGTTCCTCAGTTGCATGGGCCCCATTTCAAGTGTTCAATAGACATGTGTGGCTAGTGGCTACCATACTGTACGATGCAGATATAGAATATTTCCATAATGGTAGAAAATTACATTGGATAGTAATTTTTTCTCACCTCAAAATAGCTATTGCACCTATAAGTATCTTTTCAAAGCACTTGATGACCTTGACCTTGCATTGCTATTTGATCGGTTGTGTGGTGTCACAGAAAAAAAAAGCATAGGATTTCCATTCAGAAAATGTTTTTGCATCTTGGCTCCACCACTTCCTAACCACATGGCCTTGGGCAAGTCACTCTAGTTTCCACATCTGTAAAATGGAGTTAAAAACAGGGCCAACCCTATTTCTTTCTCTGAGCTATTCTAAATTTAAGTTCATGTATCTGTGAATTCTGTAAAACCGAATGCAAATAGCAGTGATAATAGAAGTCATAAATGTTGTTGTTCCTAATATGATATCATTTCTTCTCATCATTTTCAATGATGAGACCACATCAGATGGTGTATTCGAGCTCCAACAGTGCCATGCAGAAAGCAAGTTCTCAATATCATTAGTATTTGTTGAATTTGAACATTAAAGTATTTCTGTAGAGAACATATGACATATGTATATCTAAATGGCTAAACATACTAGTATATATTACATATATATTTACTCTTTTCTTCAGCTAAAATTAGGAATATAAATATTTTAAGTATAAACTATTGAGAACCAGATCCTATATTTAGACTAATGAATTTTTCATTAAATGTGGGTTTTTGTCTCTGTGATGATATGAAAATGTAAAACTAACTTATCTAGATAATTCTGTCTATTCTCCCCAACTCTGTCCTTATTCCAAAATATCTAAACTAACCAGATGTGAGGGAAACTGCATCTAAAATAGTTTTAGGTGGAGTTAGCCAAATATTCAATTCCAGGTGCCCTTCTATTCATTTGTGGTCATTTCTATTCATAATCTGGAATGATCATGCTTATTATAGATTTTCTCTCCTTTTCTTAATTTTGAAAGATTTGACTTAACAACTGATTGTCAAAAATCCCCACAGCTTCCTTTCTAGCTGTTCTTTCCCAGTTGTGGGGATTTGTGGAGCCTGAATGAGGAAAACGTTAAAACGAACCCTGCTATGGTCAGAGCAGTAGGGCAAACAGCTTGCAAGCAGGTACTCATTGAAATGTGTGATCTCTTTCAGCAATATGACTTTATAGGACTTTCCTGGCTAACAGTAGAGCCCACAGACACACAGCAAGCCAGGAATGAAGGCTTGCAACTTGAAGTAATATTCAGATTAAGAAAAAATCATCTCCTGTAAAAGATTAGGATTAAAATCAATTTTGAGAGAGCCTCACAGGACTCAACAAAAGTTTGCCTCACACTTCCTCTCTTGGCTCATTGGGCTGAGGAAAGCAAAATGAGGATATATCTCTGTGTTCCAGAGGGGGGGGAATCATGCAGTTGGCATGCTTTACCTTCAAAGTACTGCACTTGGCTTGGCATCACGAAATGGGCCACTATCCTATTCCTTAGCAAAAAACACAATTTTGAGAACCAGAGTAAATAAAAATTCCAGGTGTAATTTAGTAGGTTAAAAAAGATGTGAAGGGCAGTAAGATTACAAAACCTCACCATTTTTGTCTTTTTTTTTTCAAGTTTTTATTTAAATACCAGTTAGTTTCACCTTTTTTTTTTTTTTGATGTAAACCTCTTTTGATAAATATTGAGCACCATGATCTCATGATTGAGGAATGAGTAATGACCAGAAGGAGAAAAGTTAGACCCTCAAGAAATTCTTTATCTGCGGGCTCCCAGGCAGCTGGCTGAGCTCATGGAGAGCTCAGAAGTGCCGCCCCTGTGAAGTGAGTAATGTCTAGTGGTGCCTGGGATTATAGACACTCCTCAAAGAAGTCTTCCCGTATACATGGAGATTGGGATATCAGCTTTGAAGGCGGAAGTACAATCCAATAGCTCTATAGCTTCAGACCGAAGAAAAGAGAGAAGCCGAATTCTTCCAGGAAGTAGAGGGAAGAAATGAAACCATCTTTCCTTGTCTCTGGGGAAAATGTGTTTGTTTTTTTTTTGTTTTTTTTTTAATTCCTGAGAATGACACAAAAGCTGAAATAGTGTTTAGTTTGTTGTGGGCGGTGATCCCAAAACTATCTCAGGATTGCTTGACATGTGAGTAAATGAGTGGCAGTGAAGCAAATTAACTAGAGCATGTAGATACGTCTGCTAGATCCTTAACAGTCTGTTTTGCTCCAGGTAAACAAAGTGTTCAGAGATGGAGTTAAGAGGGTGATTTAGCCAAGCAATGGTTTGCAAATACTTCCCATATGGAAAGGAAACACCGAACATTTCTACCCAGTAATTTGATTTCCTTGGCTACATACACATACACACACAAGATATATATACCCACACACATATGTATGTATGAGCATCTATACACATGTATGCATATATACAAAGCATGTATATAGACACATATGTACATCTGTGTTTGTATTACTTAAGTGAATACCTTATTTGTGGATATTTGTAACACAGATCATTTAAACAATACAAATACTGTTATAACCAGGGATGATTTCTTTCTTTTTTTTTTTTTTAAAGATTTTATTTATTCGACAGAGATAGAGACAGCCAGCGAGAGAGGGAACACAAGCAGGGGGAGTGGGAGAGGAAGAAGCAGGCTCACAGCGGAGGAGCCTGATGTGGGGCTTGATCCCATAATGCCGGGATCACGCGCTGAGCCGAAGGCAGACGCTTAACCGCTGTGCCACCCAGGCGCCCCCAGGGATGATTTCTTAGACTGGCCAAATAGAAACTGAACCCATGATGTATCTGAGTTCGAACAACAGACTAAAATTTAGCCACTTGCATGTGAAATGTAAAAGCCCTACATTAGAGAAATGAGGTAGAATATGAATTAATCACTTAAAAAGCCACAGATATTATATGTGTCTATGTATATGTAAACATGTACATATATGTATGTGTGCATATAATACACACATATATAAAATTGGTTTTATACACACACACATACCCATACACACAGAGGCATATTATTAATAAAGGCAAGTGAAGTCACCATGACAAACAATGTTTCCATCCCCAGAATTTCAATTAGTGCATCAAGACTTTTTTCCCCCTTAAAACAAAGAATTTGCTCCAATTATGCACACCCCCCACCACCACCAGTTACTTGATTGGAATTTATTTATTTATTTATTTATTGGCCAGCTTAGCACCTATTTTTCATCTTCGGAGGGCAATATCCCCCACTCATGTATGATTTGCCTTAGCTAACCATGACCCCAACTCCTGGGAAGGTAATGTGACATAGGTCCCATTCTGTGTCATTAGCAAAACTGAATGCATCAAATAGAATCTTACACTGAATTTCAGGCCCAAAATTTGGGTCAAAGTATTGATAACAGAGAATGCCTCTTTGTGCCGGTCTTAAGCTTTGATAATATAAACATGGAGCTTCTGCAGCCATTTTAACTCCACAAGGGAAGAAATTGCCTGGAAATGGCATTAGCATAGAGGAAGCAGAGCCAAGGGCTAGAGAGAGCCAAACTGCCAGTGCATAGAGTTTAGAGTGGGTGCCCACAGGTAAGTCAGGAGAGAAGTCACAGTCTAGATTGGAAGCTTATCAAACTAATATAATGTGAATCATACGGGCTGTTTAAATGCCATTGGCTGAGAGGTGCTTTACAACTGTATTATTGACTGGGCTGGGCCGAATGTGTGTCTTGAGGCCTCAGTGTTATTCCATATTGGGCATGACATAACGATAAGGTGACTGATTTTTTTAAGGGATTGGGAAATAATTAAATTATATTGCCCATACTCTTATCTTACACCTTCCTCCACAGGCACGACCCTCATTAGTGCCATATAATGAAGCTGTCAAAGAAATGAAAAAGGATGATACGGTTTCGCCACCTTTCTTCCTGTGGAAGCTCTCACAGAGCCTGAGAGACCTAAATTTTCTGTGAGGAGGCAGGGAGGGATTATAAAGCCTCTTCTCACCCTAGGTCCTTTCCAGTTATGGGCAGTATTCAAGAGGCAACTCCAACAAAGCTGCCTTCTGAGGTCTGGAGTCTTTTCCTTAGAGGGACAATCTGTCCTTGAGATACAGTGGGGGCCAAGGGTAAAGGTATCACAGACCTGAAGTTTAGGATTAACTTTAGACTTGGGACTTTAAGAGGGGGCAGTAAAAAGGAAAGGAGTTTGGCTCCACTTAGCAAAATAGGAGACTATATATAAAGAATTAGTGAATACATTATTTTCGATGTCTTATTTTGCAAGTAATTTAGATAGACGATGGCAAACTTAAACCACAGAAAGGAATATACTGGAAGCAAGGTTGGATAGCTCATGGAATTGAAACAAATACTGAGTGAAATCCCTGGGAAGGTATAAAGTAACATAGTTCAAGAGTTGTAGCAGTGGAAGTAAGTAAAACTTTTTTTAAAAATTATATTATGTCAGTCACCATACAGTACTTCACTAGTTTTTGATGTAGTGTTCCATGATTCATTGTTTGCATATAACACCTAGTACTCATTGCAATACTTGCCCTCCTTAATACCCATCACCAAGCTAACCTATCCCCCACCCCTCCTCCCCTCTGAAACCCTCAGTTTGTTTCCTGGAGTCTGTAGTCTTCTGTACAGCAAAGAAAACAGTCAACAAAACAGAGAAGTAACCCACAGAATGGGAGAAGATATTTGCAAATGACATTACAGATAAAGGGCTGGCATCCAAGATATAAAAGAACTTCTCAAACTCAACACCCAAAAAAACCCCCAAATAATCAAGTCAAAAAATGGGCAGAAGACATGAACAGACACTTCTCCAAAGAAAACATACAAATGGCTAACTGACATATGAAAAAATGTTCAACATCATTAGCCATCAGGGAAATTCAAATCAAAACCACACTGAGATACCACCTTGCACCAGTTAGAATGGCAAAAATTAACATGGCAAGAAACAACAATGTTGGAGAGGATGTGGAGGAAGGGGAACCCTCTTACACTGTTGGTGGGAATGCAAGTTGGTAGAGCCACTTTGGAAAACAGTATGGAGGTTCCTCAAAAAGTTAAAAATAGAGCTACCCTATGACCCAGCAATTGCACTACTGGGTATTTACCCCCAAAATACAGATGTAGTGAAAATAAGGGGCACCTGCACCCCAATGTTCATAGCATCAATGTCCACAATAGCCAAACTGTGGAAGGAGCCAAGATGCCCTTCAATAGACGAAAGGATAAAGCAGATGTGGTATATATATACAATGGAATATTACTCAGCCATCAGAAAGAATGATTACCCAACATTTGAAGCAACGTGGATGGGACTGGAGGAGATTATGATAAGTGAAATAAGTCAAGCAGAGAAAGACAATTATCATATGGTTTCACTCATTTGTGGAACATAAGCAATAGCAGGGAGATCGGTAGGAGAAGGAAGGGAAAAATGAAGGGGGGGTAAACAGAAGGTGGAATGAACCACAAGAGACTATGGACTCTGGGAAACAAACTGAGGGTTTCCGAGGGGGGAAAGGTGGGGGTATGGGCTATCCCTGTGATGGGTATTAAGGAGGGCACATATTGCATGGAGCACTGGGTGTTATACACAGACAATGAATCATGGAACACTACATTGAAACTAATAATGTACTGTATGGTGACTAACGTAGCATAATAAAAATTAAAAAAAAAAAAGAAAAATGGATAATCCTTTTCTCTAGAGAGCTGGCATTAAGATGAATGAATTGTTGCCTTTTCATTCCAAATTCCAAATTCTTGGGAGAATGAACTTAGCCTTGTAGTGATGGGCACAAGACACCTTGGATCTACTTTTGGGCATCAGGGATGGTTGCATAGGTAAGAAATTTTAAACAGGGGAAAAATGGCTTAGATTACAAGGGAGAAGTTTCATCTTAAAAAAAACAATACATACATCTGGCCAGAACAATCCTATATTGTATCTGGGAAAATTGAGTGAATCTATGGGTTGATGGGTTGCAAAACCAGGAAGAAAAGAACAATACACCCCTTTCCCACTGAAAGTGAAAATTAAAATGCCCATGTGCTAGTCTTCAGGGTCACAAATGAAAGGGGAGATGCTAGGTTGATCATGGCTAACTCCACAGGCATTTTTGAGTAGAGAAGGCATGCAAAGGATAAAAAAATCTTTAAAGAGGAAAACAAACAAAACTCTTAGTTCTTGAGTATAGCAGAAGAAAGGGGGAAAGGGCACAGGACATGTCAGGGGCTTTGTATTAAGCTGGTATTTTATAAGTTAAAAGCTCTGATTCAATTATGATTACTTTGATTACAACATCTTAATACATAGAGAAAGCTACTGGGATTTTACAGACATCTTGGTGCAATCATTCCTCAAGACCATTTGGATCATTTTATTCTATTCCTATGTTCACCTTAAAGCTTCAGATGACGAGTTCTATTTCTCTTGAGACAACAGTAGAGTAGAGACAACATGGGCCTTTTAACACAAATAGCTGATCTGCACTGTATTAATTGCTTGATAATTCAACGAGATGACAATGAGATAACATGTAAAAATTCTGGGAGCACAGTAGGTTCTCGGCAAGTAAAATTCATTTTTCTTGACTTTCTCCTGGTACTGTGAAAGAGATGCCCAGGAGAACAGATCGTAGTATTCTGGTCTCTGGAAAGGGACAGTGTCTGTTGTGGTCTAGTAAGTTTGGGGGTGAGTTTGTAGAAAAATCCTTTCAAAATTCGTTTACCATGGGTCAGTTTTGCAAAATATCTCAGGATCTGATGAAATAGGTGTATCTAGTTTCTGGATGCTTAGTAAAACTAAGATCATCCATCATCTTCTGTGGTTGCAGAAAGGTACTACCCTTCTTTAAATAGCTTTTAATAAGACACTGTCCATTTATCAAGAAGTATGCATACTCCTGGATTACTTATTCACTGCAATCATTGATGAGACCATTCCAAAGCTAAGGAAGGTAGCTCTGTAATGCAATGTTCTGATTGTTTTTAGCTCAAGTCAGAAGTGATTTGGCTTCTATCAAATTGTTAGTTGTAAACAATACTGGAGGGGATTCCTAGGTACTAGAGGTACCTAACTATGTATATGTGTGTGTGTGTACATGTGTACATGTGTGTGTGTACCACACAATGTGCTGTGTGCTGAAATTTTTGCCAGTAAAATTTGAGGGGATAGTAGTAATAAATCAACCAATTTGAAATGCACTGTGGAATTCTGTCATTTGAAGCCAACCACAAAGAAATCCCTTTGTCAAATGATGCTTGTAAATATTGATTTTTTAAATATTGGATTTGCTAAAAGACATAACTCATGCTCTAGGTGAATCTATAAAATCTAATATCAAAGGAAGAGTGGCTCCCTAGTGATGATCAGCATGTACACACCCACCCACCCACACACACACACACACACACTCATTCACCCTCCCCAAATATCCATATATAATTGACTAATGAATGAATTGAAAGCTCCAGCAGTTTGCGTGGCCGCTGGTGAAGAAGCTCTTTTCTGCTACTTCAAATAAATACAACGAAAGCCTGCCAGGGATTGTATCAGGCAAACGATAGTAACACTGGCTCTTGACTACAGACTCTGCCAGGGCTTTGAGCCTTTAGGAGTCAAGCAGAAGGAATTCACCAAGCCATGGCTCTGCCCCCAGAAAGCATCTTTGTTATGACAAATGGCAGCTTGCATTCATCTATCTCCACTACCAGTAGGCAGGGAAAACAGATAGTGCCCAACAGCTAAAAAAATAAAAAATTAAAACAGGGAAGAATTTTTAGATTCTCATCCAGTCTTGCCCAGTGTTTTCAGACTCCTAAATTTCATGAAATAGCAACATCTGAAAACATAACTAAAATTTTTAGAAAATAAAATAACTAGGGAGAAGGAAGTCAGATATTGATGTAGGATTTTTACAAAGCGAAAAAAGTTTTAAAATGCCACTGTCAGGTTGAAGATGGCAACTTAGATTTAATATCTCTCTCATTTCTTCTTAGAAATCACCGAAAGCAGAAAGGAGACCAGGAAACAACAGTACAAAACACATTTTCAGTAAAACCAAGAGATGGCTGGAACCCCCAATTTTGGAGTAAGTGAGGGGTTTCCAAGAACAGTGGTAATGGAACAGAAGTGTGGCAGAGACCATGGGAGCTACAGGGCTCAAAATATCAGAGTACTTTTCAAGAGCCACTTTCTGGACCAAAAGTTTAATCACCTGTTTGCAGTATCAGAAGTGGTGTACACCTTTAAAAACACAACCTTCCATAATTCCAGTTTTGTTTTAAGAAGTACAGGNAATATCAGAGTACTTTTCAAGAGCCACTTTCTGAACCAAAAGTTTAATCACCTGTTTGCAGTATCAGAAGTGGTGTACACCTTTAAAAACACAACCTTCCATAATTTTGTTTTAAGAAGTACAGGGAGACTGATATCCCATAGTTGTAAAAAGTAGTCTGTCTCCCTGGAAGTGAAAGAGAAGATAAATATATGTACTTTTTCTGTGTGTGTGTGTGTGTGTGTGTGTGTGTGTGTGTGTGTGTGTGAAAAATGCCACAGCTACCATCTGNTGTAAAAAGTAGTCTGTCTCCCTGGAAGTGAAAGAGAAGATAAATATATGTACTTTTTCTGTGTGTGTGTGTGTGTGTGTGTGTGTGTGTGTGTGTGTGAAAAATGCCACAGCTACCATCTGCATGGGTACAAGAAGAATACAGAGTAAAGAAACTTTCACCCAAAATCCTGCATCCAAGGGAAATGTAGGCAAATTGTGATTCCTCCTCATGAACCCCTAAAACAAATGGCATAGAAAATACACAACTTCAAAATCTATATATTCGAAATATAACGCAAAAATGATTGATACAAATATGCTACAGGAATCAAAAGAAAGTAACAGAAAAACAGATTAAACTCACAAGAAAATTGTTTTCATGGAGTATATCAAAATTGAGACCAGGTATTTTTTCATCATTAAAAATGATCCTGAATTATTTCTCTTTGTAAAATCATGCAAAGAAGAGAGGTAATAGCTTACAGAGACTATGCTAATAAAAGAGGAGGATGTAGAATAGAAGTTAGCAGATCTTCAGGAACAACAACAAAAAAACAGAAATAAAGATGCATTTGGAAGATCCAATATATACATGATTGCAGTACTGCAGAAAAAAATATAGTTGTACACAGAACAAGTATGTAAAAATAATGTCTAACTGGCACATGAAACAGTGTTCAGTATTATTAGTTATCAGGAAAATAAAAGTTAAATTTTCTATTAGATACCGCTATACACAAAGTAGGATGGTCAAAATTAAAAGACTGACAAGTCCACATATTGCGGGGTGGGGGGGTGTAGAGCATCCCAAGTCTCATGCATTGCTGGTGGGAATGTAGATTCAGCCACTTTGGGCAAAGGTTAGGTAGTTTTTTGTTTTTTGGTTTTTTTTAAAGATAAACATATGTATCTTAGACACAGAGATTCTACTTCTAGATGTTTATCCAACAGAAATGAAAACAAATGTCCATTAAATGAATGTTTTCCATAGAAGAATATTTATGCCAGCTTTATTCATAAACACCAAAAACTGGAAACAATCCAAATATACATCAACAGAAGAAAGGGTATACAAAGACTATTTATTCTGTGGAATGGTAGATACTGAGCCATCAAAAGGAATCAATTATTCACATGCCTGATATCAGAAATGAAATATCAGAGAAATATGTTCAGTGAAAAAAAGGTAAATGTAAAATATCATATACTTCATGATTTGATTTATGTGAAGTTCATTCTAGAATGAACTATGTTCGCAAACCTATGTTAAAAACAAAAACAAAAAAACCTGAAATACTGGTTGCCTCTGGGGGAGGGTGGTGGAAAGGGGAAAGTGGAAAAAACATAAGAGAACTTTCTGGAGTGATGGAAATATTCCGATGGGATGTGGATTCAAGAAGTGTATCCATTTTTCAAAATTATATGGTCAAGATTTGTGAATTTAAGTGTATGTATAATGAATTTTAAAAAAGACAGCCCATAGTAATGAATAATCAAGCAGGAGTTAGAGAGCAGGTGGAAGCGCAGGGTAAAATACAAGTGACGGGGGGCGCCTGGTAGGCGCAGTGGTTAAGCGTCTGCCTTCGGCTCAGGGCATGATNGGTTAAGCGTCTGCCTTCGGCTCAGGGCATGATCCAGGCGTTATGGAATCGAGCCCCACATCAGGCTCCTCCGCTAGGAGCCTGCTTCTTCCTCTCTCACTCCCCCTGCTTTTGTTCCCTCTCTCGCTGGCTGTTTCTATCTCTGTCAAATAAATAAATAAAATCTTAAAAAAAAAATACAAGTGACAGAATTTTGATCATTGTTGAAGCTGAGCGGTGGCTGCATGTCAATTCAGTCATTCCGCTTTCTTCATAGAGAGCTGAATGTTTCTCAAATAGTTAAAAATTCTGAAATAAGACAAGGTTTCATTCTACATATAGAACTGGCATAATGCTCCAAAGAAAAATGCTTTTTTTGGCCTGAATTCTATTTTATCAGTTATTAACATCAAGAC
>NC_048232.1:62518480-62546093 GCF_002007445.2 Ailuropoda melanoleuca
GAACCATCCAGGTGCCCCTCCCTTCTTGTATTTTTGTTACTTGTGGAATATATCCTTAGAGCATATTATATTTACACACTATTCTGTCACGATTCATCTTTATCTTCTCTGGGTTCTACAATTAAATATATTCACTTCACACCCCCACAAACCTTATGATGAAGTAGTTCTGGTCATTTTGTAGTGGCAGATGCTCATTTGCTAGTAGGATTTCTCAGGAAGTGCTCATGGGAATGACATTCCCAGATGCTAACTTGTTCATAACTTCATTTGACTGGTTGTCAATGGCCTTGAATTTGAAAGATATAAAAATCCACGTCTCATATTTCCTTCCTGGAGTGTTAGAAAAAAAATATTCTATCACTTACTAACTCAAAAATATATTTTGCTGTGTCCCTGTTTTACTTTTATTGAGGTAAAATTTACATACATTAAAATTCTTTAGTGTATGGCTCTGAAACTTCCAAATACATTCAGGTTGTTGTCAGAATCCAGCTCCATGTGTTTAGAGGACTGAGGTCCCGTTTCCTTGCTGGCTGTGAACAGGCAGTTGTCCTCAGATCCTAGAGGCTATCTATATCCTTGGTTCATGCCCTGCTCCTCCATCTTCAAAGCCAGCAATGGTGGACAGAGTCCTTCTCATGCTTCAAAGCTCCCTGAGCTCCCCTTCTGCCTTGTCTCTCTCTTTTGTTGCATCTCTCTTCCACTTTTCTCTTCTTTTTTCAAGGACCTCTGTGACTAAATTGGGCCCACTCAGATAATCTAGGATAATCTCCTTTTTTTAAGTTCGGCTGGTAATTAACTTTAATTACATCTGCCAAGCCCCTTCACAACAGTGTCTAAATCTGTATTTGATTAGATTATCTTCATGGCAGGAATGAAAATATTAGGGGGACAGCCTTAGAATTCTGCCTGCCACACAAAGACATGGGAAAAAACCTCACTCAGTTTCACTCATAAAGGAAATATAAATTGAGCCCGCACTGAGATACCGTTTTTCACTACTACATACGCAAAGACGAAAGTGTGAGATACTACACTGATGAAGAGGAGGAGGTAACAGGAGCTTGGATATATTGCTAGGAGGAGTTTTAACTGGTAGAACATCTGTAACAGTAACATGGCAAAATCTATCAGAATTATAAACATCAGTAGATGTTTATCCAGAACTTCTACTTCTAGAAATGTTTCCTACAGATATCACATACATATGATCTATGTGCACGATGGTTATTGTAGATTGATTTTTGTACCAAAATACTGAAAGCAACGTAAAGGCCCAGAGGACTAGTTAATGAGTTAATATAACTTTATATCAATAGACTGCAAGACATAGAATATAACAGAATACATAAACACAATGATGAACCTCTTTATATACTGTTAACAAAATCGTAAGCAAAATATACTCTTTTAAAAAGAAGTTTAGAACAGTGGATATTGTATGCAGCCAGTTGTGCAGAAAGCAATGCAGTATATATATACCTGTATGTATTAGCTCACACTTGCATGAAATATATCTGAAAGGATATGAGAAAAACATAACTAATGGGTGCCTTCGGGGAAAAGAAATTGGTGAGAGCTGGTGTCAGAGATGGGACCTGGGGAGCTTTTTGAATCGTGGGCCATATGAACGTATAACCTATTTGGTAGTTAAAATAAATAAACTGTGTAAAGTTCTTTTTACTAACACTATCATTTCCTAGAGTAAATTTTTTTATTGGAGAAGCAGGCATTTAATGAGCATGTACTACATACCAAACAGCCACAGAGCACCGTCTGGGCATCATCTCTTTCAATCCTTAAAACAGCCTGTATGGTGAGTACTATTATCCTCATTTTACAGCTAGGAATACTGAGGTTCAGAAAGACACAGTGTTGCCCAAGATTTCATAGGTGCCAGGACACTGGCCAGAATTTGACCCAGGGCAAATTTATATTACAAATTTCACCACCACATAACAGTAATACTCTACATTAAAAAAGAAAGAAGAACATAATCTTAGAATCAATAAAGAACATTCCTTTAAATAAATTATTTATCAAAAATTAAATGCATTGCCCTTCTAGTTCCCATTTTCTGCACACAGTGGCATTAGTTCCAAATTAGAGTTTAAGAGATACTGATAAGAGTCCAGTCTAAGTCTCCTGTATGACACCTGCCACAGAGAGATGCAGCACTTCTCCTGAACATTTCCAGAAAATGACTTTCTCACAACACAGTCCACTCCATGTATTATGGCTCACTTCCATGATAGAAAATGTGTGCTACGTTGGTTGGTATGAAATAAGCTTCCCCTGCACACTTTATGCCTTTGTCTTCAGTTTGTCCCATGGAGCCACCACTGAAGTTTTAACTGATCCCTCCTCCATGTGACAGCTCTACAAACATTCAATGTATTTCCCTTTTAATACTAAACCCTCCAAGATTCTTTGTTTCTCATACAACAAGATTTCAATTCTCTCTCTCGTATGCATAAACAGACAATTCTCCTATGGGCACTCCAGTTTGCCTATGTTTTTGATACCATATTTTACAAGAGAATATTGACTAGCAGAAAGAAGACAAAGATTATCACCTTGAGTTGCTGAATATCATCCTATTAACACAGACAAAAATAGATTATCTTTACGGCAAGAGGATCTGTCTGGTAACTTGTTTTGAGCAGGCAGGCATATACAATTCTTAATTATTTTTCACATTTGCAACTCATGGGTTTCCCACCCCACCAGAGGGAGAATGCCTTGTCTTAAGGGCAAGACTTTAATATTTTACCTATTCCATTTAATTTCTTTTCAAGTCAGCCTGTTGAAACATGTAGAGGCTAAATTTAGAGAAATACAATGGAGAAAATAGAGAGAACTTAAAAATGGAAAAAATAAACCTTTTTTTTAAAAAGCTAAAATATACAGTGGTACAAATAAAGGGTTTTTTAATTCATTAGAGATATATCTACTGAAGTGTTAGTATTTTCAAGTTAAATTTTTGAAATATTTTATTAGCATCTAGGTTTTAGATCATTAATAAAATTGGATTAAGTTAAATAGCTAATATTTATAGAAGTTTACTGTGTATCAGGAATGATTATAAGGGCTTTCGATGAAATACATTCTTTTAATTCACAACAACCCTACAATATAGATCCCATAGTCTCTCCAATTTGGAGATGAGGGGGGTGAGCAAATTAGTTTCCCAAGGTTATAGAACAAGGGATCAGTAAAACTGGTATTCAAAACCAAGAAGCTGTTTTGAAACAAATGACATACTGATAATTACAATATCATTCTGTAAAGGGCTAAGCTTGCTTGAATTTCTTCCTGAAACAGGTAAACATAAAGAAATTCAGGAATATGCAGACTCAGTAATGGCTAGCAACCAGAGAAAAGTAGCATTAGAATGAGACAGAAACTCGATGATGATAGAAAGGAAGTAATAGGTGCAGTGACTGGGTGTGCATCACACACCCTGGGTTTGAAACCAACTCGGCTACTCACCAGGGCTGAGAACGTGAGCAAGTGACCTGCCCTGGGTGAGCTCCAGTTTCGTCATCTACAAAATGAAGGTAATGATATCTCCTTCAAAAGCTTCTTACCAAAAGCAAATGTGATGATATATGTAAATCATTCACAGTGCTGGACACGTAGTATGCACTTAATAAATGATGGCTATTATATTATTATTATAGTCAAGTTTGAGTCATGACACGGGAGGGAGCTTATGCCTGGTAAATTCAATTTTCTCCCTCAGTGAAGTTGCTCGTGTCCCAACCTCTAGTAGGGCCTAATTCAGGAATGTGTGCTCAATAATTAATCACAGATTATATTTTATTGCATTAGCTAATGTTGCTTTCTACTTTTAGCTGTTTCATAACTTCTTGGGGCATTTGTCATTTTTTTTCCATTAACTGAAAGAAAATGTAAAATAAGAAATCTAGAGAATACTTTTTTCTACATTTTTAAATTAAAGAGTATTTTCCTTCCCTGGTAGAACATTTATCATTTATTGTAAAGTCTACCACAATGTTTCTAATAATGGCAGTTTCTTTAACTGCAGGACGAATATAGTTTAGGATAAAAATTCAGCAGAATATATAGCTGAGCGCCTGGAACAGTCATTGGACTTTTAACAATACAGAATTATCACACATAGAAAGGAAATAATTTCTTTAAAATGGAGTTATCATTTTATTATTTACTTAGAGATTTTAGTGCTCACTTATTTTTCACACTACTTCCAACATTGTTTATCGTTAACATTTTTAGACACATTCCTCAGGATATCTTCAAGTTTTTAAAAACTTGTTTCTTCCAGGAAATGTTTCTCCAGGCACAGATGACTGACAACTCTAGAAACTGCTAACCCATAGCCAGTTTTACTTCTCTCCAAGAAGATTGATAAAATTGTGTTCAATATTTTTAAAGTTATAGCACAATACAATTTTATCAGTGGAGACTACATCACTGAATAGTGAAGTTAAAACTGAAACCAGATCCTGTGACTTCTCTGCCTTAAACTGGATTATGTTCCTATCAAATGCAGGATATGAGCCATACTTACTACCAAAATCTTTAAGACGCTCTGTGGATTCATCCTTGCCTAGCTCTACGACCAGGTGTCTTATGCATCTTCTTGCATCTTCTACTCTCGCTATCCTGGCATTCTTCATGACTCTGAACTTCCCTGACTTTCTGCCTTCACCAGAGTTCCTCTTGCAAGGCCCACCTCTCCCCAGACCTTTACTTGAATGGTCCTTCTTATCATTCAGGGCTCAGCTCAAGGCCTTTCTTCAGAGATCCCTACCTTGATCTTCCAATGTAAACTCAATCCCCCACTCCAGTCATCATACACTGAAAAAACACCGCTACATTTTAGTTAGAAAGATCACTATTTAAAAATATCTTATTTATTCATTTGTGAATTTTTTTTTCCCTCCCAGACGATGAGCATCATGAGAGAGGTAAATGTGTCTCTTTGATCACTGCTGAATCTTCAGGATCTAGTTAAGTGTCTTGTACGTAACAGATCCTCTAAACATATTTGTTCAATTAATAAATTGGGAGGATTTAAACTGTGGTTTTCTATATGTTCAAATTCGCACAATGGCATGGTGGCTGCACCTACTTTGGAATTAGTCCCCCAAGCTTTTCAGTCTCCAGCTCTGCTACTTACAGCTCTTTATTACCTTCATGTGTCAGGTAGGACCCATCTCACAGGCACAGTGAAAGGACTGTCTGCAATAATGAATGTCAAGTACTCAGCGCAGTAAGCTCTTGATAAATGCTGTCTATGATTATGCATTTTCTGTCTTCGGAAAACCTTGTTGTTTAAAGGTTTCATCATATATAAATTTAAAGTAGAACTACTAAGATTCATCTGGCTAACGAACGTGTTTTTTCTTAAATCCAATTTATATTTGCCTTCTTCTTTGGTTAGCAAACATAAGTTAGCACCGTCTTTTGCTTTTGCAACTGTCATATTCTAGAGGTGCTCACCTGTTCCACAGATGTGACTATTATTTTCTGCATGAACAATTCTTGCTGTTTCATTTATACACCAAATATATCTGAATTTCTCTATAGAATAGTTTTACTCTAGAAACTATCTATCCAGAAGGGCATGTAAATTAAACACATTAACATTTATATAATTACAATGTGAGATAAGTTTATGAAGGCAATATAAAATTGCTATGAAATACATAATCTTATGTATCATAAGAAGAACCAATTTAGATTACAGGTGGAAAACTGTGAGAAAAGGCATGTTGGTAGAAATGATATTTGAGCTTAAATTAAAGGCCAAGTACAGGTTAGCTGGGCAAACACTGAAAGGTACAGAGTTTCCACAGAAAATTTGCAAAGTTCCAGAGACATAAAAAGACTGCAAACTTAGAGGAAAGGGGAAAAAAATTGGTATAGGGTAACATGTGGGGAGCAAAGGATTACAGATGAGTTGTAGAGGAGACTGAGGTCAAACCCCTAATACTTCATAGACCACAGTAGAAATTTAAGATTTTGTCCCTTATTCAATGGAAATTCATGAAGATTTTACATAGATGGATATCCAGATTATATTTGCTTGTTTAGAAGCTCACTTCGGCCACATCGTTAAAGACTGACAGGATGGAAAGAGAAGAGGTTACCTCATTAGTCTGAGGCAGAGAGATGGTGCCTTAGAACAGTGCAGAGGTGCTTTGAGAAAGAGAGGATTCAATAAATAGTCAAGACACTTTCAGAAAAGAGCATGAAGATTGCTGAGTGCCAAAGACTTTTGTTAAACAACTATGAGACTGAAATTACCTGGCTAAAATCACTCGTCAATCCACAAACCATTATAGTTGGTGACTGTCAGGTATGAACAGGACCATGATAGCCCTTATGAACTCCAGTTAAAACATATGTGAAAGAGTCACATGAAGTTGCTGACCTCTCTGNTTACCTGGCTAAAATCACTCGTCAATCCACAAACCATTATAGTTGGTGACTGTCAGGTATGAACAAGACCATGATAGCCCTTATGAACTCCAGTTAAAACATATGTGAAAGAGTCACATGAAGTTGCTGACCTCTCTGAGAAAGTTTTAACTGAAATCTAAAATATGTTTTGATTGGTACTTTTCCTAGATGTAAAATTGTTGTGTCTGAAGCCTGTTTCTTTCCAATTTATATATAAATAAATTGCCAACACTGTTCCATAAATTGAATGTGTATTCTCTAGCTATAATAGGATGACAGTTCATTTCAACAAACATACTTAACATTGTACATGCCAGCCACTGTGATATGCAGTGGCAATACAAAGATCAAAAGACATGACTCGGCCAAGGAATGCAGCAGATGTGCCTTCATCCTGGGACTTGCAATGGTTTATTATCTTAAACTGGTTTTGAGGAAGAGCTAAACCTGCTGGCTAACTATTGTCAAAATGGAATTTTTATAGCAATCGTGCTAACAAATAAAAATTATATTTTTTGAGTATTCTCCAACATTTATATGAACAAAATAAAAGATGAGTAGGTCCTTAGATCAAATATCATGAGTTCCATAAGAACAGATGCTATGTCCATTTTATTCAATATTGTATTCTCAAAATTTAGCTCGTTGTCTAGGACATGGTACCCATCTGTTAAATTAATGAATGGCAGAATAAATTAATGCCTGAATTGTGCTATGTGGGGGTAGAATTTAAAACCCCTGCTTCTGGAAGAGCCCATCAGGATACAAATATATTCAAAATAAGATTGTTCTTAGGGACTAATTAATTGGTAAGAATTGCCCTTTGCCTTTTCCAGATAAAACTGCCTTTCCATTCTTTTCAGCCCAAGACCCTAGGGTCTTGACTAAGAGTTCACTGAATTGATCAACACACACACACACACACACACACACACACACACACACACGAGGGAAATTTCCTGCTCATTGGTTTTGCTAAGGTCCACTTCTTTGTAGAATTAGCTCACCTTCTGTCAGGAAAAGAATAAAGTCAGACCTAAGCTTTCACAAAAATTCCTCTCTCCCAGGTCTAGTTATTTAATACAGTTTAATTGTAAAAGAATTTCTTTACCTCTACTATGCATCGATTACTCTGTTTATTGGAAAACAAAATGAATAAAATGAGGCCTGCATGCAGATATTTCATAATTTAGTTGGAGAGAAAGAGAAGTAAACAAATAATTATAATGTACCATACTAAGGACTATAATAGAGTAAAACAAAGAACACCATCAAAGCCCCGGTGAGAGATGTATTAGTTAGCTTGAGTTGCCATGACAAAACACCATAGACTGAGTGGATTCAACAACAGAAACTTATTTTCTCACAGCTTTGGAGGCTGGAAAATCTAAGTTCAAGGTTCTTGTAAGGACACCACTCCAAGATCTTTAAAGAACTTACGAAACTCAACACCCAAAAAACAAATAATCCAGTCAAGAAATGGGCAGAAAGGGGCGCCTGGGTGGCACAGCGGTTAAGCGTCTGCCTTCGGCTCAGGGTGTGATCCCAGCTTTCTGGGATCGAGCCCCACATCAGGCTCCTCTGCTGTGAGCCTGCTTCTTCCTCTCCCACTCCCCCTGCTTGTATTCCCTCTCTCCCTGGCTGTGTCGGTCTCTGACGAATAAATAAAAATAAAATCTTAAAAAAAAAAAAGAAAGAAATGGGCAGAAAATATGAATAGACATTTCTCCAAAGAAGACATACAAATGGCCAACAGACATATGAAAAAAAGCTCCACATCACATGCCGTCAAGGAAATACAAATCAAAACCACAATGAGACTCCACCTCACACTGGTCAGAATGACTAAAATTAACAAGACAGGAAACAACAAATGTTGACAAAGATGTGGAGAAAGGCAAACCCTCTTACACTGTAGGTGGGAATGCAAGCTGGTACAGCCACTCTGGAAAACAGTATGATGGTTCCTTAAGAAGTTAAAAATAGAACTACCCTACAACCCAGCAATTGCACTACTGGGTATTTACCCCAAAGATACAAATGTAGTGATCTGAAGGGGCACCTGCACCCCAATGTTCATAGCAGCAATGTTCACAATAGCCAAACTGTGGAAGGAGCCAAGATGTCCATCAACAGATGAATGGATAAAGAAGATGCGGTGTGTGTGTGTGTGTGTGTGTGTGTGTGTATTACTCAGCCATCAGAAAGGATGAATACCTACCATTTACATAGATGTGAATGGAACTGGAGGGTATTACACTGAGGGAAATAAGTCAATCAGAGAAAGACAAATATCATGTGGTTTCACTCATATGTGGAATATAAGAAACAGGGCAGAAGACCGTAAGGGAAGGGAGGGAAAACAGAATGGGAAGTCATCAAAGAAGGAGAAAAACCATGAGAGACTCTGAACTATAGGAAACAAACCGAGAGTTCCTGGAGAGGACATGAGTGGGGGGATGGGGTAACTGGGTAATGGACATTAAGGAGGGCACGTGATGTAATGAGCACTGGGTATTACGCAAAACTGATAAATTATTGAACACTACATCTGAAACTAATGATGTACTATAAGTTGGCTAATTCAATTTAAATAAAAAAATAAAGACACCATTCTTATCATATTAGGGCCTCACCCTTATGACTTTAGTTAACTTTATTACCTCCTTATAACACCTATCTCCAAATATGATAACATTGGGGTTAGAGTTTAAACAAAGGAATTTTGGAGAGACACAACTCAGTCCATAGCAAGGCATCTGAGTCAGAGAAAGGTTGACAGACATCATGGAGAAACAGCAACTGGGGAGCAGTCCTATATATTAGGGAAATTGTTAGGACCTCCCAGGGAGAGGGAACAGTGTAAGCACATATGGGAGCAAGAAACTGAAATAATGAGTATTGGTAGCATATAAAATGAGAATTAGAGAGTGAGGCCACTGCTGGAGTGGAGTCACCTGAATGTCAGACTAAACAAGATCACGAAAGTAGTTGATCATAGATAAAGGAAAAGGTCCAATGATTAAGCCCTGGATGGCACATCAACAGGCCAAGATGTGTGAGAGGTGAAAGGCCCAGCCAAGGACACTGTGAAGGAACGACCAGTGAGTTAGGTGGCAGGAAATCTACCAGTGTGTGTCCTGGGTAGCAAGTGAAGCCTGAGTTTCCAGGAGAAGGGAGAGGTCAAGGGTGTTAAATGCTATCCTATCAGTAGATCTAGTAAGATGCACACTGAGGACAGACGTTGTTATTAGCAAACTGGCCCAGAGCAGTTTGCCTGCAGTTGTAGAGTAGAGGTGCCTGCCTGGCTGAAGTGGGTTCAAGGAAGAAGGGGGTAAGCAGTGGAGAGAGAGCGTGTAGGTAAGCCTTTAGGGAATTTTGCTATGAAGAAACACAGAGGTGAACTATATGATACGGGGGCAATTCCAGATAGAAATAAGCCCCCAGAGCAGGGGCCTGCTTTAAAATCCACACTCTGCCCTGCAAGTGTCAGTTTACACTTACGTCCAACATCACCTGGGATGTGTTTGACTGTAATAAAAACAAATAGGTTAACTGAAAACAAACAAACAAGCCCACATTTTGAAATATAAATGATGTATAGTTTACTAAACCTTCTTAAGCATGAGTATCTCTTTGGCTGATAGAAAATGATGTATTTTGGGGTTTAGTTTTGACTTTCAATCCCTCCTATAGAATAAAATCATATTTTCACTCCCTAGCCATTTAAGTTAGAGGAAGTGTCTCTGCTCCAGCTCTAGTAAAATCTATATTTTATATATTTAGAGGCTCCAGACTACTCTTTGTTTTTCTTATTTATTTCCCTTACCTTATGAATTATAATGTTCACTTTTTATAATAGTTACCTCCTTTTCTCTATTTATCAGTTTTTTTCTTTCACTGGCTCTGCATAATTCTTATCACTGCAGATTGTGCAAAGGTTTAACTAAATACTACACCTTCATCAGGTATATTCCTCAAGTTTGTTTCCATCTGTATGCTCTCTGATAAATTATGAATTTCCCTGAGTATGGTTTCCTTGGATCTGCATGTACTTCTTGCAACACTATGCATTTTAATTTTATTTCCAAGTGTGGAAGAGACATACTAGAGTGGCTCCCAATGATCCACACATTGGTGTGAACCTCTCCACTTGGGTGCAGATGAGATCTGTGATTTGCTTCTATCCATGAAGATAGCAAAGGTGACAGAATGTCACTCCTGTGATTAAGTCATGTTATATAAGACTCAGACTAGAGAGATATTCTCCTGCTGGCCTTGAATAAGCCAGCAGTCACATTCTGAAGTGCCTATGGAGAGGTCCACATGACATGGAATTATGGGTGACCCCTAAAACCTAAGGGTGGCCCCTAGCCACAGACAATAAGAGGCCAAAACCCTCAGCCATAGGGCCACAAGGAAATGGATCTTGCCAATTTAAATGAACTTCTAAGTGGATTCTTCCCTGGTACATTTCCAGACAGGCTTGTGAAGCTCTGATCAGTAGACCCAGTGACACCACCCCCAGACTCCTGACCAACAGAAACTCTGAGATAACAGATTTGTGATGTTATAAGCCACTAAGTTTAAGGTAATTTGCTATGATGCCAAAGAAAATGAGTACACAGAGCTTTCTGTGATTTTTGTTAAGAGTTTGTCTTTTTTTATATGCACATCCCTGGCTGTGTTTTAGACCCAATCTGGTAGTCTCTGTCATTAAGGAGTAGTTTCAACAAATTTAAATTTATAGTTATATCAAATTATTTGTACTATATTTTGTATTATTCATTTTTTAAAAGATTTTATTTAATTGAGAGACGGGGGGGGGGCATGAGCACGGAGAAGGAGCTGAGACAGAGGGAGAAGCAGGCTCCCTGATGAGCAGGGATCCTGATGTGGGGCTCAATCCCAGGATCCTGGGGACCATGACCTGAGCCGAAGTTAGAGGCTTAACCAACTGAGCCACCCAGGCACCCCTGTATTATTCATTTTTGGTATTTTCTGTTTCTCTCCCCTGCTCCCATGTCTGGTTTTTTATTGAATAGCTTGAGTACCCTTCTGCTTGCTTAAAAATTATATATTCTATTTTTGATTTTTTAATAATTGTTTAACCCTATTTATTTCTTAAACTTACTAATATCTATACTTTGCCTTTAACAAGGCAAGTATTTCAGCATCGTATTATCTCACTTATGTCTCTTTTCTGCTATTATGTTGATATTGTCTAGAATTTTGATAGCATTCTATAGATATTATCTAGAATTAAACTGCACCACCACAACCTTGCATGTTTCCATAGCATCACCTGGACTGCCTTCATAATGAGAACTGTCCTTAAAAGTGTTTCAATTTGTGTCTTTGGCAAAGCCTATGAGATCTTCTATACCTCAGAATATCCCTATCCTGCCTTCATTTTGGAATGACAATTGTGTTGGTTACAAATTTGGTTCATGGCTTCTTTTCCTACAAAACTTAAAACCTGTTGTTCCATTATTGTTTATGTTTCATTGCTTCTGTTGAGAAGAAATTGAATCTAATTCTTATCCTTCCATAGATAATATGCTTTTCCTCTCTGCTGTTAGATTTTATTTTGGACTTTGACCTTCACTGTCACTCTTGTGTGTGGCTGTAGGCTTTTTTTTTTTTTTTTTGTCCTTCCTACTCAGCACTCCAGGAAATTTCAACATCGTCTTTTAACTCATTAATTCTGGATTTACCACCAGCATTTATCCAAATATTTCCTTGTCTTAATTCTTAATTTTCTCTCCTTAAAATCTTATTATTCTAATGTTGTCACTGCTACTTCTACCCTCCACATCTATTAGCTTTCATCTATCCTTTCCTGAGAATCTTTCTCTCATCTGATCTTCCAACTTACCATGTTCTTCTTAAGTTAGATCCACTCTAAAAATCTCGTCTATGAGTTTCTCTGTCTCAAACTATCACAGTATTCATACCTAATATTCGCCCTTGCTTCTTTTTTATTTACTCATTTTTTGCATTTTTTTGGGTATTGTTAATATCACCCCATATATTCCTTAATATAGTTGTCATAAAACTATTTTTAAATTTTTGGTCCATCTCTTCTAATGGCTCTGCTTCAGAATGTATGCCAGTTCTACTCTAGATAGTAAAATATTATATGTTGTTCAGTTTTTGCCCTTCTTTTACAATAATATTATTCCTCAAGACTCAATTTATTTTGTCTTATGACCTCACATTTAGCTTTTGTTTTTGGATCCCATGTTTTTGGAAGGAGCCTATGGCAGGCCTTAGTCTGTGATGGCAACAGTGAGTTTAGAGAGAGGAGTAAGGATGAAGCCCAAATGCAGAGACCCTCTAGCACCCCAGACCTGCTCCCCAGGGAAATCCTCTGGTCCCAACTTTATCCTTGAACATTGCAGGAGAAGCTGCATGGGGAGATGAAATGGCACTAGGTTATAACTTATCAGTTTGAGAGGTCTTGAAGGAGGGAGCGGAGGAGGGAATGCTTGAGTAAGTTGTTTATTCTGCAATTGTTTCATCAACTCCTTTCCTCAGAAGGGCATTATGCTGCCTGTATGCTACCCCGCGGACACCATCAGTAGCAGAATGGCCCATGTGTATCTAAGGTTATGGGATAATTAATGACTGTGCCAAGCACCATATGCCAGATGCCAAGAAGCAAGAGCAGATCATCCAAACAGAGGTCTGCCTACAGCCCATAACAGCCTTCTCCTTCCCAACCCCAATCACTGTCTTTCCTCCTCAATCTAGATCATCAGAAAGCACCAGCTCAAGCAAATTTCAGAGCTGGCTTTTAGGGAGAGCCAGTAGCTCAGGCTACCTCACCATTTTCATTGCACTTTCTCTACGTAATCTTGGGTCTACTCCTGTATTATCTCTGAGTTACAGCAGTGAGATGACTGTTTTGGAAAGAAGAAAAAACTCTATGTTCAATAAAACTGAAGAGTGCTACCAATCCCGCAGAACTCATGAGCTCTAATATTTCTGTTATTAAAGAAAGCATCAAAATCTTTCTGGTAGCTGGAACCACCTGGGATGTTATTGTTTAATCAGTTAATTCACTGTGTAATTAGTTAATACAACTGAAAATTTGTATCCAGTCTCCACAACCTTTATGAGAAGCAGAAAGTCCTAGAAAGTGGTGACACACCTTATTCATTCATTTAGTTAAAAAGCATTAATTGAACAATTTCCATGTGTCAGTCTCTAAGCTATGGAAACAAGTAACTAAGATTAAGTATTTGTTTTGAAGGAGATCTTCACTAAAAGAATTATAAGGGGGGATAAACAGAGTCTTAGATAATTATAATTAAATGCATTCATAGATTTTGTACAAATTCCTAATGGAGCATAGAGAAAGGTGCCCCTAATTTACCAGTGAAGGGTAAGAAGATTTCTTGGAGAAATTTTCCCACCCAATAATATGGCACAATCTCAAGGGTCATGTTGTTCTGGACTCTCAGAAAATTTCTTTTTTTTTATTTTAATGTTTTTTTATTATATGATGTTAGTCACCATACAGTACATCCCTGGTTTCTGATGTAAAGTTCGATGATTCATTAGTTGCGTATAACACCCAGTGTACCATGCAATACGTGCCCTCCTTACTACCCATCACCAGTCTATCTCAGAAAATTTCTTATTAACAAGGTCCACCCTCAACTGCTCCAAAATCTCCACACAAGGTTTCTGCTTGTCATTGCAGAAAAACAAAATCAAAATAATCTGATCTGATTATTAATTCCTGAGCCTACAAGTTGTTTGCTAAACCAGTTTGGTATATGCCAGTTCTAACTTCTTGAAAGTGTGGTTTGTGGTAAGCCAGCACCTACCTATCCTAACATGGGCCTTCTTGTACACCAAGGGGTGAGCACCTGTGCTTTTGAAACCCTGGCATCTGGTCATATATATGTTCCAGATGAGGATGTGAAAACCATGTTCTGTTATTATTTTTCACTATTTCCTCTATCTAGAATCACTGAATAAATCAGTTCTGTGAGCCGTTAGAAGTCACAACTCGAACCTTGACCATGTACCTTAACATCAAATCTATATGAGCTCTATAATGATAGGTAAGTCTCACCTATCTCATCTATTACACCGACCATATGAAAAGATTTTGTGAATGAAATATGCCAATTACTTATTCAATAGAACTATATGTGGTGACTGTTTCCTAGGTACTGGGGCAGGTGCTAGGGATGTAAAGCTAGCCAACACATAGAATTCCTCCTTCCTGGGATTTGCAGTCTCAAGGAACAGACTGATACTGAACAAGTAATTATAAATGCAGTGAATGCTGCAAAGAGGAAGTACAGGGTGCCGTGAAAGCACAGAAGGGGTGCTCTAAAAAAAGTGGCTTCATCTGTAGAACAACTGTGGGAAATTGAGATTTCACATTAAAATCAATAGGGCTAGAATTGTATGCTTCGTTTTTTAGAGGTCGCGTTGTGAACGGCTGTGCTTCTTATACCAGGATACCCATGGGGGATCCAGAAGCCACAGAATAAACACAATGCATATTTCTGGTGCTAGGGTTTCACTTGAAAATTTGGGAAAACAAACATTTTTTATTAAAACAAATATAGATATATTATGGAGTAGACTGCATGCATGCTAAAGATAAAAGATGAAACTTCAAAGAAATTTCACGCTTGCTGTGATTCCCTTTGAACTACACCCCCCGACTCCCTAGGGGTGTATATTCATTCTCCTCTGCCTTTAGGGGTACGTTATAAAAAAAATAATGTTTAGAAAGCAGTAGAAAGAGCGTGGGGTCTGGCACCACTAGGAATAGCCGGGCAGTCTTTGCTAAGCCAGCTGTGACTCAGTTTCCTTGGGGATAATAGAGAGATAATGCCTTACCTCTCAATATTGCTGTGAAGATAGCAAATGAAAAATTTTCAGGGCAACATTTGCTACAAAATAGGCAGTCTATAAATGTTGGTTACCTCTTCCAATAGCAGTGAAATAAATAGTTGTCTAAGATTCTTACTGCTTCAACTCAACACAGCTAGAACCACAGAAGGAACAACCAAAGATAGCAGGTTTTAGAAAGCCCGTGTTATGTTCCCATCTGTTTATCCATTAGCATAATAGCTACAGTAATAACAGCTAACAAATGTGAGTGTATGTGTGTGAATCTGAAATGCTTGTAAACTGTAATTTAAGGAAACAAAACAAACAAACCTACCCATTTTCCATATGTTAATATATTTTTACTCTGTATTGCTATTTTTAACCATTTTATATTTTGACAAAGAAAAAAACACAGGACTGCATCCACTCCTTTTGTGAATGGAGTAGAGGATTAAAGAATGTAAGAACTCTTGATAAACTCTAAATCGGTAAACAATTATAAAGTATGATTATGGCTATGATTAAAAAGATGTGCTAACAAAGGGTTCTGTAATTCTCAATACTAGGTACTTCCATATCCAGGCAGCTGGCATATTTATTTTTTCTTAAACTCAATTTTGACTACATTTTGCTCTATCCTTCAACGTCCTAAGCCCCAGTGAATGAGGCAAAATGAAAAGTTTAGGAAACTTAGCTATGGATAACGGGAAAATCCGATTATATCTTGTTCTTTTTTTCAGTAAGAAAGCAGATAGGCAGACAGGATTTATTTTAATTTTCCCAAATGTTTTACAACTAAAATGAAATTGGATGTCTTGATATCATAGCAGACTAGTTAAAAAAAATTTCTACTTGTTTCACCTAACGGGACTAAGTGAAAAGAAAACATACCAAGGTTGTGTTTATTCTCAAATCCTTTTTACTTAAAATATATTATTATATAATTACAGTGCTATGACAGAAACTTGAATTGTAGAGTAAAGGACTGCTTATCAGGATCTGCAGTGAAGCAAATAGAAGTTTCATTAGGAACATGGTGGGTCTGAGCTATGCTGCCGGTGCAGAAGGTCAAGGTCAGTTCATCAGGCATAAATCATGCAGGGCTCATCACCTGCATCAAAGAAGGTCCAGGGAAGTGATTCAAGATTGAAGTCACACAATTAGGGTGCTAAGAGAGTTAAGAATTCTAGTTGTCTTCAAGAAAGGCAATCAATAACTGTCTTTAAACTATCATAAGTGGATGGATGTCTGGTGTTTTCTTAAGGTCTCTGATAGCAGCTACTGCACATTATTGCTTTCATGCAGGACTAAATATTCTAATGACTAGGCACAGGGCAGAAATCATCGCCTTCTTACCACATGGGCAATGATACCAAATACATTAACTTCTGACCTCAACTTAGCCAATGTTAGAAAACAGAAGGTACCGCCCATATTTCCTTCATTACAATGTCTTACAGCCAGGGCCCTCTGTTGAGGCTTTTCTTCTGTCTGGGCCTCGGAGAAAGGTGTCATTTTACCATATATCCTACCAACTTCCATATCTGCAATGGATCATGCTAATCCCATGCAGTGAGATTTGGCTCCTCCCCCTGACTGGAAAGGTCCCCAGGGGCCTCAGGCCTATGGGCCTATAAAAAACAGCATGGTTTCCTTTGTTAAAAGTGAGGAGAAAGAAATGCTACATCTCACGTGTCTATGGCCATTTTCTCTACCAATCCTTTTTTATGGATATGTAAGGAACCAAGTTCTTTTTACCAGACTTTTTGGGTTTCTCAAAGCTCTTGAACTCATCTGACAACTTTAGGAGTCTAAAATGAAGACTGGAACTTACAAAGGAGGTACTTAATATGTTTCTTTAGTGATGTTGATGTTCTTGATTAATGCACCTTTCTTTACTGAATAAAAATACCTGAGGGACTTTTCCATTATTTGGTCTTTTTGTGTGTTTCTCAAAGTAAAATTGGTCTCCATGAATAAAAGATAAGCATGTTCTAATTCTGAAGCCTAAATATTAAATCCATATCTTTCAGGAAGACTTAGTAAAAAATAAGTTAGGGTTCTTTGCTTGTAAACAACAGAAACTGACTCTAGGTCACTGAAGCTAAAAAGAACTATATACTGACTAATTGAACATAATAAAAAAAAAAGAGAGATAAAGAAGAACATCAGGGATCTAATGTAATCAAAGAGAAAATTGAAGAACAAATCTTAGAAATAAGAAGAGGCAGTCGTTCATGGGGATAGAAGGCCCCTGGATATGTCATCTCACCAGGAGAATTTCCTGATAGCAATCAGTGTGCCATTGGGAAGTCAGAATGGCTGATAGGTTAGTTGCACCTTCTTTGTTTTTTGTTAGAAGTTACAATATTCCTGGGGCACCTGGGTGACTCAGTTGTTAAGCATCTGCCTTTGGCTCAGGGCGTGATCCCAGGGTTCTGGGATCGAGCCCTGAGCAGGGAGCCTGCTTCTTCCTCTCCCACTCCCCCTGCTTGTGTTCCCTCTCTCACTGGCTGTCTCTCTNTGGCTCAGGGCGTGATCCCAGGGTTCTGGAATCGAGCCCTGAGCAGGGAGCCTGCTTCTTCCTCTCCCACTCCCTCTGTTTGTGTTCCCTCTCTCTCTGGTTGTCTCTCTCTCTGTCAAATAAATAAATAAAATCTTAAAAAAGAAGAAGAAGAAGAAGTTACAATATTCCTGACAGATTGTATAATAGACTTAGTAGCACCCTCNGACAGATTGTGTAATAGACTTAGTAGCACCCTCAAACATTCCATAAAACTGGTGCTGAATCAACAGTTATTAATATTTAGAATGACCAAAATTGTTTAAGCATTAACCTTTAAGTGAAGTTTTTCACTAGAATTGGGATCTTTGGTGTCTATGGTGGCTGTATTACTTTCACTTTTGTGAAGTCCCTACTTTCTTTACCAGAGTAAAAATCCCAAAAGAAAAAAAAAAATTGTGAAGAGAACAAAGTACGTTAGCATTCTTACCATAGGAATAGATCCGCTAAAGCCCAAGATGTTGATCACAGATACTCGTTAGAATAATGAATTAATTGAATGACTGTCTATGATTTTAATGGAGAGATTTGATACCATTTCACAAGGATTTTTAAAGTGAGCAACCTGCCGCATGTGTAAATCCAAAGCTATGGCAGCACCCTTCCTCTACCCAATGTAGCCCTCTGTCTTGTAACGACTTACAACTCCTTCCTTGAATGTTCATGGTCTCCAGGCTTCGGAATTCTCCTGCTGTGGTGGGCGCATGTCTACATCTTCCATTATGTTTGCTGTGTATCCCAGATGAAGGCTGTTCCTTTTCACTTACATTTTTCCCCCAAATATTTTCTCATTCAGGGAAGGGCTCCAGATAACAGGACACCCAAAATTATGTCTGGTTAATTTATAGTTCTTGGGTTGTTCTTATTCTGCATTGGCAGTAAAAAATCTCACAAAGCCCTTGGCATGTTGGAAGATTATCTGCATGGAGCAGGGAGAGCAAGACAATGAGCAGTAACAGAGAACCTAGGAGAGGTAAACAGAGACCAGCCACCGGACATCAGCAGAAATTTAGATTTTATTCTAATTGCAATCAAAAACCATTGAACTGTTTCAGTCAGGGGAATAATAAGATATAAATGTTAAGATCCTATTTTCTGCTGTTTTAAATTGGTCATAGAAAGGGAGAACAGGATGTTTTGCTTAGGTATAGATTGGCCAGGGATTTGAATAAATGGTTGCGGAAATAGTGAGAAGTGTTGGGATTTGATATATATTTTGGAGTAGAGCACACAGGATTTTCTGATATATTGGATATTGGGAAATTGTGCTGAAGAAAGGCATTCTGGATGAGCCATCACTTTTGGACTAGGAAACTAATTGGATGAGCAGTGATGCAAATAACTGTTACGTGGAATACTGGGGAAGGAGTAGGTTGAGAGGTTGGTGAGAGGGGAATGAAACAGACAAGTGGAGTAAAAAATTAAAGACTTTGGACATGTTAAGTTTGTGATACCTTTTAACCATTCAAGTGGAAATTCCTATATGAATCTAGAGCTCAGGGTAAGAAATGAGGGAAATAGGACACACAGTCCTTGCTATACATTATAACCAGTGCTAAATCCAGCCAGCCAGCCACCTGCCTGTAATATTTTCTAAGTATTTGCCTTCTTACTACTTATCTATATAATTATATGTTATTACAGATACTCAGTAAATGTGAGTGGGATGCGAATCACACAATTTTATACAATATAGATTTTATCATGCTTTTTACATGGAATCCTTCTACTTTATGAAATCAGGAGCCAACACTGTAAAATACAATTTCATATTCATTAATAGTTAATTTGGTAAAGGACATCATTGAGTATCACAAAAGCTTTTTTCCCATTCAAATAACTCCAACTAATCTTATTTTTTCTTAATATTTTCAAGAGAATCCATATATAAGCAAACAACTGAGAAATGGTCAAAATCTGACTAACTTATCTGAAGAATGTGTAGGGTTGGTGGGTTTTATCATTGGCTTAAATTTGTTTCCTTCTGTCAGGCTTTCTTTAATTTATTTTTTGAGTATTAACATTTTGGAAAATAAGCTTAAAAACTTGATTAGGAAAGAGGAGAAAAAGTTTTGAAATAGCTGTCATTTACAATGCCTGAAATTTATGCTTGAAAAACGTAAAGAAGATTTGCCATCAGGTTCACATTATAGATTTATAGGGAGAGAATGAGAAAATTGATGGTACTGTACAATAAACACTTTGCAATTTACTTTGAGATACATTTTATTCCTGAGACGGAATACTGGAGGCTGGGAAAGAATATGTATGAATGACTGAGAAATAACAGAAGCCTAAAAGAATAATAGGATCCTATACTGATAAGCCGGGAAGATTTCTGTTAACAAAACATGTCATACTTGGCGGAATTTTATTCATCTACAAAATTTCAGGCTTCTTGGATTCAGAGAATGTAGTACTTGCTAATCATCTGAACCATAAGATAACATTTTAATGAGGATTATGTGATTTCACTGGAAGGGAAAATGTTCTAAATCCTTCCACTCAAAACTGACGACTTGTATTTAAAGCTGTCTGACACATTCTAAAGTCTGAATATAGATTTAACACTAGGCCAGCAATGCTGGGTCCTGTTTTGTCGGAATTGTTGTCTTCCAGAATTATATTGTTTGATGTTAGAAATCTAGATCGTGGGTGCAGTTCCCCTACTTTACGCTAGGGCAAGAGAGTCTAAATCATTGGAAGTCACAGAATCAGAAATAATCTTTTACCCTTTGTTCACAGCCTGAGCCCCATGGCAAAGACTGTTCTGTGCTGCCTGCGCAGTGATTCCCAGGCTGCCCATCAGACTGTGAAAAGCTTTCCTGGAAGAGAGAGCATGAGCGAAGAGCATCACGGAATGAGAACGCACAGGACAAGCCGTATCAAGGGCAAAAATGTAGACGGATGTAGAACTGCGGAGACGAAGAGAATGCGGTCAGAAGTAGCCAGACTCCTAGCTGAAGTGGTGAAAATGGAAAACACGAGGGTGTTCAAAGGCAGTGTGTATGGCAGAGATTAAGAGCTCACGCTCTGAGAACCAGACTGCCCCCTGTCCTGCACCCTGGCTCTGCCCGAGTAGCTGTGTCACCCTGAGCAAGTGGCTTGAACACCTCTGTGTCTTGTTTCCCCATTAACACAATGAAGATAATAATAGCACCTATCTCATAAGCTACAGTGATGTTAAATGAGTTGGTATGTTTAATAGATTTAGAATGGTACCAGGTGAGTAATACGCCCTTGGTCAATATTTAGTTTTTATTTTCAAAACTTAAGTGAGCTGAAGAATGAGTTAAAAAAGATTATATAAGGCAAAGTTTGGAGTAATTCACAATTAGTTTTTATTCTTACCCAAGGACATCTTAGTAGAAACACACACACACTCTCACACACACACGGAGTCAATTCAATCCAATCATAGGGTAGGGTAAGGAAGACACTTAACAGGTAGACGATCGTGTTTCAACCTAAAAAATAATAACCAGAAATTAGAGAACTCTGGGATAGCTCCAGAGGAAAAAGGAAAAAAAAGTAGAAAATTCTTCAGGGCATGTTATTGATATTTTATGAGAATTTGATAAAGCAGAGCATTCAAGAGTGAGTGCTAAATTTGTGCAGGGTAATAAAGGCTTCAGAAGGTAATAAGAATCTTGGACCCTGCACACATAAGGTGCTCTAAGAGGTTTAGTAATTACCTAAATGAAAGAACATTGCCATTTCCATAATCACAATTCAAATCCAGGGGTCACTTATGGTTGATAATGTTACAGATGCCATTCCATCTTCTGTAGCATAGAGGCTTTTAGCATGAAGCAACTTACAGCCGTTTCCTGTACCTTGTTCATTTCCCCATCGTTTCAATGAGATATCTTAGCCTCATACATACAACATTTTCAATACTAGAGCCTGCTCATGGAAAAGCTTTGTGGTCTGAATATAACATCGAGCACATGAATGTGAGCAACAAAGAAACCTTAATGAAAACAGGGTTCAAAGGACTTAAGTTAGTGATAGTTTTATTTTACTGATGATGTTCACATGCAAAATTATGATATCTAATCATACTTCTATCTTCTTTAGGTGAATCTGGCAAATTTGAGATATATTAAGGGAATTCTTTTATATTTGAGATTCTCCTAAATAATCTCCACCAAAGCTACATGACAAGATCATTACTCTCATGAATTATGATTACATTGATAATCCATGCCCAATGTCTGCTTATAGGAGTAACTTAAGTAATAGTAAGATAAAAAAATCTCCGGTGATTTTTCTGTGTCAGAGGTCCCCAAGACCACCCCAGTTTTGATGATTCCTTATAAGGACTCATAGGACTCAGCCTATAGTCATGCTCAGGGCCACAATTTATTACAGTGAAAAGATACAAAGCAAAACCAGCAAAGGGAAAAGGCACATGGGGCAAAGTTCAAAGGAAACCCAACATAAGCTACCAAGAATTGTCTCTCAGTGGAGTCAGACAGAATGTGCTTAATTCCCTCAGCCTATGAGTTGTAACAACATGTGTGAAGTGTTATCTACCAGGGAAGCTTGTTAGAGACTCAGTGCCAGGGATTTTATTAGGGGCTGGCTACATGGGTACCCTCTGCACAGCATGTACCAAAATTTCAGACTCCAAAAATAAAAGCAGGTGTTCAGCATAAACGATATTGTTTATACAAACAGTTTAGGTACCATAAGCCACTTTTACCATCTAGGAAAAGTTTTATATCGGTGTAGGGAACTATTTGCCAGTCAAGTTCCTGACAGCAGCTAAGGGACAACTTTGTAAGCAGACCTTTCTAAGGATAGCAATCCCAGGCTCTTTCCTGAACATGTACCAAGGCAGATTTTCAGACCAGTTTTTAAACCAGAGAAGAAGGGAGCTTAGCTTTCTTGACAACCCTGAACTTGACTTGCCTAATGAAACTGTCAGAAATGGTAGCACGGTTCCACAATATAGGTCACTGCCAACTGACAAGTGTATAGGCTCTATTAACGCGTTTTATCACTGCCACCTAACCACTGCTTCTACAATTTTTTTTTTCCTCTAAGGAACCATCACACACTCCCCAACTCACTTTAAATAAAGAATCTGATGTAACCCTTAGAAAGATCAGAGCCCTATCTACCAGGGAATATGTCTATCTAATTTTACTAAAGAGCATCAAAATGAACAGACAAATTTCTATGTCAGAGATTCAAAAATCTTGAAGAAATCTCAGTCAATTCTTGTTTTTCTTCAAAAGCATAAATGCCAAAATGAGAGACAAGAAACATAGAAATCATTTTGACACTCCCCCTTTTCACCATTTATATTGTCAATTATTAAACTGTGCCAATGTTAGTTCCTAGATTATCCAGATCTGTCTACCTCTCTCCATATCCACTCTGTCACTCTCATCCTAGCTACCAATATTGCTTTATGATATACCAATACAGACTCCTAACTGGTCCTCCTGTACTCCATTTTGATCCTGCCTTTTCCATGATCCATCTTACAGACAGAGTGATTTTTCAAAAACATCGATCATCCTAGGTTACCCATAAACATCTTCCCATGTATTGGTTACAAAAAAAACCACCCAGATCATTATCAGGCTCTGCATTATCTAGCCCATGCCAACCGTTGTGGCCTGACTTCACGCCTTGATGACCTTGCCTTCTGAATTCGATCCACAGAGACCTTATACAACTATCGGGTCTGCTCACCAGAGACTCTCCTTCGAAGTTAAGTTCTACTCACTGTAGTCTTGACTCAAAATATCACCTCCTTGGGGGATTCTTTCCAATCTGCTCCTTTGCCCCAGAGCACACTCATGATCACACACACACACACACGGTCATATTCTCCTCTGGATATTCTTTAGCATTCTGTAATTCTCCTTCACAGATATATCAGAATTATAATTGATTATCTGTATGCGGCCTATCTGTACCTGCAGAATATAAGCTACATGAGGGCAAGGATTCCTTTTACTTTGTTTATTACTCTATTTGCAGAATCTTTCACAGCGCCTTATACATACTTGATGCTGAATAAATACAGATTGAATGAATGAATCATTCCATATCTCTTTATTTCCTATGCTCCACTGTCCTTAGCATGACACCAAGCATGACCAAAACAGACCTAACAAATACATAAGTAGATTGGTTGCTGTGTATATTGCTGCAATCTCACAAGATTTCAAAATTATTTACTCAGAATAAGTAGCATTTTCTATTTGTTCTTGTTCTTGTTATATTTTATATGATTATAAATATTGTTATATTTTAGTATTTATAAAGAAAGAGTTCCCCAGAGAGACGTGAAAGAGGTAATAGAATATAATGATTACAGAATAAAGAGAGAAAGGACCATTTTTATCACCTCAGTCCTGTCATATGCAAAGCCTAAAATATGTTTTCCACATTTTCTACCAGATCTTTAGATGACTTTTATCTTTCTTCCTCAATGAGCCACTTCTGCCACCTGAATCAGGCACCCAGTATGCACCTGTGGGTCCTTCTCAGTTCCAATCTAAAAGGACATAGAAGGCATAATTCTCGCCTTTGATTATCATTCAGAATCTCATTTCATTTAGGACTTACTCATAGATGTTCAAGTATGAATATTGTCTTTGTTTTCTTGTCTGTATCATCTTCCTGCTTATTCACTCTTAAGACTAAGACATTCAGAATCTCTCCCTATTGAATTGAATAGAGCCGGATTAAAAACCAGCTTTGGAGTGACATCACCAAGACAGCTACATAGGTTATTTCTCACTTCATTTCTCCACACAAGAAGAATGAGTAACAACTAATCAAGAACAAGACATCACTTATAGAATCCTAAAATAGAAGGTTGAGGTTGAAACACCTCCCTGCACCTCAGAGCCCAAGAGAGACTGCATTGAAGGGTAGGAGAAGTCACCACACATTGACTGCATTGACCCTTCCCCAGGCCAGTGCAGCACCATGCAAAGAGGTGTCCCTTGAGCCTCTGGTCCTCCAGTGGGAAAAGAGAACCCCAGGGGCAGCCCCCCACCACCACTGAAGGTTACTCTGTTGTAGCTGCCAAACTGATCTCCCACCATGAGGACTACGGGGGGCGGGGATCTGCTGGGCCCAGACATTGGGAATCTGACTTATGATGAGCAACGTGGAGGAGCTTGTAATAACTAACACACGGATCTTGGCAGACTGCGTTCATACCTGCCGTTCCCAAGTGGTAATCCCAACCAGTGGTTATGCTCATCTGCAGAACCAAGTTGGGAGTACTCTGACCAGAGAACTTGTTGGGGTGCAGATCTGCCTGATTCAGAACCTCGAATGAGGAGTTTTGCTGGCTCTAGTTTGCCCCCAGTTAGGCAAGGAGCTGAATCATAGCCCCACCACCTACGGAGAGTTGTCTTCTGGCACCACCTGACCAGAAGGACCGGTGACAACTCCTGGAAGCTGTGTGGCTCAGCAGTGCTTGAGATGAGAGGTGGGCAGGTAGAGTTGATCTCTCCCACAGCAAAGCCAATACTGAGCATGGACTATTCCCTTGTTATACAGACAGGGGCTATTAATAGCTAAGACTGAGGGTAGCTCTGGGCCCTCCCAACCAGAGAGCCTATTTAGGAAATTTAGATAGCCCAGGGTATCCCCTTCCACTTCTACACAGGCAAGGCAGCCGAGACATAGTCCTGCCTGCTGTGGACAGTCTCTTCTGGCCCCATCAGACCAGAAGAGCTGGTGAAAACCCACAGAAGTTGTATGGCCCCAAGGGTGCTTAAACTGAAAGGTAGGCCTAAAGAGCTGGTAATTTGCAGAGCAAAGCCAGTGGCCCTGTTTGGTCAGGGAACTTGGGATGCAGATTGGCTAAGACAACAAGTAAAGAGCTCTATAAACTCTTTAGAGCTATTTTTTTCCCACTGGGCCACAGGCAGTGTATCTTTGTATCTCTGCTCATTGCTGAAAATATCCTTCAGCCTGTCCAACCAAGGAACCTAACCAGAGCATACAGGAAGCTCCATTGTCCATTCAACAACCTTATATACAGTAGCACTTGAACAGAGAGCACAGCCCATGGGTTTCCCTGTCTGCAGAGCAAGATCAGTGGCCTCATTTGACCAGGGAATTCAGNGGCTAAGACAACAAGTAAAGAGCTCTATAAACTCTTTAGAGCTATTTTTTTCCCACTGCACCACAGGCAGTGTATCTTTGTAGCTCTGCTCATTGCTGAAAATATCCTTCAGCCTGTCCAACCAAGGAACCTAACCAGAGTATACAGGAAGCTCCATTGTCCATTCAACAACCTTATATACAGTAGCACTTGAACAGAGAGCACAGCCCATGGGTTTCCCTGTCTGCAGAGCAAGATCAGTGGCCTCATTTGACCAGGGAATTCAGTGCACACCCTGGCCTGCTTTGAGTCCTCAAACAACAAGTTCTACAGGCTCTGGTCCTGTCCTGTTGACCTGTCAGAGCAGAGAAGTTAATTCATAGCCACACCCACTAAGTATCCTGTCTTGACCATCTAGCAAGCCTGACCAGAGAATCCAGGCAACTGTGGAGCCCATCCTACAGACTTACTTGGGTAGGGAACAAAGCCAGCAGTTCTATCCAACTGTTCTCAGCCAGTGAGTCACACCCCCATCCCCATCCTCTGAGATTGAACACTTGCCTTGACCCAAATAAACCATAATAACAGGCCCCACCTGCCCAAGGACATTAACAGCAAACACACCCAGAAATCCAAACTGACTTGACTGATAAAGAAATGTCTCTGCCAAAACAAACCTATAAAGTCTAGAGGAGGGGCCTGATTGCTCAAATGTGCACATACTAATGTAAGGAATCAAGGATTATAAAAAATCAGTTAAATATGATACCACCAAAGGAAACTAATAAAGCTACAATAACTGACCCTAAAAAAACGGAGTTCTACAGACTGTCAGACAAAGAATTCAGAATAATCCTCCTAATTCAGTTAATCAAGCTACAAGAAAACACAGACAGGCAAGTAAACAAAATTACAGAAACAATGCATGAAAAAAAGAGAAGTTCAACAAGGAAATAGCAACCATCAAAGAAACCAAATAGAAATACTGGAGTTGAAAAATACAATTAGGTGAGTTTTAGGAATCCCGCTGAAACTGCAGTGACTGTCAGAAATGAAGACAGTCTTGGGGACTGTGAATTTAGACTTTGTAGGGTCCCTAATGTTAGATTATATCTAAAAGCAAAACAAAACAGAAATCCACCACCCTATATAGATAGTATAAACATGGGGAAACATGTATTAGGAGTCACACATCAAAGAATGAAAAAATCCCTTGATATGACAAGTTGGTAAATGCAATAGCCACAGGAGGACACACAAAGAAATCCATGCCATGCAGCCTTTTCTGATGTATACTTTAAATTATACTTTAATTCCCTTCTATTTGTCTAATAATATTTCTTAAACATAATTTCATAAACATTAACAGGTTGCTAGAGAAACAAAGATTTATTGTCTGGAAGCTTGGGAAAAAAATCCATATCCATTAACAACTTTACCTCAATGTCTTTGTTATATTCATCACCATTGTCTATTTTTAACACATATTCCTGCTCCTAACTGGCTATAGAGTGCTTTTTTATTTTAGGGTTTGACACATATTTTTTATTCTTTCTGGAATGATAGTCTTCTCCATGCTTTATAAGATTAACAGCTATTCATCTTCCAGGTTTAAATTACATTTAAATTATATATATATA
>NC_048232.1:62546514-62589398 GCF_002007445.2 Ailuropoda melanoleuca
AGCCCCACCACCTACGGAGAGTTGTCTTCCGGCACCACCTGACCAGAAGGACCGGTGACAACTCCTGGAAGCTGTGTGGCTCAGCAGTGCTTGAGATGAGAGGTGGGCAGGTAGAGTTGATCTCTCCCACAGCAAAGCCAATACTGAGCATGGACTATTCCCTTGTTATACAGACAGGGGCTATTAATAGCTAAGACTGAGGGTAGCTCTGGGCCCTCCCAACCAGAGAGCCTATTTAGGAAATTTAGATAGCCCAGGGTATCCCCTTCCACTTCTACACAGGCAAGGCAGCCGAGACATAGTCCTGCCTGCTGTGGACAGTCTCTTCTGGCCCCATCAGACCAGAAGAGCTGGTGAAAACCCACAGAAGTTGTATGGCCCCAAGGGTGCTTAAACTGAAAGGTAGGCCTAAAGAGCTGGTAATTTGCAGAGCAAAGCCAGTGGCCCTGTTTGGTCAGGGAACTTGGGATGCAGATTGGCTAAGACAACAAGTAAAGAGCTCTATAAACTCTTTAGAGCTATTTTTTTCCCACTGCACCACAGGCAGTGTATCTTTGTAGCTCTGCTCATTGCTGAAAATATCCTTCAGCCTGTCCAACCAAGGAACCTAACCAGAGTATACAGGAAGCTCCATTGTCCATTCAACAACCTTATATACAGTAGCACTTGAACAGAGAGCACAGCCCATGGGTTTCCCTGTCTGCAGAGCAAGATCAGTGGCCTCATTTGACCAGGGAATTCAGTGCACACCCTGGCCTGCTTTGAGTCCTCAAACAACAAGTTCTACAGGCTCTGGTCCTGTCCTGTTGACCTGTCAGAGCAGAGAAGTTAATTCATAGCCACACCCACCACTAAGTATCCTGTCTTGACCATCTAGCAAGCCTGACCAGAGAATCCAGGCAACTGTGGAGCCCATCCTACAGCCTTACTTGGGTAGGGAACAAAGCCAGCAGTTCTATCCAACTGTTCTCAGCCAGTGAGTCAAACCCCCATCCCCATCCTCTGAGATTGAACACTTGGCCTTGACCCAAATAAACCATAATAACAGGCCCCACCTGCCCAAGGACATTAACAGCAAACACACCCATAAATCCAAACTGACTTGACTGATAAAGAAATGTCTCTGCCAAAGCAAACCTATAAAGTCTAGAGGAGGGGCCTGATTGCTCAAATGTGCGCATACTAATGTAAGGAATCAAGGATTATAAAAAATCAGGTAAATATGATACCACCAAAGGAAACTAATAAAGCTACAATAACTGACCCTAAAAAAATGGAGTTCTACAGACTGTCAGACAAAGAATTCAGAATAATCCTCCTAATTCAGTTAATCAAGCTACAAGAAAACACAGACAGGCAAGTAAACAAAATTACAGAAACAATGCATGAAAAAAAGAGAAGTTCAACAAGGAAATAGCAACCATCAAAGAAACCAAATAGAAATACTGGAGTTGAAAAATACAATTAGGTGAGTTTTAGGAATCCCGCTGAAACTGCAGTGACTGTCAGAAATGAAGACAGTCTTGGGGACTGTGAATTTTGACTTTGTAGGGTCCCTAATGTTAGATTATATCTAAAAGCAAAACAAAACAGAAATCCACCACCCTATATAGATAGTATAAACATGGGGAAACATGTATTAGGAGTCACACATCAAAGAATGAAAAAATCCCTTGATATGACAAGTTGGTAAATGCAATAGCCACAGGAGGACACACAAAGAAATCCATGCCATGCAGCCTTTTCTGATGTATACTTTAAATTATACTTTAATTCCCTTCTATTTGTCTAATAATATTTCTTAAACATAATTTCATAAACATTAACAGGTTGCTAGAGAAACAAAGATTTATTGTCTGGAAGCTTGGGAAAAAAATCCATATCCATTAACAACTTTACCTCAATGTCTTTGTTATATTCATCACCATTGTCTATTTTTAACACATATTCCTGCTCCTAACTGGCTATAGAGTGCTTTTTTATTTTAGGGTTTGACACATATTTTTTATTCTTTCTGGAATGATAGTCTTCTCCATGCTTTATAAGATTAACAGCTATTCATCTTCCAGGTTTAAATTACATTTAAATTATATATATATATATATATTTTTTAATTTGAAATTATAATTTGTATATTTTTATTTATTTGACTCCTTGACTCTAAACTCTAGTCTGTTTCACCTTGTACTATATCTTAATGTGTTTTACATGATACATGGACAATAAGAGATGCTATTTAAAAAAAAAAAACCTTACCTGTCTTAACTGTAATTTTTGCAAACTGGTTATAAGGATGTAAGATATTTGACTGGGAAGAGATAAGGACTAACAAGTCAAGAAGTTTAGCAATTGTTTATTTCCAGAGGTGAAGAGGGGTGGAACAAGCAAGAAAAGTCTGTGGAAGATGATGAAGAAAAGGACTTGAGACTCTCTTCCGTTTTTTTGGAGTAAGAAGACTGAAATTCAGTGGTAGGTCAAACTTGACTGAGACAGAGAGGGTACCTAAGGCAATTCTGGGCAAGAGATTCATGATAAAGCAGCAAACAGCTCAATGTGCAATTTCAGGTAGAATCAGTCCATTTGGATGCAGATGTGATGGGTAGATTGGACACTGTTCTTTCTAAGACCTGTGCCTGAGAATAGCCTGTCTTGGACACAAATCCAGCTAAAACTCTGAAATAAGACTTCTATGTTAAGCCAGAACAAGCTAAATTCTGTGACAGAATGTGTGCACTTATCCTTTACCACCTGTTTATAACTTGTGCCCCAAGATTAATCATGCAAAAGGCAAATTTTTTTTTAAGATTTTATTTATTTATTTGACAGAGAGAGACAGCGAGAGAGGGAACACCAGCAAGGGGAGTGTGAGAGGGAGAAGCAGGCCTCCCACCGAGCAGGGAGCAATCCCAGGACCCTGGGATCATGACCTGAGCCGAAAGCAGATGCTTAACAACTGAGCCACCCAGGCGCCCCAAAGACAATTTTTTTAACTCACTCAGACCATCTTTCAGTTACCTGATGGCACCAAGTTTGTTACCACCCAAAAACTTATGTGCCCTTCCCTGTGTCTGGAACATTTCCCCAACTCCGGTTAACACTTACTCTTACTGCCCCGCATTCCATGTACTCCTTCTAAAAGACTTCCTCCATTCCACCCAATTTAAACCAGCGCATTGCTGACTTTATAACATAAGGTCCTGATCAGATATTTATATGAATTATTCTTACAAAACTCATGACAATTTGTACACACTTTTGTATTTTTATTTGTTGAATAACTTGTCTCCCTACCAGCCTAAGTTTAGAGTTATAAGATTAGAGTTGATGTCTCATTTTGTTTACGATTGTCTCTAACTCTTAGCATGTTGACTAGTATAGTGATTAATAAATACTGACTGAATGAATAAATACCAGTTATGAAGGTACAGTAGGCTAATAATCTCACAAGGAAGAGGGATGGAGAACTGTCAGAGGCTGTGAGCACAAAGTCTCCGACACATATGGAAAATTCCTAATAAATCTGAAGTGATAGGATAGATAGTCAAGCATGGGTACCTTACTGTCGTAGGCATCTTGATGGTTTCAATATAACTTATCCATGTTATGTTTTCTTTAAGATGTAATCATATCTTTCAGGGCTGTAGAATGCATGTTAATTGTCCTGGTTGCAAATTAGTAAATGCATTATGTCATTTTTATGGTATGCTACCAAAAGAAGAAAGTCTGTTGGATGGAAATAAAGTAAATTTAATTAATCCCACTAAACAAAATCAGATGATCCAGAAAAAGCCATATTTTGAAAGAGGCTGGATTTATACTGAAGAAATAAATTGCCTTATAAACATAATGTTGGAAATAGAAGAAAAAGTGAAGACTACGTGAGTGCATATTAAGTTAGATGATTTTTAAATCGTTTTTTTCAAAAGAACTGGGTTAAAGGTGTGGAATAAACTTGGTCCTCTTATTGTTTTGTTTTTCTTGAGTAACCTTATACCAAATATCTGCATTAGTTAACTTGTTATCATAAGCCTCATTAATCTCTACCAACATTGGTGAGCAGCCAGTAGTGGGCGGGACTAATGGAGCCCTACCTTTTGTCAGTAGGGATGCCATCTAACTTTGTTACTGCTCTAGATTAGTTTTTAACTGAAATTGCTTATATATGACTGTTACTGTTAATGGGAAAGGATATTAAATATGGATTATATCTTTCATAGTCTAGCTAGCTGGGCATCTTGGACTTAATACTCCCCATCTGTGACCCTTTACAATACATTAAGCACACCTTTTCAGCAGCAGCCCTATTATAGTTAATCATGCTGAGGAAGAGATTGTACTAAATGTATTAGCAAGACACCGACATTAACCAAATGCTAGTCAGATGTGTCAGGGAACAAAGAGCTAAATCTAGGTCTGTCTTTTCAATGGACTTTGAGCTTTTAAGTCAATGGTATCTAAGTCTTTCCATCCATCAGTGTGAGGATTGCTGGTCTCTCGGATTACACTGACGTGTAGCCACACATATTGTAAGACTATAGTAGTCAACTTATCCAGTTCTTTAGGAAATTTAGATGCAAATTTTATTATTTACTTCTCTGCAATGTGCATATTCTTTCAAAGAAAAGCAAAACACATTAAGTACATGGAGCTACAGGAAATAACATAAGGCTTTTAAATTCTTCAGGAAAAACAAAATAAATCAAATAGTAAGGACAGTGATAATCTTAGCAACACATAGAATGCACTATAATGATACATTTCATTTTGGAAACTACATTGTCTTCTGTAAAAAAAAAAAAGCAGATAAATGGTATAACCTTATGATATGAAATGTAAATGTTAATGGGAGATATCAAATGCCTGGGAAGAATATGCTTCTGAAAGCCTTGGAACAATTGGGGTGCCTGGCTGGCTCAGTAGGTAGAGTATGTGACTCTTGATCTTGGGGTCATGAGTTCAAGCCCCATGTTGGGCATAGAGCTTATTTAAAAAAAAAAGAAAGAAAGAAAAGAAAACCTTGGAACAGAAAGAACAGGAGACTGAGACAAAGCTACTGCACAGGAACAGGGAACTGAGACCTGTATGTATCAAGAATGATTGTTAAATTGAATTGTATCTTTCTCAGCTTTATACAGTGAAATTATAAAGGCCTGATGGTGGGGCTGATGGGTGGACCTGCCCTATCAGGATGAGGCTGAGATTCAGAAATAAGCTTTTTAACAAAGAACAGATATTCCTATGGTTCAGAATGGGGCACAGGCCAGAATGTACGGGGAAGCTGATAAAAAGAGATTGCAGATCCAGCACTATTTAGGAAGAAAATAGTATTGAAAAGACTCTGACCTATCCACATATAGCTTGAGGTTATGTCAGTTCCCTACACTTTATTAGTAAACTGTGTATAATCTGCCCCATAGAGTAGCTTTAGGTCTTCTCAGGGAATCCTTTATTACATTTTAAGGTACTAAATTTTAAAAATTCATTCTAATTTTGCTTTGTATATTTAAAGCCCTAATATTTGTATAATCTTTCACTCAAAAATTCTACTCTTAAGTCGTATTACTTTTTAGTCATAAATTATTAGCTAATATATATGGTACCTACCATGAGTCAGACATGGTCTACATACTTTATGTACACCTAAAACTTCAATAAATTCATACAGCAATCTTATGAAAGAGGTACAATTACATTTCACAGATGAAGTGAGGCACAGGAAGTTCAAGCAGCTTACCTATATGGCTCACAGAGCTACTGGCACACAAGGCTGTGAACCCAAAAGTTCTGGTTCCTAGGGACTGTGTTCTTAGCACTAGAGAATACCACTTGTCATAAGGATAGAAATACCAGCTCATTAAAATGGCAAAACCTTCCTAGATGAAATAATTGGGGATTTGTTAAAAAAAAAAAGTTAGAGCATATCTACATAACAGATGACATAAAATGTTATTTTATCACATGAAAAAGGATCATGTTATATGGCTTAACCAGAAAAGTAACCCTGGTCATGGAGTCTGAATGCTGTGAAGCAGAATCCCTAGTCGACCAGTAAAGGACATGCAGCATGAACAGCAATAAAATCCCTGTTGCTTTAAGTCATTGCGATTGTGAGTTTCTTGTTACTGGAGCTTAATATAGTCCATTCTAACTAATACAATTAATAATCAGCATATGGTCTAGATACAGAAACAGAATCTGAAGGGGGAAACAAAACCCTAATCACAGTGGTGAAGATGAATTGTAAACATTCAAATGGATTATCCTGGAACAGAAAAGGGCACACAGCACTTTAATTCAGTTGTCATGACCTTTAGACATATTAGACATAACCATTTTTAAACACCATCTAACTGTTAGATACTTAAATTTCCTCTTCTGAAAATGTGAATAATTTGCCATAAGAATTCAATGAAACCATAAAGGGTTCTTAGCATAGAGCCTAACACACAATAATAACTCAAACCACAGTAGCTTTTATTATTCATGGGGCGCCCATCTCAGCAACATCATAAAGCAACAAGTTGGAGCTCAAGTTGCCCTGAGAGGAGATTCAATTTCTATTGCCAGACAAGGACTCACTTCTTTTTCTCTTTTAGCAACTTTTAGATTCTGAGCAGAAGACGTGACAGGGGGAGGGGCTTTCTCCCCATCCCATCCACTATTTAAGATAAAATGACTGTAGCCTTTCACATAATCTACATCCACAAACAAAGAAACCGAAGTTCGTAGACAAAGTCAAAAGCTGGTAAACCAGAACTCCCAATCTGTCTTTGTAAAATAGTTCACATTATGGGACATTTTCATTTAATGCTTAACCTCATTAACTGAGACACAGAGAGAGAGAGAGAGAATCTCAATAACCTACCTGGGAGAATAGTGCTCCCAGGACCTCAGTGAAAAATTATGACCAACATTCGCAGTCCATGGAACTCCACGAGGGTGGCCACAGATGGTTTTGACCATCAGGAAAGAGCAGATATTGAAGAATAACCTATCTTCTTTGATGGGACTCTCCCATAATGTGTAGGTTATATAAGAAGAGATTAAATCAAGTCTGAACAATACTAAATTCTTTGGTTATTTTTAACTTCACTTTTCCTTACAACTAAAAACAAACAGAACACACTTTACCAATGAAAAGAATCAGGATATGTGAGAAAGGGTAAATACTGTTTATAAGAACAAAAAACAGCAACAAATAGATAAGAACCTATGTTAATAACAACCTAAAATTGATACCATAATATTGGAATACACTCTCACAAAATTATCAAGTTTTCACATGAACTCTGGATATCTGATAAAGATGTATTTAAATCATATACAGCAAGATACAAAATGCTGTTGGCAAATTCTGCTTTTACCAAGATTTGTATTAGCATCCTTCCTCTTGAAAAATAGTTCACCTCAAGTGTTTTATCTCTCACTGAAAATTAATGAAGAGAATATTTACATCTTATAATTTTTTAGATAGATTTGCCATAGAAGTATTTAGACAGATCTCTAAATATTTAGGAAGAGAAGAAGAGATCAATATTGATACATTCCCATCTACTAAAAAAACCAATGTTTTCTTACTTCTCAAGGGATCCTTTATAACCACTATTTCAAGCTTAGTAGCTTGTGCCCCCATAAAATACAATTAACGTTGCTACTAGAAATTTAAAGAGATCAAGTCCTTACTTGGTATATTTATAAAGCAGACCCCAGATATTCCTACTGTCTTTTAAAAAAAGGTTATATATAAAGAAAACAATTATTAGCAAAATGAGTAAAATTAAATTAGATATTAAAATTACTACAAAAGTGACACAAATTACTTGATATTTCCATATTTTTACACTGAAATTAAGCTGAATTTGTATACATAATTCTAATATTATTACAAGTCTAGTTCTTATTTATTACAGAAAACAGATTTCATAAGTGACTATTTAGATATTTATTAGTATATTAAAAAGCAAAGATTCTTCCCTAAAGTCTAGAATCTTGAATACTCCAATATTTTTTTAATGTCCTGTGAATTCTAAACTTTGCTCATTGAAATCTTTGAGTTCTCAAATAACATAAATTGCCTAAAGAGGGGATATATTAAAATATTATGATACTGCCTAATTATTATTGCTTTATTCTCCTTTATCCTATAGGCTATAGATAGGGTAGATTCTATCCTATGGGATTTTATCCTTAAATTGATCAACTATATGCATCACTTAGCTCTGATTTTATATATATCATTCGGATCTGGTTATTCTATTGAAATAATATTTTTAGGAGGTAGAAAAAAATCAATAAAATAGTCCCAGACGTTACTTATTTCTGCAACCCGTTATGTTCTAATCTTTGAGAGTGCCTCATATTTAAGGATTTATTCTGTCAGGCTTATAAGTTTTTACAGTATTACAAAGACTTCTTCTTTTTAGTTATTATGTATAACAGAGTATTTTCTTTAAAGAAAACATGATATTGGTGAAAACACTATTCAGAAAAAGCAATAATATTCTAGCATTTGTTTTACTCATCATTCCATAAAAGGTTAGGAATGTAATTACTTAAAACTTGCAAACTTTAATTTAGAGTTCACAGATTATATTGCTAACTATTTATTTAAATAAAAGTGTTTATATTTTCCCTATGACGGTATCTTCTGGTATTGTGGTCATGTTGATGATTGGTACACAGCCTTAAAAGTTTATTTTAAAGAGAAAGCAGACATTTCTCCAAAGAAGACATACAAATGGCCAACAGACACATGAAAAAAATGCTCCACATCACTTGCCATCAGGGAAATACAAATCAAAAGCACAGTGAGATACCACCTCACACCAGTCAGAATGGCTAAAATTAACAAGTCAGGAAATAACAGATGTTGGCGAGGATGCAGAGAAAGGGGAACTCTCTTACACTGCTGGTGGGAATGCAAACTGGTACAGCCACTCTGGAAAATGGTATGGAGATTCCTCAGAAAGTTAAAAAAGAGCTACCCTATGAACCAGCAATTACATTACTCGGTATTTCNAGCACAGTGAGATACCACCTCACACCAGTCAGAATGGCTAAAATTAACAAGTCAGGAAATAACAGATGTTGGCGAGGATGCAGAGAAAGGGGAACTCTCTTACACTGCTGGTGGGAATGCAAACTGGTACAGCCACTCTGGAAAATGGTATGGAGATTCCTCAGAAAGTTAAAAAAGAGCTACCCTATGAACCAGCAATTACATTACTCGGTATTTACCCCAAAGATACAAATGCAGTGATGTGAAGAGGCACCTGCACCCCAATGTTCATAGCAGCAATGTTCACAATAGCCAAACTGTAGAAGGAGCCAAGATGTCCATCAACAGATGAATGGATAAAGATGTGATATATATATAGGAATATTACGCAGTCNAAAGATACAAATGTAGTGATGTGAAGAGGCACCTGCACCCCAATGTTCATAGCAGCAATGTTCACAATAGCCAAACTGTGGAAGGAGCCAAGATGTCCATCAACAGATGAATGGATAAAGATGTGATATATATATAGGAATATTACGCAGTCATCAGAAAGGATGAATACTTACCATTTATATTGACGTGAATGGAATTGGAGGGTATTATGCTGAGGGAAATGAGTCAACAGAGAAGGACACTTATCATATGATTTCACTCACATGTGAAATATAAGAAACAGTGCAGAGGATTGTAAGGGAAGGGAGGGAAAACAATGGGAAGTCATCAAAGAGGGAGAAAAACCATGAGAAACTCTTAACTACAGGAAATGAACTGAAGCTTGATGGGTTGGGGGATGGAGTAACTGGGTGATGAGCATTAAGGAGGGTGAATGATGTGATGAGCACTGGGTGTTAAACGAAAATGATCTGAAGGGGCACTTGCACCCCAATGTTTATAGCAGCAATGTCCACAATAGCCAAGCTATGGAAAGAGCCTAGATATCCTTTGACAGATGAAAGGATAAAGAAGATGTGGGGGAATGGGATAGGCTGGTGATGGGTATTAAGGAGGGCACGTATTGCATGGTGCACTGGGTGTTATACACAAGTAATGAATCACATAACTTTACATCAAAAACTAGGGATGTACTGTATGGTGACATAATATAATAAAAAATATTATTAAAAATAGTGTTATTTCTAAAATAATAAATATTCAAGCCATTTGACCATTAAAAAAGATGTGATATATATATATATATATATACACACACACACATATACATATATATATATATATATAATAGAATATTGCTCAGCCATCAAAAAATGAAATCTTACCATTTGCAATGATGTGGATGGAACTGGAAGATATAATGCTAAGTGAAGTAAGTCAATCAGAGAAAGACAAATATCATATGATTTCACTCATATGTGGAATTTAAGAAACAAAACAGAGGATCATAGCAGAAGTAGGGAAAAATAAAATAAGATGAAATCAGGGAGGGAGACAAACCATAAGAGACTCTTAATCATAGGAAACAAACTGAAGATTCCTGGAGGGATGGGAGGTGGTGGGATGGGGTAGCTGGGTGATGGGCATTAAGGAGGGAGTCCTATGCAGGTCTCATCCCAGGACCCTGAGATCGTGACCTGAGCCAAAGGCAGATGCTTAACCTACTGACCCCCCGAGGCACCCCATATGTTTTCTCTTTTATTTAATTTAATTTATTTTATTTAAATTTAATTAATTAACGTATAGTGTATTATTAGTTTCAGAGGTAGAGTTCAGTGATTCATCAGTTGCATGTAACACCCAATGATCATTACATCCTGTGCCCTCAAAATAAAGGTATATGGGATAATATTATTATACAATTAGCAGAATGTCTGAAACACAGTGAGCATGGAATGCATGTAAGTCCCCTCCATAATTGCTTTCCTGCTTGATTTATGATGCTGGGCATTTGGAAGGTGGGGACGGAAAGAGAGTATAAAGGAGGTGAAAAATCACCAAATGATTATTGCCAGACTTACAGTCTATTATTAAAACTGTCTTTACTCACATTATTGGAATAATGGAGACTCACAATTTTTTTTCTTATCTGTATTCTCATTTAGCTGTTGAAAACAAATTAGAAAAACATAAATATTTACTCTCAGATTGGTAATGAAGTATTTTTTACTGGGTAAAATATCTATCTGTTTTACAAGACAAAAAACAAAACTGCTATTTTGAGCTTTCCCCAATAGCAGTTTGAAAATTTTACATTCTTGTACCTTTAAGGTATAAATCAAGAAAAAGTAGTGCAATACTAAATTGTTTGGGATTTGCCAAGAAAATATTGAAAACTATATTTGACTGCTGTTCTTTTTTTCTTCTCACCCAGAACACCCTATTTTAATTTGATTTGTGTATTACGAAGTATAAAAAAGGAGAGAATGAAGGGAGAAAAAAAGGCAGGGTTATTGGTGAAGAGTCAGTGCTATAGAATTTTTTAAATAAATAGTAAGATGGCTATAATTATTCACTCTTTTAAGTGAATTATCTTATTTAACTTTGTAAAGAAATGTTACAATATTGACTAGTTCCAATAAGCACAGCATTGTACATTCGTGGTTCATTTTTTGCAAAATAGATGCAATCATTCTGTTTCCTTTATTCATGGCTCAGAGTAGGCAGGCAGCACCTTCCCAAATTGACTCAAGCCTTGAACATCTAACTAGCTTTGGTCAATGGAATAATAGTGAATATGACATAAGAACTGAATGTTCTGTAGATACATTGGGGATTGCCTTCTCTTACTGCTTTGGGGAGAATGCAGTCACCACTATGTCAAGAAGCCCAAACAAGTCTGTTGGATTATGAGAGAGCAAGGCCCTGTCACCCCAAATACTTTGGCGACCTTGACCAACAGCCTGCCAACTGCCAAATGTTCCAGCCATCATCTGACTCGCCAGCTAGACACAAAGATGTTAGAGGGCCTAAGAGAGATCAGCCCAGCCTGCTCAGACCAGAAAAACTGCAAGCCAACCCACAGAGCAGTGTGCTCAAAAAAGTGATTGTTGTTTAGTTTTAGAAATAGTTTGTTAGGGATGCCTGGGTGGCTCAGTCGGTAAGCGCCTGCCTTAGGTTCAGGTCATGATCCCAGCTTTCTAGGATCCAGCCCTGTGTCGGGCTCCCTGCTTGAGGGGAAGCCTGCTTCTCCCTCTTCCACTATCCCTGCTTATGTTCCCTCTCTCGCTGCCTCTCTGTGAAATAAATAAATAAAATCTTAAAAAAAAAAGTAGTTTGTTATACAGTAAAAGCTAGCAAATACAGTATTTTCAGAAAATTTTCAAATACCCAGACAATATTGGTAGAGTTAGAAATTCCATTCAAACAGGAAGTTGGTTTTAAATATAAAAATACTGTCACATAGGTACAGGTTTCCTTCCAAAACCATCTTTAATTACTGTCTTTTTTTTTTCCCTAATAAAAGTGGAGAAATCATCTCCTATTTAGCAATGTGATGAGTACACTGATGGTCAAATTCTATCAGAAATCTTTGGGAAAATATGCAGCATGATGCATGGATAGAGTAGAGAACACTGAATTTTTTTTAAGATTTTTATTTATTTATTTGACAGAGAGAGAGACAGCCAGCAAGAGAGGGAACACAGCAGGAGGAGTGGGAGAGGAAGAAGCAGTCTCCCAGCGGAGGAGCCCGATGTGGGGCTCGATCCCAAAAGACCGGGATCACACCCTGAGCCGAAGGCAGACGCTTAACGACTGAGCCACCCAGGCGCCCCAAGAACACTGAATTTTTGTTATGCGCTGGACATTGAGCTAAGTAAAGTGCTGGGCATTGAGCTAAGTATTTCTCATGTGTTGCCTCATTTATCCTTCAAGGAATGCCATGTTTTTTATCTCAATTTTTAAGAAAAAACAATGAGACAACGATAACCCAATTAGTAAGTTGATGAATCAAGATTCAAATTCATGTTTGTCTGACTCACAGTATTTAAATATTTCCCAACCTGCAAAAGATCTTACAGTTTGTATAAATACTTGACTACCAGAGCTTAAAGATACTTTTTAAAAATATTTTATTTTCAAGTAATCTCTATGCCCAATGCAGGGTTCAAACTCACAATCCTGAGATCAAGAGTTGCATGCTCTACCCACTGAGCTAGCCAAGCACCCCAAAGAGATTTTTAAAAATATGTAACTAACAGCATTTTTAAAGATGAAGAAACAATGACCTACAGAAGATAAATTCAAGATTTTTCAGCTAGAGAGTGGCATAGGGGGAACTAGAAGGTTTATTACAGGAAATTAGAGTCTTAAGCCTAACATGGTTAACTATGATTCCTACGTATTTTATAACTTGGATCTCAGGTTTTGTGTAACCAGGTTGGAAGGTGCTAGTGGGTGATTTGCATGTGGGGATGGCAGTGATATAGAAAATATCTCATCCAAACTTTTGAGATTGGCAACTGCCAATTTCCCTGCTAATATTTCAGCATGAGGTCATTGCTTATAAATGGAAATTTTGTGCTTTTCTAATTTAAGGAATTTTGAAAGAGACAATGATATGAGTAGTTCCCTAAATCTAGCAATATTTTTTTCCTTTTTTTGGGGGGGGTGAGGATGAAAACAAAATTGGTTAAAGCAAATTCAAACAAGATTCTCTTTAATCAATTCAAGAAGAACGAGAGCCAGAATTAATTATTTTAAAGAAAACATTTGAAAAGATTCCTTTAGTGTTAAGGAAAATGAAATATCAGTAACAGAATCCCTAATTAAAGAGTAAATGTAAGCTGCTTCTTATCTGACTTTCATTCACTTATTCCAAATTTCTAGATTACCTCTGATATTATGTGTCCTTAAAATTTTTTTTTCATTGTATGGTCCCTACTTGCAATATTATGGTTGATAGTATAATTCAATTCAAGTAGGTAGAAGAATTGCATGATTTAGAAATTTTAATATTTATTTATTATTTTTTTAAAGATTTTATTTATTTATTTGAAAGAGAGAGACAGCCAGCGAGAGAGGGAACACAAGCAGGGGGAGTGGGAGAGGAAGAAGCAGGCTCCTAGCGGAGAAGCCTGATGTGGGGCTCTATCCCAGAACGCTGGGATCACGCCCTGAGCCAAAGGCAGATGCTTAACAACTGCGCCACCCAGGCGCCCCTGGAAATTTCAATATTTAGAAGAGAATTTTTTTCCTGATCTTATCCACAACTTAAATTATTTTACATGCTATGTGGAATAGACCATGACTAAGGCAGTGCTGTAATCAAAAGTTAACATTGTCTTTGGAACCATAAATATGTAATAAGCACGTTATGCTCAAGTATTGGGGTATCAGTTGTCTTACCAGTCACATTTATCCAGACCTGGGCTCAATAACCTTATCAGTCCATTTAACTTCACTGATAGAAAATAACATGGTTTGTCCTACCCTGCTGTCTTCCACTCTCTATTATTCTAACCCTGTTCTATTTTTCTTCTGTATTACCTATCATTATCTAATATACCATATATTTACTTGTTCCTTAATTGCTATTTCATCTCTGTTCTTTGAGATCAGCCATGTCATCTGTCACCACTGTATCCTTAGTGTCTAATATGCTGCCTATCCCATAGTCAGTGCTCAATAAATATTTTAAGTGGATATATGAATATCCTCTACTTTCTCCAGTTATATAAAATATTGCAAAGTTATTTAACCTTTAAAATTTTTAGTTTCTGGAATAACATACTAGAAATGTAAACTGTGTTCCCTAGTTTCTGTTGCATGAAATCCAATCACATTACCATCTTCTCATCCTCTGGCCCTTCACACTTCTCTGTGGGTTTCTCATGATATATTGTATATGTAGTATGAATAAATTTATCATATATATCTCATTTTCTTTCATTTGCTTGCTTCTTTTCTTCTCCTTCTCCTTCCTCCTCATCCTCCTCTTCCTCCCCGTCTCCTTCTCCTTTCCCTCTGTCTCTCTTCCTTCTTCCCTCTAATCTCAGTTATTCTTTTTAGTAGTGCTAAATGAGCTACTCCCACAAGGCAATTCTATCTCCTACCAGGCCCCTGCTCGTCTCAGGATAGCTCAAGATAACTAAGATTTTGTGTCCTGGCTCTTAGGAATGACTTCTTTCCTAGAAAATACCTAGTGCCCTAGTTCAAATACAATCCTAGCAGGCTTGACTGATCATCCCATCAAATATCCTTGAATCTAAGTGAAAGATACAATTTAGACCGACTACCTTCCACTCTATTTCCCCAAAACCCCTGGGAGATAGTAGGCAGCAAATGAATATGAGTTTCTGTCCAAAATCTAGAATGGAATTATAGTTAGCTTGGATCTAAAAGGAATTTGAAGGTTATTCATTCTAATTTAATGTGTGAGGAAATTAAACCAACAGACGCCAAGGGACAAGCTTAAAGTGAGCTAGTAAGTAGTGGCAGAGATATCTGAGACTAAATAAGGCAAAGTAAACATGGAGGGATAGTGATTTTTATAAAAAAAAATATTTTATTTATTTATTTGAGAGAGATAGAGAGCAGGGGGAAGAGCAGAGGGAGAGGGACAAGCAGACTCTGAGCTGAGCATGGAGCCCAACATATAGCTTGATCTCACAACCTTAAGATCATGAGCTGAGCCAAAACCAAGAGTCAGACACTCAACCCACAGAGCTACCCAGGTGCCCTGGGATAGTTATTCTGAAATATCAATCAGTGTGTGTGTGTGTGTGCATGTGTGTGTGTGTGTGTGTGTGTGTATACTTTCTTGCAGTTTTCATCTACCCTCAGATTCTTCCCTCCATTTAGTCAGCAACACATTCAACAAGAGGGGAAACATTCAACACATTCATAAAAGGAATGAATTTATCAAAAAAAATTATAGTGTTTGTGTTTTAGAAGCCTCAAGATTAGGCACAGGAAATGGGGACCTATGTGTCTACTCAAGAAACTTGGGAGAACGTGCAATGACTAAGAGAACAGGTCACCTCTCCTAAAACTAGGAAGATGTCTTTGGCTGCACAGGAAGATTAAGAGACCAGAGAATTAGCCCCTGGATAGAGAAGTAGGTGGGGCCAGGTTGAGGGAACAGGAGCTTTGGGGCCACATGATCAGGAGTGACTTCAGCATCTAAAGACTGAGAGAGCAACACCTGTCCCACTCATCCCAGCAGTCCTGTGGAGGAAGTGCCCCCAAAATCCCAATGGGCACCAAAAATATTTGGCTCAGGACCTACCTTGGCTGTCCCTCTCATTGGAATCTAGCTAGATTCAACTGCAGACTTTGATCACTGACCATTAGGAGATACGGCCCTTGAATCTGCTCTTTCCCTGAATGTCTACATACAATCATTCAGAAAAAGTGTCAGTTCTACCTCTCAAGCTCATCCTCACTTATGTCCACTTTCTTCCATCAAATAGTACAATTATTTTGTCTAACCCGTCCTCACATCTCACCTAGAATCCTGTAGAACCTCTTAATTTCTCAGGAGTCCTTTTCCCTTTTGTCCTGCCCAAATCCTTATTTTATACAGCAGCCAGGATCACTGAAAAAGATACTCTCTTCAATGGCTTCTCTTATAGTCATCCTGGTGTATCAAGCCCTCTTTAATGTGGCCCCCACCTACTTTTCTGAACTTACTTCCTACCTCTCTACCCCTTACCTACTAGACCCCTCCCATATTGGCTTTTTTTTCAGTCCACAAACATTCCAAGCTTTTCTCATATAAGCTCATTTTCTCTGTTTCCTCTTCCCCAATTTCACTTTCCTATCATCTTTTCATAGCAGCTTCTTTTTGTTTCTTTTTTTGCCATTCAGATCTTTTTCTAAATGTTCAGATTTAAAGTTATTCTCCATCACAAACAGTCTAGCTTTTCAACTAATAAATGTTATGACTTACTTGTTGGTTTGATTGCTGTCTGTCTTCTCCATTTAATTTTAAGCTCATGAGAGCTTAAAATGTGGGTTTTTTTTTTTTCAGTACTGGCCCCTCAAGTCTTGAACAATGTCTGGTAGGTAGAAAATACTCAATTTGATAATAAGTAAATGGATCAATAAATGTAGATGGATGGATTAATGGAACTTTGTGTTTGAATGTTGCTTGGATCCTATCTGGCTTACCATTTTTAGGGTTCTGGGTTGCTTAAAAGTACTTGCAAAGACTGTTGCTGGAGGGGTGGTAGAGGTTTTGAAGGAACCTTCCCTCCCTACCCACTGCCCTCCTACATACACAACACACAAGCCCCTGCTTGTTGATACTGAAAGAGAAACATGGAAAGAGAACATGAAAGGATCTCAGTAAATGCTAGTTGCCTTATTAAATGTTTTTGACCTATTTGCCTATGTTCAGAGATAGAAATATATAATGCTCATATTTTGGAGGTGGACAGACAACTTCTGCCCATTGTTGTCAATTACTGGTCATATGACCTCTGGTAATTTTTTTTTTTCTTTCTGGGCTTAGTATGGCTAAGCAGCTAACAGAGAAAACTAGCATCAGAGCTAAGAAGATTTTTAAATTAGAAGAGATAATGCCTAAGAAGTAATGAAATTAAAAAAAAAGAAGTAATGAAATTTATATATTATCACTAGTTATAGTTATAACCAATCATTTTATCACTAATGATAAAAGTTATCACTGATAGTAGTTAAAATATCATTATTAATGCTAAGAGTTATTACTAGTCAAAGAGTTGTTAATAGTTATCATAGTTAACACTAATGATGAGTTATTTTCTGAGTACTTAGGATGTGTTAGTATTCCATGCATGACACATACATTAATTCTTCACAACAGCTCTATGCAGTTAATTTTACGCCAATTATATAGGTGAAAGAAGTGAGCCCCAGAGAGGTGAAGGAATTTCTCTCAAGTTCTCCTAGTAATTTATGAGTTGGAATTTGAATCCAGAAATTCCATCCCTAAAGTCTGTGCTCTTAGTAGAGAGCCTCGTATATAATAAAAATTAAGTTAATTTTGAATGCTACTATATCCTCTTTATTTTTAATTTTGGTCCTTTTTATTATTTGTATGAGCTCTTCACATAGCTTTTGTCACATTTGCTACCAAGCAAGATCTTTGTAATATCACAACATGTTAAATGTAAAATTGAAGCACCTAAGAAATGTTCCAAGTCCTTTCATTACTTGAAAGTAAAAAGAAGTAGGGTCACCTGGCTGGCTCAGTTGGCTGAGTGTCTGACCCTTGATTTCAGGGCAGGTTATGATCTCAGGGTCATGAGACTGGGCTTTGTGCTTAGCACGGAGTCAGCTTGACCCTCATCCTCTCCCTCTGCACCCCCCTCCAAACTCATGCTCTCTCTCTCTCTAAAATGAATAAATAATTTAAAAACTTAAAACAAAACAAAACAAAAACTAGGGAGCTTAGGTAGCTCAGTCAGTTAAGCATCTGAATTAGGCTCAGGTCACCATCCTAGGCTCCTGGGATCCAGCCCCTTGGTCAGGCTTCCTGCTCAGCAGGGAGTTTGCTTGTCCCTTGCCCCTCTACCCACTCAGGCTTGTTCTCACTCTCTTTCTTTCAGATAAATAAATAAAATCTTAAAAACACACACACAAAAAAAAGAAGTAATATTGTTGGGTGGGGTGGGGCTGAGGGGAGTTTAAATCTAAATCCTCCACACTCATGTGAACAATTTAACCTACATAAGTAGGTTCTTCTGCCATCCATGAACAAAGCCACATGCCACTTGAAATTCGAAAATGGCTATTTGGTTTTAGAATGCAATTTTTTTTTTGCAGTTTTATGTTTTATTTATTTTTTTATAATTTTTATTTTGTTGTATTAGTCACCGTACAGTATATCCCCACTTTTTGATGCAATGTCCCATGATTCATTATTTGCATATAACACCCAGTGCACCATTCAATATGTGCCCTCCTTAATACCCATCACCGTCCTTATCCCGATCCCCCATCCCCCTCCCCTCTGAAGCCCTCAGTTTGTTTCCCAGGGTCCACAGTCTCTCATGGTTCATCCCCCCTTCTGTTTACCACCCCCCCTTCATTCTTCCCTTCCTTCTCCCACTGAATGCAATTTTTGATCCGTGCATTGGCATCTACTAAATCTAAGAGGCCCAGGGATCCAGGTTGCAAAGTGTGGGAGGCTAAACTAGCTGCAGCCTCTGAACAAATTAATTCTCTCCCACAAGCTTACACTCAATGGTCTCTATCAGAAGCATGTTGTGTCCAGTATTTGTCTCATTATCTTCAAATTGCGCTGGAGAAATGCATCTGGAGTGATATGGCTCCTCATGAGGAGGAAAGATATAATTTGCTGGGCTGACGCGACACAGTGGGAAGATGGGCCACATTCTTCACCAGTTTCAAAGGACGATGGCAGTGAGCTTTTTATGAGCTTTGGTTATGCTGCACTGAAATGATTTGCTTCCATCCCAGTAAAGATCAAAAATAAGAGCTAGAGCTAGTTCAAGGTCAGGGGAGAGTTGGGGCTTACAGAAGAGAAAAGAGACAATTTTCTGAATTTAACTGATAACAGTTGAAATGTAAAATCCTGAAAGAGAAAACTCTAAGAACTTTATCTTATTCTTTATCCACTAGTGTAATTAGGGATATGGACACTTAATGGACCTTAGGATTGTGACTGATTTTCCAGGATACACTAGTTTCAAATAGTTGAATATTCTCACCAATTGTCTCCATTTGTTAACCACATCTTGATTTTTCCCCCCAAAAAATATGGTCCCATAACTAGTACACATATTTCTCGTTTAAGACATACAAGGCTTCCCCCACTATCCAAAAATAAAAACCTTTGGAACTTTCTGTAAGCCAAAATGGCATAAAGCAAAGAAGCAATTACTATTAACTTATACAGAAAAATATTTTAGCATTCCCAGACTCAAAAATAACCTCTCTTAGGCTTTTCTGATACCTTAGAGCACATCTTGCTAATGGATGCACAAAATAAACCGAGATAAAACACAGATGCTCACAGACTCTGTTCAGAGCTATGGAGGCTGGATGCCTGAGATGCTGAGAGTTGCCAAGGAAGGACCTGGGCGGGGCCGCTCTCACTGCTCAGGTGCACGCTGTCTCTATAAGGCTCCCTGCAAAGCAAATGTTGAATGCTATTTTTGTATTTTTTTTTTTGTAAAAGCAAAAATCCTCTTTGGATTTCTTTCAGTTAGTGAAAATGGGTACTAAGGTAGGTCTTTTGCAAAAGCAAAGTGGTGTTAACACAAACGTTTGAAAGCAGGGGATACCTGTACTTGGTTTGAGAGCATCAAATTCTGTATCTAATTGAATGACCAAACATAAATATATAGAAATAAGCTGATTTTTACATAGTAGTCCCCCCCTCCCCACTTACCTGTGCTTTCTCTTTCTGCCTGTTCAGTTGCCCGCAATCAACCATAGTCCAGAAGCAGACAATCCTCCTTCTGATATAACCTCGGGAGGTCGGTAGTACCAGACACTACACCACAGTGCCTACGTCATTCCCCTCACTTCGTCTTGTCCCCTAGGCATTTTATCATCTCATATCATCACAAGAAGGGTGAGTATAGCACAATAAGATATTTTAATATGTAGAGAAAAACTAGATTCGTGTAACTTTTATTACAGTATATTGTGATAACTGTTCTATTTTTTATTAGTTATTATTCTTAATCTCTTACTGTGATGAACCCACAAATTAAATTTTATCATGTTATGTATGTACAGAAAAAAAACACGTAGTATATGTAGAGTTGGCTACTATCTGCAGTTTCAGGCATCCTCTGGAGGTCTTGGAATGTGTCCCCAACAGATAAGAGGAGACTACCGGAATTGAAAATGAAGAGTCAGAATGTGAATATTATTTACCTTCTTGACTACTGTTCTTTGAAAACAGAGGCAGAACTCTAAGACTTTGGAGGGTGGAAGGGATGAAGAAATTCAGTTTGTAACACACTGGGAGAAGAAGAAAAAATATGATTCCCAAGTTATGCAATACTTACTTTACAACAATACAAACTGACATAAACAGTACATAGAACTTAACAAAACAGGAAGTAAGCTTGAAATTTTACATAATGATTATATATTTAAAGACTTGAAAAATATTTTTCAGTAATGAATACATTCAAAATTCACTTTATGGGGCACCTGGGTTGCTTAGTCAGTTGGGCATCTGCCTTCGGCTCAGGTCATGATCCTAAGATCCTAGGATCGAGCCCCACATGGGGCTCCCTGCTCAGCAGGAGTCTGCTTCTCCCTCCAACCCTCTCTCCTGCTCATGTTCTCTCTCTCTCAAATAAATAGATGAAATCTTTTTAAAAAATGCACTTAACTCCTATCTAATGACTTATTTGTGTAATTCCTTATCTTTGGTTCTCAGACATTGCTGTGCTAATGAGGACTTGAGGTGTTTGTTTAAAATGTAGATTCCTGGGTCCCTGTTCTAGAATATCTGACTTAGTATAACTAGGGAAGAACCCAGGAGTCTGCTTTTTTAACAAGTATTTATGGAGACACTATCTATATTTTTCATCTGTGAAAATAAATCTGACTTTTACTGAATGCCTACTGTGTGCCACTTTTACGAATGATTTATTTCTTTACTATTTACACTAGTCTTTTGAGTTAAACATTGTTATCTGCATTTTACTGACAGGTGAACTGAGGTCGAAGGAAGACGTTTCTCATGATCATACAGCATATAAAGAGCAGAGTCAAAATTCAAACAGAAACTGATGATTCCAAAGACTTTGCTCTTTCCTATTTACTGACTATCATGATAGAGACACATTCATAATCAATACTAGAAAGAAAGGTGGGGGTTTTGGGGGGCTGGGGGCCATTAGAAAAGGATAAGATGAAATGTCAAGAGAATGACAATCTTTTTAATGATGTCTCCTAAATTCTCACTGTGAAATCATAACCCATTGAAAGGAAAAGATAAAAATAGGCATTGGATTGAGAGGGTAGTTTAAAATGAGAAACAAAATTACATTTTCTAATTGAAGGTTAGTTAGTTATGAACAAGCATGCCTGTAAATTGGTGACCAAATTCTGGTTAATCACATTTGTGACTTTAACAATGTCAGTGGCTCAAAATTTAGTTATAGGGAGGTACATATAGCATTAGATGAAAACAAAGAAACAACAAAAATGCTTCTTATTATAAAAAAAATACTTCTTTATTTGTCTTCATTTTTGCAATCTGACAAATTTGTTGTGGATGTGGAGTAACACCACTTTATAAATTCAGAATCTATTGAGCATATGGTTGACAGAATTCTAAGATGCCTCCCAAGATACCCCTTACTCCCAGGATGCACCCCCTGAATAATACCCTCCACTTGAGTGTGGGTGGGCCTGACTTAATTAGGCGATGGCTACCAGCTTGATAGGGCCTATGAAGGGGGGCTACATGCAGGGAACTACAGAAAGCCTTCAGGAGCTGAGAGCACCCACTGGTCTATAGCCAGCAAGAGAACAGGGGCCTCAGTGCTACAACGATATACAACTGGATTCTACCAAAAGTCATATAAACTTGAAAAAAAGAACTCCAAGCTCCAGAAAATAATGCATCTCAGCTGATAGCTTGATTTCACCCTTATGAGAGGCTGAGGAGAGAACCTACCTTAACTAGTCCTGGACTTCTGACCTATGAAACCATGAGATAGTATATTTGACTTGCCTTAAGCCTCCATGTCTGTGGTAATTTGTTACAGAGGAATAATAAATAAGAAAAAAGAAAATAATACAAGTGCCTGCTATATATGCCAGTACTGAACTAGCATAGGGGTACAACTATGAACACGATGGACAACATTTTCTGCCCTAATGAACCTAAGACAGTAATGGAGAAAAACTGACAACACAGGTAAAATAGAATATAGATATAGATATAGGTATATGGATACAGATATAGACAGATATTCAGGAGTGGCACATTCTATGAAGAAAGGAAAATAGGGCAAGAGTGAGAGACTTACTGATGGGGACTGGGGTGGGACTTCAGCCAGGGCAGTCAGGGAACTATCAAAACAGGTAAGAGTTGTGTAGAGGCCAAAATGATGAAAAGGAGGCATTACATAAAAACTGGAGTTTGGATCTTAGTCTAAACCCTTTGAAGAGTTGTAGGCATGGGGAAGGGGTGTTTATCTGAATGACCCTTTGAGAAGATGTCTCAGTGGAGAATGGACTTAACTGGGGGTGGGGAGAGAGTGGAGAGATGCAATGGTGGAATCATCATCCCAGAGAGAGCTTGCCCATTGCAAAGATTTCACCATCACCCAGGACAGATATGAAGGATCAGGCTGGAAAGATAACACCCCAGGCTTGAAAGGGGGATTTCACATAATGTTGTCATGGATCATATAGACATTTAGACATATAGACATTTTCTTTCATAATTTTCAGCAAAGAAATTTTTCTCTAGGGTATTTCCAAGTCCAGATAACATAGACCTCTATCACAAGAAGAGTGGTAGGAAAGCAAGATGGCGGAGGCAAGATGGAGGTGGAAATTCCGTAACTTAGTTCAAAAGCTAAAAGATAGTTTGAGGTTTTCAACAAATTAGTATCTCAGAGAAAACTGAACATTAAACTTTTACATACTTACAATATTTCTTAAGATTATCTCAAGTCACATCCAAAGTCTGACAATCACTGTTTTTCCTAGTTACAAAGCATAGGAATTCAGTTAACATTGTTTTTTGACCAGTAACATAAATGTTGAAACTATGTAGTGAATGTTCCTTTGCTCAAAATTAACTTATTATGATCAGAATACGTGTTAGGCTTTCAAAAAATTAGAAGCTTCTTCACACATTCTTCATAATAACATGGCATGTGGCACATATTTATGTATATTTTTATATGTGAGCATTTTCCTCTGCATATCTGAGTTTCAGACTAATAGGAAAGAATAACACTACACACAGAAAGTAAACCTAAGGAATTTTCTTCAGAATTAATTTAAGACAACATGCAAAATTTAAAACAATGTTTTCAAATAAAATTCCCAACTCTAATTAGTCCCAAAGAGAGCATGAGATTGCAATGGAGCAGAACACAATTTTTTTCTTTCACTCCTTGCTTTCATATATTTTCATCCCTTGAGCAAGCTGTTATAGACAGAATTGTGTCCCCTCAAAATTCATGGTGAAGCTCAAAGAAACTATATTTGGAGAGAGGGTCTCTAAAGAGCTAACAGGGGTAAATGAGGTCATAAGGGTGGGGCCCTAATCAGGTTAAGACTTGTGTCACTATAGGAAGAGACAACAGAGATCTCTCAGAAAAAGGCCATGTGAGGACATAGAGAAGCCAGGAAAAGCACTCTCATCAGAAACCAACCCTGGCGATTCTTTGATCCTGGACTTCTGGCCTCCACAGCTGTGACAAAATAAAGTTCTGCTGTTTAAGCCACTCAGTCTGTGGAATTTTGTTGTGGCAGCCAGAGTAGACAAATATACAAACTGAATTCAGAAATTAGAAAAAATATCATATAACCACATAATTAGAACATTAGCGAATTTGGTAACTTCAAAGAAGTTCAGATTTACACAAGCAAGTCAATATCCTTAATCTACCAGCTAGTGGACATGTTTGCTTTTGATTAGAGACACAAATATGGGGTCCCCTGAGCCTTGGGAATGCTAATGCTGAATTGATCACTGAATATCATTTCTGCTTTAATACTTAAGATTTTGATCAGTTTTCATTGTATTCTTGACAAAGTTAGCTCAGCCCTATTCTGAATTGAGGATGAGTTTAATAAACGTATTACCCATAGGAAGCAATTTGTGTATTAAAATAATGGACACTACTAAATTCCCTTTATTTCCAATAGTTTCTCTTGTAATTAATGAGAAGGAATGTTCTAATCTCCATATGCAAATAAATTTAAATAAATCAGTAGGAACAACCACCATAATGAAAAAGAAGATAATAAACCTGTCACGTTACTCAGGAAGAGTTTATTATCTTACATTTCCAGAGGGCAGAAGTCCAAAAAAGGGTCCTATCTATAGAACCAAAAGCAATATGTCAGGAGAGCTGTGTTCACTCTGGGGACTCTGGAGGAGAATGTGTCCCTTGTTATTTCCAGCTTTCAGAAACTACCTCCATTTTTTGGCTGGTGGCCCCCTTTGCAGCAATGGCACCCTACTGACTCTGCTTGCCTTGTCACACCTTTTCTGACTCTGGCCCTTCTGCCTTCTCTTATAACAACCCCCGTGCTTGCATTGGACCTACCCAGGTAATCCGGGATAATCTTTCCATTTCAAAATCCTTCACTTAATCACATCTACAAAATGCCATGTAAGATAATATATTGACAGGTTTTGGGGATTAGGACATGGACATCTCGGCAAGAAGCATTGCTTTGCTGATCATAACACAGCTGCCCTAGTATTTCTATTTATTATGTGTGTTGGCAGGTAGAATTTGAAGATAAGTTTAACTGTGTGTAGTTCATGTCAAAGAAGGCAATAGGAAAACCTAAAATATGGTGATGAAGAAAATTAATGTGCAAGTTTTTAAGTAAGGCTTCTTTTTATTTGTAGTGAAAAATGTTTGCTCTAGCTAGCAAAGGTACCATCTCACACAGAATATATTGGAACCCTATAATCTCTTCAAGCCATTATAAAAGCACTTTGCCAATATTTATACCTTGCAGAAAAGAAGTTCTTAAAATATTGGTAGAAGATGTGTCAACAAGAAACTCAAACAACTGAGGAGTATATTCTTTTTATTTGGGAAAAGTACAATTGTGCTCTGAGCTGTGAGGTAGCAAGATTGCCAGCTAGTGTTAATAATAAAAAATCACTAATTAATAGAGTCTTACTATGTGCTAACTTCCACACTATAGCCTTTACATGCATTTCATCATTCTGTGAAATATGCACTGTTAGGACCCCATTGTACAGATGCAAAAATTGAGGTTTTAGAAAATAAGTGCTCTTCCCTATTACTTCACAAGTGAAACTGGCATTCCATCTCGGGTCTGCTCACAATATTATAGGACAAGGTGGTTTCAGTTACTGTGGAATTTTCATCAAAAGACACAGATATTTCCAAACTGCCCTATTATTATTGTTGTTAATTGTCCTTCATGCTACCCCTGGGAAAATTGATGTTTTCCATGATTTAGAGTAGGAACCTGAGGTCAAGCATTGTATTTCAATTACCCTTCCATTTTTTAGCTTTCTGAGTAGTAGTATATAATGTATGAACATAATTGAATTTCAAGTCAGATCTTAATATCAAAATGTGGCTTTTTCTGAGACTATGAAGGTTATATATATATATATATATATATATATATATATATATATATAGTTTTAATTTTGAAATTGGCCACTTGTTCTGAAAAGAGCACTGGTTTTGGAGAAAGCACAAATTGGATTTGAGTTTGTATTTTGCAACTTACTCCAGGGCCTTAGTTTCCTTATATTTAAAATGGGAAAATAATACGGATCTCATGAAATTGTTATATATGTTCTCAAAAAAGATGGATTACTCCTCTAATGGAGTGTTATTTTTCGAACATTCTCAAAAAACAGAACTCTCCCCCTTTCTCTGATTATTTTGCCACTTATAAATAAATTCTAAAGCCTTGGGGGTTGGGAATAGAGAAAAGCCACTTTTTCTCTTACTGTGTTGAGTGAATCTTTTCCCCAATACTGTTTTGTTTTCATTTTTGTTTTGCTTTTAACTATATTTTCAGTTACTTTGAGCAAGGTTGGTCACTATTCCATCATAATTGATTACTGAGCATTTTCATTTTCATATGAAAAACCAACAATAAGTGCCTTATTAAATATAGCTTTTTGAGAGAATGCAATTTCGTATTTTAACAAATCTCAACTGGAGTAATGAAAGGTCTCTTCTGGGGCTCCTGGGTGGCTCACTCAGTTAAGTGTCAGACTATTGATTTCAGCTCAGGTCATGATCTCAGGGTTCTGAGATCAAGCCTTGTGTGGGGCTTTGCGCTGGGAATGGAACCTACTTAAGATTCTCTCTCTCCCTCTTCTTCTGCCCTCTCCCCTACCCTCTCTTGAAGAAAAAAAAAAGAAAGAAAGAAAAGAAAAAACTAAAAAGGGCTCTTTGGAAACCCAAGGCCGGCAGTAACTTGACTCTGTGGAAGCTGCGCTCTGACTGAGCTTTGAGAGAGGAAAGACACCATGTAAAACCATACTCTTAGAAACATTTATTGAACTTCCAAACTCTTCTGGGCACTTTTACTTCATCTCCTACTTGCTTGGTGTGGAAAAGCAATTACTCTGTGGTGATGGTGCAGTCAAATCTGTAACAGTTATTACATTTCAATTAGAGCTGAATGAAACTCAATATATTTGGTTTTCTGGGAATTAATATAAATCTTCTGTGATGTTTCAATTCACCAGGGGTCCTACCCCACACTTTGGGCTCTCAGCAACACTCCGAGGCATTCAGATGTCAGGACTATTGTCCCAGCATGAAGCATTCAGCCTGGGGCTAAGTTCTCCTGAAGTGTAACTGTCACTAGTCAAACTCCCAAGTCTTCCAGCTACACCATGGGTTTTTGCCAAGAGAAGTCAACTTAGACTGGCTCTCAAGTATGAAAGGAAGATTCTGATAAATCTTCTGTCAGAAAACATGGACTTGATCACACTCATGGTCTTCCTTGAATGCTCATAAACCACTGAAACACAAACAGGACTTTTTCATTATCGATAAAAAGAATGGGAGTGAGATGGAGGAATGGGAAGGCAGAAACTAATATTTATTACACAGCAACAATGGTCCAGTCGCTTTTCTTAGATTATCTCTTTAAATTCCTACATCAACACTGCAAGGTAGTTATTACGGGTCACCCACAATTTTCCAGATGGGAACATTCTGATTCAGATTAAGAAACTTGTCCAGATTTACCAGGTGGATGGTGGTGCGAGGCATGAGCCCAGGTCTCTGTTTTCAGAGCCCATGATGATTCTTCCATCTCCCCATGTACAGAGATTTGGAAAATGTGCTTAATGTTTGTATTTTCCCTTTTTCTTTCCATTGCTCATCATGGCTCACAAGTGCCTTTCAGAACAGCCTGGTTGGTATGTCCACTTTTTGCACTAGTACCACTGATTCTCTAAATTTTCTATGTACTCAAGGAAAAACGCAAGCAACAGAGTCAAATGACGAAGGAACTGTTCTCCCCACTCATAAATGTGTTACATATGGTGGTAGGGGGAGGGATAGACCATGCAAGCAGCATTTACCAGGGAGGATTTCACACTTCCATCAGCTACCATGAAAGATAACATATGGACTGAACGTTTATTCCAAGCAACAGATTTGTTTCTAGTTACTCTCCAGCAGTTGAATGAAAGAGAGGAAAAAAGGAAAAAAAAAAAAAAAGACCTTTTAACAGCCATCTGAAAATACTCTACAAATGAGAGAAATAAAGTTGATCTTTTTTCAGACTATAGAACTAACATTTAAAAAAATAAGTCATAATGATTCAATTTAAATGTATTTATTGAGCTACAATCACATGAATCTACCTCTTCCCTGGAGAAGACATGCTGCTTATCCTGTTTTTTTGGAGGAAAGATATCCTTACTCTAATAGACTTATTACATGGTTGTTTTATATTTTTAAATTTATTTCTTTTTATTTATTTTGATCATTATCTTATATGTAATATGCCTTTTCAATATCATGATAAAGATGAAAATTTGTGTCAATAAATGGGGACACCTTCCTGTTCCCCATCATTTTATTTATAATCGATCATTCGCTTCATGTCACCCAACTTATTGGTTTGGGTCTGGAAAGATTCATAACTTTTGGCGTTGCAAAACTCTTCAGGCTGAGAAAAAAGGCGTTGTTGGGAAACTAAAATTTAAAAGTTAAGCTTCAAATTGTTTCTACCCTCCAGGCTCCTGACATATAAAAGTATTAACAACATATGTCTAGTTAGATTTTTAAACCACATGAGAGTTAAGTAGGATGAGCCTCTTTGAAATATTGTGCTTTTTGAAAATAGGAAGCAAAAGAAAATGAAGGAGAAAGCCTGTAATTGCCTTCAAAAATACATTCTTGAACTTTTCTTATGCTTTCAGGTAAACCAATCTTATAAATGGGCCCTATTCTGTTCTTGGACCTTTCTTTATGTTAGCTGTCACTTTTTTTAAAGCTAAGTTGAACGTTCTTCACCTTCAAGAAGCAGTCTCTGACAAACTCATTCCTTCTCCCCATTAAGACTTTTTCCTTTTTCCAATCATTGTCAGTGTGTGTACATGAGGTTCTATCTTGCCTTATAATCCTTTAAATAGCTACTTACCTGACCTTCTGAAAAAAAGAAATTTCTTTTGGAAATTCCTTGCCGTGAGAGCTGATCACAGGTAAAAAAAGACTATAAAATTTAGACCTCTATAGCCTGAGAAACAAATGCTTATCAAAACATAAAGTAGGCTTAGGATGAATGTGAAATTATCATCAAATCCTGTTGTTAAGTAAATAAAAGAAGTAGTCTTTAAAATTGCAGTCATGGGGGAGGGAGATAAAAATTACATTTTTAAGGTATAAATAAATTTAGAGTTGGAGGATCCAGTGTGGATTGCTCAAATGCTGGTGGGTATTCTGAAAACATCTTATCTTGTGATTGCTGTTTCTCTAGAAGTCCAGCCTTCCCATGCCATACCTTTCACCTCCCTGAGACTGGATCAGGACTCTGACACTGTTGCTTGGCTTCATCTTAAAAGATGTCTCAGTTTACTAGAGGCTCAGATTTTCTCTAGCCTTATTTAATCTTACATCACACAAATCATATACAGACATTCCAAATATATAGACAACCTAACATATCTAAAATTGAACTTCTGACCTTCCACCCTAAACTTCTTCCTAGCATTCTAGAAAACTCCTCTTTCCAGTCCCTCATACTAAAATATTGGGAGTCCTGATTTTCTTCTTTCTTTCTCTCACACCAATATTCTTTAAAAGTGTGAAGATGATGAACCACAAAGGAAGACTGAGTAATAGTCACAGAGCAGAGGAAACTCTAAGAGGGCAGTGACTAAATGCAGTGTGGTATTCTAGATTGCATTCTAGAAAGGAAAAAGGACATTAATGGAAACACTAGGGAAATCTGAATAAAGTCTATAATGTAGCTAACTGTATCGTACCAAGGTGAATTTCTTAGTTTTGACAACTGCCCTATAGTTATGTAAGATGTTGACATAGGAAAAGCTGGCTAACGAGATTAAGGGAATTGTCTTTACTATCTTTACAACTCTATGTCTAAAGTCATTTAAAATTAAAAAAAATAATAATAATGACAGTTGTGATTACATGAGATAATGCATGTGAAAATATTTATAAATTGTATAGAGCTGTCACTATGATAGGCACTATGATTATGTACATAATGATAATGAAAAGCAGTGTTTTAGAAGATGATAGTGTGCTTAACAATTGGGTGGTTTGAATTGACTGGCCCATTTAGCCAAGTTAATCAAATAGCCTCGGTGCAGTCCATAACTTTAAGTGAAGACAGTTGTGAGTCCAGCTTCCACATGGCCCTCTATGAACTTCACTTCTTGGCCTTTATACCCTTTTGGAGTTCCCTCCCATACTGAACAGAACCAACTTGTATAACCAGTAGAACATCGAGGAAATGATATTGCATGATTTCCAAGTCTAGGTCAATAAAGACATTATGACTTTCACCTTGCTATCCTGGAGTGACCATCCTGGAGGAAGTCAGCCACCATATTTTGAGGATATACAAGCAAGAGGCCCGTGTAGGGAAAAACTGAAGCCTCTTGCCAACTTCCAGCACCATGTGAGTAAGCCTTCTTGGAAGCAGATCCTCCAGGCCCAGCCAAGTCTTAAGATGATGCAGCCCTTGTAAATGCCTTGTCTGCAACCTTATAAGAGGCCCTGAGCCAGAAACATCCAGCTAAAGCCACATCTGAATTCTTGACCCAAAGAAACAAATAAATGCTTATTGTCTTACACCATTAAGTTATGGAGTAATTAATAGATACTAATAGATAACTAATACAACAACCTTTAAAAAAATAAGCAACAAACATTTGTCTAAGATATCATGAGATAAAGCCAATGATCTGAAAACAGACAAAACAAATAATATTCTGGTAGTAGTTTAGTAAGCAATGTAGTGCCTTCTTCTCTTTCTTTTCTTTCTTTCTTTTCTTTCTTTCTTTCTATTCCTTTCTCTCTTTTTCTCTCCCTCCTCTCTCTCTCCTCTCTCTCTCTCTTTCTTTCTTGCTTTCTTCTCCTATTTTATTTTTTATGTCCAGGTTTGTGTTTACATAGAAAGATTTTTGCTACTCTTCTGTTACAACAGTTGCCTTTGAAGAATATGCTTCTTTCTGCTACAGATCTTTTTCCCTGTGTTGTTTTGTTTGTTTGTAGTTTGTAATCACCAAAATATAAGGTGTCCCCTTCTGGAAATATTATTTAAGAATCAGAGACATGATGTTTTTCCACTCAAAATTTGAGCAGAAAGTATAGGTTTGGGACTTAAGATTCCGGCTGCTGCCTTGCCACTACCAGACACATGGTTTGGGAGAGGTTCAAATTCTATCTTAAGTGTTACAAGTGTCCACTTGTAAAATGAGGTGGTAAAACAAATGTTACCTGAGCTTCCTACAGCTTCCTGAGGTCTCAAGACTACTTCAGAAAAATGAAAGTGTCGTATATCCTGCTTCTTTTGAATGAAATAATTTAGCCTCACTTAATTCAGATAAAAGTTGTAAATACCCCAGAACAACCATTCCCCAATCACAGTTCTCTGGAAAGAGGCAGAACCACAGATTAACAAATATGTAAATGGAATAAAACTACCTTTGGTGGCTGCAAAACAAAATCTTTGTCTCACTGAATAGCCTCTGTTTTGTGACACTGAGGTTTTACTTTTGATCCTATATAATTCTTCCTGGAATCGGTATTTTAAAATTGAGACGCAATTCAGTGTGCTGCAAAGCCTTGCTCTATTAGCCCAGGCCAACACTAGTGACACATTTTAATAGAATAATGGGCAGTTGGGCATCTAAACTTTACCCTGCTATGGGTCATTTTTGGCAGCTGTGCTTTTTATTCATTAGTCTGATTGAAACTGCTTTCCTGACAGAAGCAAAGATACTCTTTTTTGTTCAGGATTTCCATAAAAGGCGAAATGGAAGTCTTCGCAGACAGACTGGCGTGCATGAATAAATTTATTTTCCCAGGCTTCTAGCCACAACAGTGAGCAAACAAATGCCTCTTACCTACATCTTTATGTACACCATAGGAGAGCAAATTTATAGGATTAAATAATACTCATTTGCTTTGACTTCGTCCTTCTGTTTTAAATCACTGCCCAAACTTGCATTTTTAAATCTTTCCCTTATAATTCTTAACACTGAGCCCTGGGCTCTTTAAGCAATATACGGCTCTGGTGTGTTTGTCTCTGTCTATGTGTGTACACATTCATTGCCTATGATGTTGGGGGAGGAGGACTGGTCTTTTTTTTTTTTTAATCCCCTTTCTTTATAGAGAACAGACCTCAAAGGGTTTCCTTCCCTAGCTTCTTAACGTCTTTTCCAAGCATAATGATTCTAGACAGACCAAACAACTGACCAGTGATCCATTGTGTTTTTAATCATTTACAGTCGGATTCCTACATGGTGGTGCCTAGTATTTGGTTTTGAAGAATGCTTTCTTTGGGACCACATTCAATCCAGCCTTTCTGAGCAATAAATTACCTGTGTTTGGGGGCCCTTGACAGCCTGTATTATTTTGCCCTCGTTGAAAATAATGGATGATTTGGAACAATGCTCCCTTTTGAATTAAAATATAAAAGGTTTGAGTTTTAGAGCTCAAGATAATGAGTAGGCCCAGCAAGCAGACTGGGCCCAAGTCTCCCCAAGAGAGGAAACATGGGGGGCAGTGGGCAGTGAAGACATGGGAGAGAAGGCATACACATACACGTTTGTACAGACACATTATTTGCTTTTATTTTTATTTTTTCAGGGTTGGGAAAATGATTTTGTAACCTGCATTGTCCCAGATGTTCAGTCAACTATATAGTTATAGTTATACTGACATGAGGTAGAACAGAGCATTGTGCAAATATTAAGGTCACCCTGAATCACCCAGGAAAAATCTGTGATCTCCTGTAGGGCTGGTTAGCTAACCTCTACCTATCCACCTATTCTGTGGCCTCTGCCACAGAACTGGGAGGTGGGGGGCAGCAGGCAGGCGTGCTACAACTGCTGGCACTGTGGACAGATCACAAGGGAAAGTGGTTTTTAGCTGAAAATGCATCTGTTTGCACATTGGTAAAAACTCATCATCAAATATTAAATTACAACACTATTGTTTAAATGCTTAGAAGAAAAAAACAATTATTTTCACATGTAAGTATATATGTACATATAGGCAGTCCCCAAAACAGGAAACAATCCCAAAGTAATGATGTCACTTAGAAAGAGAACTATCTTTTGCCATACAAATAAAGTTGTTAAGTAGTGACTAGGTTTCCAGGCTAAACAAAAGTGATCTGAATTACCAGTTCAGTTAAACTAGAGTTTTGAGATTTAAGTTTAAGAGTTAGGATACTGTCCAGAGGCAACATACCACAAGAGTTAAGAATCAGAGATAATAGGGATGCCTGGGGGACTCAGTCAGTTAAGCTTCTGACTCTTGATTTCGGCTCAAGTCATGATCTCAGGGTTGTGGGATGGAGCCCCATGTGGGTTCTATGCTCAGTGAGGCATCAGCTTGGAATTCTCTCTTTTCCTCTTCCCCTGTCCCTCCCCCTACTTGCTCTCTCTCTCTTAAATAAATAAATAACATCTTTAAAAAAAAATCAGAGATACTCACCTTTAAACCAGTCTGCCCCGCTCACTGGTAGTATCACTTTGGGAAAGTTTTGTGACCTCTCTGAACCCCAGTCTCCTAGTCTGTATAGTACAGGGATCAGCAAACTATGGCCTGTGGGCTAAAGCTGGCTCACCTCCTTGTTTTGGTCCAGCTTGCACGTTAATTTTTAAAAATATTTTTAAGTGTTTAACATCAAAGGAAGGATAATCTTTCATAACAAGGGAACATTGTATGAAATTTATATTTCAGGATCCATAAATAGTGTTTAATTGAAACATAGCCATGCTTATTTGTTTGCGTACTGTCTGCTTTATTTAGGCTAGTGTTTCGCTACAAGGCAAAAGTTATAATCAGGACCACACATCCCACAGAAACAAACATATTTAATCTGCGGCCCTTTACAAAAAGTGTTTGCCTAACTCTACTATAATATCTATCTTCCAGTTCTGTCACGAGGGCTGAATATTTTATAAAGTGTTATAACAAACACAGAGAATCAGAGTGAAAAAGGAAGCTCTGGGCTAAAGCTGCCTCTGACAGCAAATATGTGGCTGTGTATGTAGTCTTCATGAAGCCAGAAAACAAAGACAAAGCCGGGAAATAATTCCAACATACTGGCATTTCTCTTCGATTTACAAGAATGAGTGATGGTGTCAGAGGGTGTTTATAGAAAAATGGAAATGTCCCAATTTTGTCAATCTGGTTTAACCTAACTGCAGCTAGACTATAAATCCCCATTAGCTAATTCAACATTTATTTTAATAAGAGGTAAAATTTTGCTGCAAACAATACTTCTCTATTAGTTGTTGTTCTTGTAATTGAATATTTTATGATGGGAATCTGTTTAAATTAATAGAAGCACATCCATGTGTCTACTAATGAAAAAAATACATACTGAAGATACATTTCAAGGTCAAATTTTTCATTACTGAAGTAAGAATGATGGATGAAATATAAGGCTACATTCAAGGATAGAGTTTCTCTCCGTCTCTTCTGAACAGTAAAAGCTATACTACATTGAGTGCTTTCTCTGTCATATGATATATAGAAAATTATTTTTAATTTTTCTAACAGCTCTGTGAGATAAGTAAGAAACTGGGAATAAGAATAGTTAATTCCACTGATGTGGAAATCTCATATAGATTTAGACCAAAGGAAAGCATAATGGTACCTTTTGGGATGTATCCCCACCCTCTTCACTTTTATATGGCCATATTGTAATTGTAATTATTATTAAATCAATAACCATAGCAAAAGTAGTATAAATATCACTATTAGTATTAATGCTCGCTTATTGGCTCACGCACAGATATTTATGGCCCGCTATGTAACACACACTGGATTAGGCCCTGGATACACAATGGAAAACAAAACAAAGTCCCTATCCCACGGCTCTTACATTTTATTGAGCAGAGGCAGATAAACATCAAATAAATTTATTTTTGTTTTTATTTTTTTATTATGTTCAGTTAGCCAACATATAGCACATCATTAGTTTTTGATGTAGTGTTCAACGATTCATTAGTTGTGTATAACACCCAGTGCTCATCACCACACGTGTCCTCCTTAATACCCATCACCTGGGCACCCCATCCCCCATGCCCTCCCTTCTGTAACCCTCGGTTTTTTAAAAAAATAAACTAGAAATATCACGAAAAAGTCCTATGATTGGCTATGTTGTAAGGGAATGGAGAAGAACCCTTTTGATTGGGTGGTCAGAGTAGAATAAGAGTCGTGGTTGTCACCTCAGAGAAATTTAAGATTGCATCTCAAAGACACTCTCAGCTAGAGACAAAAGGCTTTAAGAATCTTAAAGGCCTTGTCCAAATGTTCAGCCCAAAGTAGAGTGAAGCTTGTCTCAGAAAGATATATGGGTGTGGCTTTGTCTCATGGAGGCAACTACAATAAGATTTATAAGAAACCCAGAAAGCTAGTAAGAGAACTATAATTGTTGAAAGCACCTCCAGCTTTGACTGAATTGGAGAGACAACACTTACACTGAAATAAGATCTCTGGGTCCCCAAACCTACACGACCATGAAGCAGACTGAGAAAGCTTCTCAGCCACAAAACAGGCCACTTCTAAAGAAAAGGAAGATGACTCAAGAGATATGGAGAGCTGCTTGCAGAAAGGAGAATGAAGCCCTAATCAAGGACTGGACACAGGTGTCCGGCTAGATTTCATAGTTGTTACTAACCAGTGACTACTAAAGGCTTCTCTTCTGCCCAGTTTTTAAATTACAAATATCCAATCATGGGGTCTGTGTGTAGAAGGGGGGAAATGGGGAGGTGGGTCAAATAACTTGTCTTTAGTTTACAAGCCCTCAAATCAAGACAAGTCACTGTGGAGAAACTGTGACTGAGGAACTTGACCTGAGAAACTCCTCTTACCCCATTCCACTTAAAACTAATTTAGATAATGAAATACTCTGGACCTGGGCCTGAACCTGACTCCATATTGGGATAAGACTTTTGGGAATATTGGGAAAGGATAAGTTCACTCTGCATGTAGGAGAACTGTCAATTCCTGAAGGTGCAGAACTTATTTTTAATTCAGCCCTCCTCTTTTCCTTCAAACTCTTGGCAACCAGTAATCTTTCTACTGTCACTATAGTTTGGTCTTTTCTAGAATGTCATATAGTTGCAATCATACAGTGTTTAGCTTTTCCAGAGACTCTTTTCTATCTTTATACTTGGTTTCTTACTGTTATCCCGATAATTAATAAAAACCAACCACGCAAAACTGGGTCCTGTCTTCTCCTTTTGTTCCCAGCCCACCCCCCCAGTTGTAGGCAGAGGTCTGGGGTGGGAGGCCGGAGTGGTTAGTGCCACAGTGAGGAAATGAAAACTGGCTTAGAGAGGGGAGGCCTCAAAAGAAAGACAAATTAAAAGCCCTCCCATTCCCTCCAGTCAGGGTTCAGTTCCTTTCCCCAATTCCCCAACAAGCAGAAGTGAGTACAGCACCTGATGTCTGCCTCTTCCCTCATGTCTGGTTAGAATGGTACAGCAGGGCTGCAGGGGACTGGATTGGGGCCAGGACCACTGAAGAAATACACCATGAGGATGGGGAAAGCAGAAATGTAGAGACCAAACTGGCATCTAGGAGTATTCTCACCCCTGAGAACTTGGGTATGGGAAGGATGAGACCTCTGAGTGAGAAGAATCCAGCCTCCACTGACAGGAGGCTCCATGGGAGGGAGAATGATGGTGCTGAAGAGCGTTCCCAGGATAAACCAGGAATGTTCCAGGCATCGCTTCTTGCCACAGTGTGAGGTATCCTCACAAATCCTCACAAATGTGAGGTATACCTCACAAAAGGTATTGATCCACAGAATGGATGAGTCCACTGGCCAATGTGGGGTGGAGAGAAAGAGAAGATCACAAAGGAAGAGGGTCCACTGGGGAAAGGATGGTGTGTTCCCATCCTCCTGTTGGTGAGCCACTGGAGATGAGGGGGAGGCAACCATCCCACAGGCAAGTTGGCACAAGAGGTGGGTGGGGGTCAGAGTGGAGACTGCACTGAGCAAGAGAGTCCATGGGAGGCAGCTGGGAAGGGGCAAGGAGCAGTGCTGTATCCACATTCACTTCAGAACAGAGATTCTTTCACTAAGCAATACACTCTTAATTTTCTACCATGTCTTTTCATGGGTTGATAACTTATTTCTTTCTATTGCTGAATAAGATTCTGTTGAATATTTATCCATTCTTCTTCTGAAGGACATCTTGGTTGTTTCTGGTATTTTGACAATTGTGAATGAAGTTCCTATAAGCATTCATGTGCAGGTTTTTGTAAAGACAAAATTTTTAAATCATTTTGGTAGCTACCTAGTGGCACAATGGCTGGATCATATGGTAGACCAAATTTAAACTGCCAAACTGTCTACTAACGTGGCTGTACCTTTCTGCACCCCTCAGTAATGAATAGGAGTTTTGCCCCACATCCTCACTAGCATTTGGTATTACTAGTTTTGTTCTTGTTTTTGTTGTTAATTTTTTGGTATGTTTTATATACACAATCATGTCATCAATGAATAAAGGGAATTATTTTTTCTCTTCCCAATCTTCCAAACCTTTGTTTACTTGTCCTGCCTTATTGCACATGCTAGGCCTTCTACTATGATGATGAATAGGAGTAGTGAGAGGGGCATCCTTGTTTGTTCCTGATCTGAGGTGGAAAGCACCTAATTTATCAACATTAAATATAATGTTAATTGTAGGGTTTTTGGTAAATGTTGTATATCAAAGTGGAGGAAGTTCCCTTCTATTCCTAGATTGCTGTGTTATTTTTAATCATGAATGGGTCTTGGATATTGTCAAATGCTTTCTATGCATCCATTGATATGATAATACGATTTTTCTGCTTTAACTTATTGATGTGGTGAATTGCATTAATTGATTTTCAAATGTTTTACCAGACTTGCATATCTGAGAAAAATCCTACTCCGCTGTATTGTATAATGTTTAATAAATTGCTGGATTTGATTTGCTAATATTTTGTTGAGGATTTTTGCATGTATGTTCATGAGAGATATTGGTCTCTAATTTTCCTTTCTTGTGATGTCTTTTTCTGGTTTTGGAAAGCTCAGAATTCTGTCCTCATTTCTTCCTTGATTTCTTGTTTTGAGTTATTTCTTTTAATAAGTCCAATTTGAAAAGGAAAAAAAAGTCCAATTTGACCTTATTTTTTTTCATATGTAAACTTTCAACTCGTTATTTGAAAATTTTTGCATGTGGTCATTATTGCCAGTATTTTGAGGTCTTACAGGATCTGTAAGTGATCTACCAAGTGGCCTTAGTGTGGTCATTTTTTAAAAAGATAATTGTGTTGGTCATTTTTTAGACTTTTTTATTTGGAAACAGGTGTTTTAGTTTTAGAACTTTTTTTCACATTCATTGTTTATTAATGTCCTCCCTTCTGTTTTCTTCTTCTGGAACTCTTTTGGTCAGCCTTTGGACTTCCTGGACTGATCTACTAATATTCTTATCATTCTGTGTGTATCATAATTTCCATTTAATTTTGTTCTGCTTTCTTTAAAGATACCTTGGTTTTATCATCTAGCTCTTCAGATGAATCTTTCATCCCATTTTCGTATTTCTAGTTTTCAGGACCACTATCTAGCTAACTGACAGTTCCATTTTTATAGTATCCTATTGAGTGCAATAACTTCTCATTTATCTGAGAACATAAATAATAGTTTTAATTATAGCTTTTGTCTGTTCTCTGCATTCTTTGTTTCCTCTGAGTTCTTTTTTTTTTTCCCCCTCTCTCTCTCTTTGGTGCCTTTATTTTTGAGTGGCACTTTCCTCAATAGCCAGAGATTTTGTTTTCTGTTCATTTTTAAGAGGGAGGCATTAGAAGCCTAAATGGAAGCTCTGTGTGAGGGGATGAAATCTTCCAGCTGAGAGGCTTGTCCTTGAGAGTGATTTATTGGGAATCCTTTCAATTCATATTGGAAACCCCACCCTACCACCCACCCCAAAGCTTTCCATTTCTCCCCACCACCAGAAAAAACAAAAACAAAAACAAAACCCCCCCAATCTCCTGGTGGCCGTGTATGCCAGGCAATAGCAGGGCACTAGTAGCTGCACAGTTCAATGTATGGACTTCTACTCAATCTTGTTTTCAGTGTGGCTCCTCTCTTCTGCTTCTGCACTACCTCCTGTCCCTGAGCCCAGGGCCTCTTGTTCAGATTCAGAATGAACCTGCAGTTGCCTGTCAGACTGGGGATGGGTGAGTCTGTTGACTGTACACACCAGTGGAGAAGATCTGCCTCTACAGAGGTTCCCCACCAGCTTCCTGATTGCAGCACCACACCTTCCCCTGCTTTATGTGATCCTGTCCTGGGTTCTGGAGAGAAAACGAGGCTCAGTGCTCATTGCCTTTCTCTCCAGCCAGCTTTATCAGCTCTACTAACTCCTCCATTTACTTTCCATTTACTGCCAGCACTTACCATTTCAGTCTGTTATTGTCTCCTCGTGCATTATTTTTCTTCTGCGTTTTTTACCATTTTAAATTCCTCTACTTTCACTTTAATGAAGTTTTGGCAGTGGGCAGAAATGAAAAGTATGTGTTAAATCTATGTTTAATCAGAAAGCTGCCAGATCATTACAAATATACACACACAAAAAAAGTCCTAAAAGGATGTTATTCCAGGTATACCAAGAACATATGATTACTAATCTAACAGGCATGCAATTAATTTAAGCTAAACCAAAATTTGGTTTAAGCATTCATGTATTAAACATCACAACTCCTAAACTGTATAGTTTGTATAATTATCTCTCCTTAAAAATGCTATAATAAATAAAGGCAAAATAATTTCCTAGTTGTCTAACTCTGAAAATTTATTTTACTGTAATATCAGTTATGTGAGGTCTTATGAAAGTCTCTGGAAGCTGAACTTCAGAATATCGGAGGCCATACAAATCATAAAGAGAGAAATCCTTTACATTCTTGTCTATATCGGGAGTCTAAGTATTTTCATTCAAGGGAAAATTGAAGTGCAAAAATGTAACAAAGAGCATCTTTAGATCTCTGGATATGCAATGAATCTTTCTCAATATTTTCCCAATATTTAAACCTCTTTTCAATTACCCTCCTCTATTTTTCCTTTTGGGGAATTCCCCGCACACAGTGCCCACCTCTCACTAAGAATGCGCAACGAATCAGGTCTTCCTCCCCTCCCCTTCCTGCTTCAGTCAGGCCCAGCCCAACTGCAGAGTCATGGGAATGATTATGCATGTTGTGCCTTATTCATGAGGGCAACAGGTCAAAAAGGTCAATGGGGACTCAGAGTCAGCTGGGGTCTGCTCATCTGCCTCTCCCCAGATAAGGTATCATGTTCAAATTCACACACAGACTCAGTCTGGACTAACAATTATTGTGGTCATTCAGACTCCCTCTCTCCCGAGGCTTTCCATCTAAAGGTACCCTGGTATGCACCTCCATTCTAGAAGCATGTGGATCAGACTGCTTCTACAGCATCAGCATTGATGGGCTTCCTACTGCCTGCCTGCAGGTGGTCCTGAGTGTTTCTTGTTTTTCTATCTTTGCCTCTAATTTCTATTGTGAGCCTCCATAAATTTTACTTTAGCTGAACACACTCAGAGTTGATGATGATTGCTTGAGATCAAAACTGATACAGAGATGAATGCATTAATGAAATAGTATCACTTATAGCTTTTGGGGGGGAAAGTGGGGTGAAAAAAGGGAAGGGATGTGAAGCAGAAAGAGAAGTTGGTAAATTACTGAAAATGTAAGGTCTCATTCTATCAAAGACCTCCTCACCATCTCCTTACCTTCCTGCCAACCCCCACCCTAATTCTCTGACCTGCAGCCTGTTCACAGAAGTGTAAAGGATCTAGTGCCTGAGGCCCAGAGCAATTGCTTTGGTTGGCTTTGTCCTGGGGTTGGCTCTGTCAACACCAGTAAGAACAGACAATAGTAACAGGAGGTGCAAGATGGTAGGGATCTAAGCATCAAAGCAAAGAACAATATTTGGCTTGAAATAAGGTCACTTGGCTTTTCATGTGGGGGCTGAGTGGGAAGGAGGATCTGAGACCACGGGTTTTTAAATGATGAAGAAACTAAATAGTGCTTTTAAAAAAAATTTTGCTTTTTTGGCAGAAGGCAGTAAAATGCGAACTTGAAAAGTGAAATAAAAGAAAATAAATAAAACTCAAAGTTTTTCCCTTAGGTCTGAGGCACCACAGAGACAGAAGAGCCTGATTAAAATGAGCCATTTACCAGATACATGCATTATATTATTCATTCCAGTGTAGAATGCTCAAAAAGGAGGGAAACAGAATTCAGATGAAACAGGGTGAGCTTAGTTTCCTAGGTAGCGTTACCCATAAAGGGAAGGGCAGATAAGCAAATTTGATTTGGGAAATAATGACACATACTATGAACTGGGACCCACGTGACAAGCTGTTGACACAAAATACAGCATAAGTCTTTGTCATAAGGGCTTATGCAATTGGAGCCTTTCAGAATGACAGAGTACCCAGTGTTTTGTTTTCTTAGCTTTTTTTTCCCCCTTGGTCTGTAAGCTTCACTGAGGACAATGATATACATCAAGGTATTTATTAAGGAAAAAATAATATTTCGAAGGAAAGGTAACAGTCACGCTATACATGAGAAGAGGAAATCGCAAAGTCCGTGGATGGAACAGAAAGGGAGTTGTGCACTGAAGTTGGGTGTGTAAGGAGTCTCCCTGCTTGGCACTTCATGAACCGCAGTAGCAGGATCCTGTGGTCATTCATGCAGATGCTAAACTGAGGCTTTTTCTTCATTATTCAGTTCACTTATAAATTATCTGTGGTCCTACCAATGAATGCACATGAAGCTGGCTAAGGAAATAAATTCAGAAGATATTTGGGAAACTGCGCAGGTGGGCCATGAAAGAATGGAACCGATGACCTGACACACTGTGATTTATGTTGCCGAGGCACACATTTGAATCAGGGACTCTACAAAGCTGGAGAGCCCAGGGAGTTATTTGGTACATTTTGTTGTTCACTTCATATCTTTAAATAAACGGTGCCTCTTACCTTAACATAAAATCAAGATTTTGTTTCACCACAGGAAAACAGCTGGATGGTAATTGCTTACATTTAGAGACTAAATTTAGAATGATGGAATTTCACTTTAAGATCCTTTGGGGGTAGTTCAAAGAGATAAGCTGCTATCCCCCTAGACCAGTTAAAACTGAGGATAGACTTGGCAACAAATTTTAGGAGTATGCTTATGTTGGTCTGACCTACGACTTTGACTCTCTGGTAAACACACAATGCACAGGATGGAGTGAGAGCACCAAGACGCAAGCCCCCATCCTCCAGAGGCCAGCACCAGAGGAGGAGCCCTGAAGGGGACCCGATGGGGGGACAGGGCTTATCGACTGTGACCCCGCGTGGAAAGTCAGAGGGGCAGATGCTTCTTTTTTTTTTATTTTATTATATTATGTTAATCACCATACAGTACATCCCCAGATTCCGATGTAAAGTTTGATGCTTTTAGTTGCGTATAACACCCAGTGCACCATGCAATACGTGCCCTCCTTACTACCCATCACCAGTCTATCCCATTCCCCCACCCCC
>NC_048232.1:62590811-62665271 GCF_002007445.2 Ailuropoda melanoleuca
CAGTCAAAACTAGAGGCTCTGACGGCCAGGGTCACCGAGGCAGAGGAACGCGTTAGCGAATTGGAGGATGGGTTAGTAGAAGAAAAAACGAAAATAGAAGCTGGTCTTAAAAAAATCCACGCCCACGAATGTAGATTACGGGAGATTACTGACTCTATGAAACGATCCAATGTCAGAATCATCGGCATCCCTGAAGGGGTGGAGAAAAACAGAGGTCTAGAAGAGATATTTGAACAAATTGTAGCTGAAAACTTCCCTAATCTAGCAAGGGAAACAAGCATTCGTGTCCAAGAGGCAGAGAGGACCCCATCCAAGCTCAACCAGGACAAACCTACGCCACGGCATGTCATAGTGCAATTCGCAAATATTAGATCCAAGGATACAGTATTGAAAGCGGCCAGGGCAAAGAAATTTCTCACGTACCAAGGCAAAGGTATCAGGATTACGTCAGACCTGTCTACAGAGACCTGGAATGAGAGAAAGGCTTGGGGGGGCATTTTTAAAGCTCTTTCAGAGAAAAACATGCAGCCAAGGATCCTTTATCCAGCAAAGCTGTCATTCAGAATTGATGGAGAAATAAAGACGTTCCAAAATCGCCAATCATTAACCAATTTCGTAACCACGAAACCAGCCCTACAGGAGATATTAAGGGGGGCTCTATAAAGGTAAAAAGGCCCCAAGAGTGATACAGAGCAGCAAGTCACAACCGATACAAAGACTTTAAAGAGAAATGGCATCATTAAAATCATATCTGTCAATAATCTCTATCAATCTAAATGGCTTAAACTCTCCCATAAAACGCCACAGGGTTGCAGATTGGATAAAAAGACATGACCCATCCATTTGCTGTCTACAAGAGACTCATTTTGAACCCAAAGATGCATTCAGACTTAGAGTAAGGGGATGGAGTACCATCTTCCACGCAAATGGACCTCAAAAGAAAGCTGGAGTAGCAATTCTCATATCAGATAGACTGGATTTTAAACTAGAGGCCATAGAGAGAGATACAGAAGGGCACTATATTATTCTTAAAGGAAGTATTCAACAAGTGGATATGACAATTATTAATATATATGCCCCCAACAGGGGAGCAGCAAGATACACAAGCCAACTCTTAACCAAAATAAAGAGACATATAGATAAGAACACAGTAATAGTAGGGGACCTCAACACCCCACTATCAGAAATAGACAGAACACCCTGGCAAAAACTAAGCAAAGAATCAAAGGCTTTGAATGCCATACTCGACGAGTTGGACCTCATAGATATATATAGAACACTACACCCCAGAACCAAAGAATACTCATTCTATTCAAATGCCCATGGAACATTCTCAAGAATAGATCATGCTCTGGGACACAAAACAGGTCTCAGCCAATACCAAAAGATTGAAATTATCCCCTGCATATTCTCAGACCACAACGCTCTGAAATTGGAACTCAACCACAAGGAAAAACCTGGAAGAAACTCAAACACTTGGAGGCTAAGAACCATCCTGCTCAAGAATGACTCGATAAACCAGGAAATCAAAAAACAAATTAAACAATTTATGGAGACCAACGAGAATGAATACACAACGGTCCAAAACCTATGGGATACTGCAAAGGCAGTCCTAAGGGGGAAATACATAGCCATCCAAGCCTCACTCAAAAGAATAGAAAAATCTAAAATGCAGTTTCTATATTCTCACCTCAAGAAACTGGAACAGCAACAGAGGGACAGGCCTAACCCACTGACAAGGAAGGAGTTGACCAAGATTAGAGCAGAAATCAATGAATTAGAGACCAGAACCACAGTAGAGCAGATCAACAGGACTAGAAGCTGGTTCTTTGAGAGAATCCATAAAATTGATAGACCACTGGCAAAACTTGTCCAAAAACAAAGAGAAAGGACTGAGATTATTAAAATTATGACTGAAAAGGGAGAGGTCACGACCAGCACCATTGAAATTGCAAGGATTATTAGAAACTTTTATCAACAGCTATATGCCAAAAAACTAAACAATCTGGAAGAGATGGAGGCCTTCCTGGAAACCTATAAACTACCAAGACTGAAACAGGAAGAAATAGATTTCTTAAATAGGCCAATTAACTATGAAGAAATTGAGTCAGTGATAAACAACCTTCCAAATAATAAAACTCCAGGCCCAGACGGTTTTCCTGGGGAATTCTACCAAACATTCAAAGAAGAAATAATACCTATTCTCCTAAAGCTATTTCAAAAAATAGAAACAGAAGGAAAGCTACCAAACTCATTCTATGAGGCTAATATTACCTTGATCCCCAAACCAGGCAAAGACCCCCTCAAAAAGGAGAATTACAGACCGATTTCTCTAATGAATATGGATGCCAAAATCCTCAACAAGATCCTTGCTAATAGAATCCAACAGTACATTAAGAGGGGCAGATGCTTCTGTTCGCAGGTTTAATTTTCAGGGTTGCCGCTTCTCGTATGAGCAGCTTCTAGTAATTGTGCTCTAATGTTGAGCGGCTACAAGTGGTTCATTACCTAACAGGGATTAATAATTCCTCAGAGCAATTGCAGGTAGGTCATCTTCAAGAGTGATAAAAATGTTTGGTCCTTTATTGGAAATGGTCCAGAAAATGAAAGGCAACAGTTAGTTTTGCTGATGGTCATGACAAAAGGTAAAATAAAAAATGTAATATTCAAGCAGTAGTAGCTCACCTCTCTGATGGGATGAATTGTATGAACAGTGATATTAGAAATTTAAAAATAGGGTGTCATTTGTTAATTTAGAGACTTTTCTGCAGTCTTGGGGTATAATCATCCAGAATGTCAAGGGGCAACCATAGTGTAAACAAGACTTGAAAGGGATCATTCAGTTACTTTAGGGATCAAATGGATTTCAGATACCCTCAAGCAGCAGAATCCACAGACCTGAACTGTGCCAGTCAGATTCTCAGTTAGCATTCCAGCCTATAACCATGAGCTAGCAATTTAACATCTCTGATTCTCAGTGCTTTGCCAATAATACAGGGTTCAAAATACATTCCCTATCTACTTTACAAGGCTGCTCAGAGTATTAAATGGAAAATAATATTCAAGAAACTTCTGTGTCTATTACTGTAAAAAATAATGAACCAGTATTATTTCATGGTGGATCCATATGCTAATTTTCAACTATCCCCTGTAATTTCTACCTATTCTACCTATTCCCTAAAAAAACAATTATCAACAATGTCTACCAGGCCATATTCAGTCAGCTAGGTTCTAGTTTATTCTTTGGTACTCAATGCAAAAATACTGCTTTTACAAACAAAATTTTATAATTCACACTACTGTTTGGCTTTTCCCAATGAGTCCTAAGAGAATTTATTATATCCATTGAAAGATAATGTCATGTTTGCTCATTGCCTTAGCTTGGTCTATTTCCTGACATCCCAGTTAATTCCTGAAAATTTAAAAATGTTTCAGATTTCTTTTCCTCTTCCTATGCTATTGTGGTAGAGAAAATTATAGTGTCCTAAAGATATACAAGGACTAATCCCTAGAACTTGTGAATATGTCATTTTACATGGCAAAAAGAGGTTTGTTGCCATGAATAAATTAAGGATCTTGAGATGTGAGGATATCTTGAACTATCCCAGGTGAGCCTAGGGTAATCACAAGGTGCCTTATAATAGGGGGAGGCAGGAGACTCAGAATCAGAGAAGACAATGTGACAACAGAAACAGCTGAGTGATGTAGGGCCATGAGCCAAAGAATGTGGGTGCCCTCTGAAAGGTAGAAAAAGCAAGATAATGAACTCTCCCTGGGAGCCTCTGAAAGGAACACGTCTCTCCTATTTTAAACTTCAGGCCTCCAGAATCGTAAGCAAATAAATTGGTGTGCTTTAAGCCACCAGGTTTGTGGTAATTTGTTGCAGCAGCAATAGGAAATGAATACAGCTATTTCTATGGGTTGGCTTTTTGTTCTTCTTCTTGGTGGTGGTGGTAGTGGTGGAGGGATGTTGTTATTAGTAGTATAAGTTTTATAATTGAGTCAGGAAGCCAAGGCCAAAGAAAATGTCAGAGTAGGAATAGTCTACCAAACCAAGAATGGCTATAATGGCTTCCCTATTCCCCATCTAAATTAATAACAACAAATAGGAATACGGCAATTTTAAAGACTCAACCTGAGAAATAATAAAATTAATATTTAAGTAGTTGGTAAAATATTTATCAGCTGAGAAATTTGGAGAAGGATATAAATGCTATCTAAATATGGTGAACTCCAAGTTATTCAAAACTTCAATTTTTTTGTTTTTATTTACTGTATTTGTACCAGGCAGTCATATCCCATTTCACTTTTCCATCAGCTTTGGAGGTATATATGGTTAATATCCCCCATCTTAATAGAGAAATTGGGGCTGAAACAGAATAAGTAACTTATCTGGGCCACACAGCTCATAAGTATTACATCTCCACCATACCCCTAATCACAGGAAGTTGAAATTGTACTTTTAAATGTCAGTCACTTCCTTGTCTTCATGAACCTTCTCTTTTTTTTAATTTTTAAAAAATTTTTGAGTCCCCAACACCTAGCATAGTGACTGCTACATAAGATATACTTAATTTCCTGGTAGAATAAATCAATAGGTGACATTACTATTCTGTGGCTAATTCTTAGGTTGAGGAGTAAACAATTCATTTGGTTTTAGGGCCCCAGCTACAGCATCTCATCTAATAAGAATGACCCTTTGACCTACACTCCATGATATCTGTGGGAATATAAAAAGAACTTTGTTGAGATATTTTTAAAAAATGAATCACCTAAACTATAATAAAACATGTAGCTGTGAGTTTAAAATGAATTTCTGGATTATTCAGAAGTTATTATTAAGTGAAAAAATTTAAAATAATGACTTCAAAAAGAAAATAAACAGAGGATCTTCAACAATGTGGTAAGAAATCCACAGGAATTATGGGGTGCCTGGGTGGCAAAGTGGTTAAGCGTCTGCCTTCGGCTCAGGGTGTGATCCCGGCGTTGTGGGATCGAGCCCCACTTTAGGCTCTTCCGCTATGAGCCTGCTTCTTCCTCTCCCACTCCCCCTGCTTGTGTTCCCTCTCTCGCTGGCTGTCTCTATCTCTGTCAAATAAATAAATAAAATCTTTAAAAAAAATCCACAGGAATTAAATATTTAATAAAAAACATTCAACAAGAGTGGAACTGCTCCTAAAAGCCAGGCTGCATTTTTTGGTGGATTAACTGGACAGATTCCACAAACATTTGTCTAAGCCATTATGTGGAAAATCACTTTCAATACCAATACAATGAAAATATATTATCCATGCGAATAACAATGTCCCATCTGCTGAAGCACTTTACAACCTACTGAAAGCCATACCTGCAGAGAGCCTTATGGTTCTGAATTCAAAAACAGTTGCAAGTTGAATGCATGTGACAGTATTACCTGGTAGGTAAGCTAGGAGATTCCTTTAGTGGATTTCTATGGTACTGTGAATCAACCTTTCAAAATAAATTACCCTGAATCAGCCAGGGGCAAATTTTACTGAACAGACAATCTATCTCTACCCAGTGATGGGACTGTTCAGTTTAGAAGATATTGTAATATAACTGCTCTTTAAGATTGAAAGCTATCTCATATGAATGCCTAAAGGATAAGCAAACAGTACAACTCAAAATTAAGTATATTTATAAGCCATGAGCTTTTACTCAACAAATTTATAACATTTATCATCCAGTTAAATCAAAGAAAACAAAATTTTGAAAGTAAAGGTGAAATTTCTTTATAATAGAGGCCACTATTTCAGATTTAAATCACTTAAGCAAAACAGATAGGCATGTTGGATGGTGACATTCCTTCTGATAGAATCAAATTGAGGCCTGAGTAATTCTCCAAAACCGGCTTAGAGAAAGCAGTAGAAAGGTGACACACCAGACTGTTTAATCACTGTCCAATTCATTAAATATATGTAAATATATGTACAAATGCAATGACTTTTGATGATGTGAATGTACAAACACACCTGAGTACAAACTTTGGCAAATAGTAACTCTCTTCAAAATACTGAAGAACAGGAAAAGTGAAAAATCAAAGAAAGAAGTTTCAGAGTAAGCAAAGAATACTTTGTATCAGGAGCAATACCAGCAGATTCCTAGAGCCCAAGGGGAAGCACTAATCATTGACCCAAAGGCAACTAATTACTTCCAAAAATGTGAGCTTTCTCCGTAGTATTTAAGGGTGATGAGCCAGGCAGTGGAGAATTCTTCAAGAAATGAAAAGGCCCATGTGAAATATCCCATCTAGTTGAACACCCAGAGACCTTTATAAGCCCACCTTCAAGTCAAATTTTCAGCAAAAATTTTAGAATAGATGATCATATCTTTAAATGCAGTTCTAAGAATTTGGGGCCCTGAAAACCTTAGGGCTTACTCTAGGGAGATTCTGCCAATTTGGTGCATTTAACCCAACTTTACTAGATCCATATGAAAAAAAAAAAGCAAAGCAAAACAAAACAAAACAAATCTATAGCTGATCCATCTCAGACAGCATGCTTTCCCAAAGAGGACATTTAAATATGATGTTTACATTATTTAGGTTTTTTATTTGATTAATTTTCTCATGTATTTTTGTTATTAGTTATATTTTCATGGAATGAAATATGTTTTTTAAGAAAAGAATATCCTAAGTGCAACAGTTTGTCAGTAGAAAATAAAATTAGCATATGACAACATGGAAGAGCTCGGTCATTAGTTGGCAGATATGCATATAATTAAGGCCACAGTGAACTTTTGTTTCAGCAAGAGTTATAGGAGTACAGAAAAGTGAATAAAATGGTGAATCTGAGCCAAAATGATAGGAAGGCTTTCATGGAAGAGAAAGATTTGAAAGGGACTTTGAAGAATGGATAGGAGTTGGCTACATGGAGAGGGGGTCAGAAGTTTTTCCACATCAGAGGAAGCTAAGTAAATATTTTAAGTCAGAAATTAGCATGATCCAGAACTGTGAGGAAACCAGTCATTCTGGGAAAAGGAGCTTTTATTTCTTTTCATTTATTCAATAAATACTTATTGAGTAACTATTAAGTTCCAAGCAGCATACTAGGTAAGAGAAACGCGATGAATAACGTATTGTTCTGCTCTCAGTAACTTCATTGTCTAGCTAGAGAAATTCTGTTAGTAAGACATTGTGTTCAGCTTCCTGAAAAAGCAATATGACTAGTGTGGCTTAGTCAGAGATTCCCAACAGGTGTGCTACATAGGACGTTTCTGTTTTGCCAATGGGTTATATATAGTTGTGACAAAATAATGAAACTCTCATTCCTGCACTTGAGAGCAAAGAGATCATTTTAAACACTCAACTTCGTCTGTGAGTTGCCTTTACCTTGAAAGTTTCAAAAATTATCATTTTTCTATATATTTTGTGAAATTAAAAAAATCAGGAAATCCACTTTACCAAACATGTTGATTTTTTGTCACATTAAAAAAAAATCCATAATACACAGCCAGACATGATATAGAAGTTCCATTATGTCACCAAGATTTTTTTTTGTTTTGTTTCATCATCCTTCATATATGGCTTTTATTTTCGTGGTTGTCACCTGACTCCAAAATGGCCACTCCATGTCCAGCCTCTCATTATACTCCAGTTATGAAGAAGGGAACTATACCCATATTAGGAAACCAAAACTTATTCAGAAATCACCAATGTTCCAATTGTTCTCATTGATTAGAACTATGTCATGTGAGTGGCTTTAGCTTCCAGAGAGTATGGAGAATATAGGTTGTTAGCTGGATATAGGCTATTCAAAGGAAAATCATTGTTGTTGTTTTAGTAAGAAAAAAAGGAAAATGGTAATTGAGTCCATTAGGTCTGCTCCAGAGACAAATGTATAAGCAAAAAATCATAATGTAATGTATGAACTCAAGCAATATATAGAGTATCTTGAAAAGAAGATGCAGAGACACATTAATTTTGTCTGAGGAGGTAATTAATATTTTATAAATGGCAGAAAATTGAATAGCGTCTTGAGTCTAAAGAATTAACCTACTGTTAACCCCAATTAAGAGGACAAAAATCCTGACACAGTGAAATGTTGAGCTAGAAATTTGAGTTTGGTAGCCAAAAAGTCAAAGACATCTGCAAATTTATTTTTTTGTTTGTTTGTTTGTTTTGTTTTGTTTTTTGAGGCCAAGAAGCTTACATTAAACTTCCTCTGTGTCTTTGGACCTGCTCTTTGTGGCTAAGGAGCTAGAACTTCCTAGGACAAAGATCTACTAAGAAAATTAGTGGTAGACCCCAACAAGAATGTGCAGGATACCCATTAGGATGGGTACTATTAAAACAAAACAAAATAAGATGAAACAAAAAACAGAAAATAACAAGTACTTGTGAGGATGTGGAGAAATTGGCACCTCTGTGCACTGTTGGTGAGAATGTAAAATGATACAGCTGCTATGGGAAAGAGTATGGAGGCTCCTCAAAAAAGTAAAAATGTAGTAATAAATGAAATACCCATTCCACTTCAGGTTATATACCCAAAAGAATTGAAAACAGGGTCTCAAAGAGATATCTGCACACCCCTGTTCATAGCAACATACTCAAAATAGCCAAGAGATGGAAGCACCTTGTGTCCATCATCAGATGAATGAATAAATAAAACATGATATATACATACAATGGAATATTATTCAGTTTAAGGGAGGACATTCTGATACATACTATGACAGGGATGAGCCTTGACGACATTATGCTAAGTGAAATAAGCTAATCACAGAAAGACAAATACTGTATGATTCCCCTTATATGAGGTACCTAGAAAAGTCAAATTTATTGGGACAGAAAATAAAAGGTGGTTGCCAGGGGCTGAGGGGAGAGAGAAATAGGGACTTACTATTCAATGTATTGTTGCACAGCAATATGAATGTACTTAACACTACTGACCTGTGTATTTTAAAATGTTTAAGTTAGTAAAAAAAGAAAAAAAAAGGCAATTTAAAGTTGAATGTTTCACACTTCAGCAATTTTCCATCATTCTGGAGCTTTACGCTCCTAGGATGTTTGTAGCAGTATAAGTCTAACTATGATTTTTATATATCGCTTTATCTTTTAACAGTGCTTTCCCATGTATTTCCCAAGCATTAGCACTATAAAACAGAAGTTCCAGGCTAGGGTGAAAATAGTGGCAGATATTGTGTGATGTCCTACCTTACCTATGATTTTTAAAACCATAGTGAAAATAGTGCTCACGCAGCCAAGTGCTGCTTTTGAATTAAAGTTATTATTCTAGAGATAGATTCAAAACACAAATCTATTTCTTCCCTACTTGGCTGGCAGGTGCAAGTGACAAGCACCTGAAGGAAGAATGGATTGTGTTTATGGATCACATGGGCTTTTTGCAAGAAGAGTATGGGAGGAACAATATCATGGAAAAGAAAGAATGGGCACAAAACCATGCAGGCATGCGAGAGGATGGTATTCTAGAACATAAACACAGTGTGGTATGGCAAGTTTTTAAGGTGCATAAGAAAGAACTATTGGAAATGAGAACAGAAAGGTACCAGAGATATTGAATGCCAACCAGGTACATGTATTTTCTCAAGTAATCTTTACAACTCTCCCTTGAGGGAGGTACCGTTAATGTCCTCATTTTTAAGATGAGCAGTGTGAAACTTGGGGAGATAAAATAACAGTTAATATTAGAGGGATGTCTGCCCAGGAAGCACGGCATTGAACTGCCTGGTGCATGAGGCTGCAGCTTGGCCAACAGTACAGATTTAGGGGGTACAGGGTGGTCTAAATAGTCCTTAACATATGAATACATGAATTAATGGTATTACCCACAGAGAATCTTCCAGCATCAGGAAATAGGTACGTGGAATTTGTTCCAACTTATAAGGCCCAATTAAAGGAGTTAAGTGAGTTATCAGAGAGCAACGAGTGCTGGAAGTAGAACTTGAATCCAGGTCTTATATATTTTCTACTAAATCTCACTGCCTCATTTCTCTGTGGTGTTTTTTGTTTGTTTTTTTCTTTGTTTGTTTGTCAGAGAATATGGCACATTTCTGGTCTCATTAGTAACCTTTTCAAAGGCTTTGACAATAGATCCTATCTCTGAGATGAAAACTAAAGCCACGAAATCTTCCCACGGTGGCTTCTATTGTTGATTGAAATGTTCAGTCCACTAAATGCCCAGCCAAACCTAATATGTGACTTTGAATTCCATCTCATTTCAGAAATACCTTTAACTTTACCATAAAATTATTCTGACTCCTGCTCTGTTTCATATTATTTTTTTTAATTACATAGGAAACTATCAAAAGGCTTTACTGGAACTCTGATGAAATATATAAAGAACTATTGACCCAAGTCCAAAAATGGAAATGATTTACTAGAGAGGAAGGAAGAAAGTAACATAGGATAATTCATGCATAGTATTAATTTGGATAAATTTAAATTGTTTTAAAGAGGAAAAAGGCCTTATTGAGAATTAATGGCAAATGCAAATTATAGAAAGTTTGGAAAATATTTGTATTATAGATAATTTAAATCCATCCATAATTAGCTGATTTTAATTAAGCACTTACTATGTACCAGGTAATGAATTGAGCACTTTCTATTCCCAAGCCTGGCTAGAAAACTGGAAGCAAAATGGTAACAGAGGGGATACACTGAGCCTGACAGGAGACAGAGCTGGAAGCCAGCATTAAGGGGTGAAGGTGAACTCTCCAGCCCCATCTGCTATGTGACTCCAAGAACACTTGCATCCCCTCACCTTTACCCCCAGGGAGCAGAGGCCAAGGAGTCCCTGGAGCAAACAGAAATGCAGCAGTCTGAGAGATGAGGGGGAAAAAAGTTGGAACAAGAGGAAATGGTCTTTAGATTTGAAGGAAGAAGAAAAATAAGAGAAAAGAAGGGAGAAACATACTGCGGAATGCTGAGAAGATCAAGTGGAGCAAGGCAGGGAAATGGTGCTTTAACTTACCAGCTAGAAAGTCATTGCTGATTTTATTGGGAGACTTTTTTTGGTAGAAGACAGTGGCTACAAGCTAGGTTGTAGTAGGTGGAGAACAAGTGGAGAACAAGGAAGTACAACGCAGTACAAGCCCCTCTTTAAATAGTTTTTGCTACAGGAGTGAGAGAGGAATTTGTGAGGATTTCCGCTTAGTATGGCCTTTATCTTTTTCATACCATAGGGTATGAAAGGCACCAGACAAGTTTAGGTACCAGACAAGTTTATCTGTTGAGAGTAAAGATTACGTTGGTGGGCACAGAAGTCAGAGAATGGTTGAGAACCAAGGGAAGGTGTGAGGTATGCTTTAAAAAGTAAGATTTACATCAAGATGACGAGAGAATTATTCTGTATTTATTCCTTAAAAACTGGATCTGTGGACTCAGAGTGCATAGGTTGCGGTGTATTCTGATGTACTATTTAGTACACTCTGCCTAGAAGCTGGGAGTTCTTTGTTCCATGTGCCACAGGATTCCTGTTCCAGTAAAGCTGTATTCTCTCCAATACTAATGCAAAAAGCCTGGGGTGCACAATTCCCAGACACTGAGAGCACACTTTGACAGAGAGACACACATGTAATACAGGACGGCATCCGCTTGAAATTATCAAAAATAAATGTACACACCAATCTTTCCAGATGGCCTAAAAACCTTTCAAAGTAAATTGATAGGGCTACAGAACTCTTTTTAAAATGAGGTGAAGGATCCATTTAAAGCAATTTCATTAGACCTATTTGATCTCAGAACCCTCCCAGAGTAAATGCATTCATTCATTGGTGCCAATTACCAGATCCTAACTTGGTAACAGTGATATGTTCCACAGCCCAAGAATTGTCTTTAATCTGCCCTTGGAAATGCACCAGAGCACTACAAAGACTCAAACTGAAATTAAATTGTCTTGAAGCTGCAGAGCAGACCAAAGCATGAGCTGGGAAATGCCATGTTAATACAAGCCTATTCTTTTAAATACTAGCCTAGACTAGAATTGCCCATTGTGGGTTTTCCTACCATTTATAACATGATCTCCAGCTATTTAAATGTAGCTTTAGTCCACCAATAAATACTTTTCTTCCCATATGAGTATATCACGCCATCATTTGTGGGCTACAAACCTCTGTCAATCAGAGCATTGTACCAGACAGTCTGCCCTTCCGCTCTCCTTTGTAAAATTGCCACGGATGACGTCAAGTTGCAATTCCCCTCTGCCCACCAGATAATGAGCTGGCACATGCTGGAAAGATCGATGTCAGACAGAAGGGGTAGATAGTTTTGAAGCTAACACTTTCAGTTGCCATTTGATTCCATTTTCAAAAATCAATCTCTTTCTCCTTGACAACTCTGAATGTGTAATTACTGCGACTTCAGTTCATTGGATGACCAAGTGCTCCCTTTCACTTGGGAACATTTTCCATCAGTCAAATGGAAATGGAATATTTTTGCAGTGGGGGAGAAAAAATGTGGAATAAACAAATAATCTATTGTATGTATGAAAATGGGGTATGTAAGAGTGTGTGTGTATGTGCACATGTGTGGCTACCTGTACATACAAACTGGCTACAAAGTTGATGCCATCAACAGTTATTCTTGAAAAAATCCATATACTTGGAGACTGAAGGCAACCACAACTGGGTCATAGCCTGTTATGTAAATGTTCACAGACATGCTCATGTGGATAATGGATGTTAGCTAACTTTTAATTCATTGAGTTGATCCAAGTAGCAGAAAACAAAACAAAACAAAAATAACAACAAAAACACAAAACCTAATGCCTATTCCTTAGGCTTGATTTATGGTGGAGTTTTTATGTTTTTAGATGGAAAGTAGCCTTGTGATCTAAAAATGGACAATATTCCAAACAAAATGATGAGACCACATGCAAGCTTCCTAACTACTGAACTTGGCAGGAGTTGATGGCCAAAGAATAGACTCCAGTCAAAACTTGAAGGATCACAGTTGTAGAAGCCAAAGGCCAAGAGAGGATGAGAAGTGTTTGCTTTCACAGAAGTCCTGCTTCTGTATACCCATCATAGCATGGTATGAGAAGGCAGAAAGGAAAGTATAATTAGAAAAAGAACCAACCCATGAGGAACTGAGAATTAAGACACTGATGTAGGTAGAAGTTCAGACCAAACTGTGTTTTTGGAGGGTAAAGGCAAGTAGTCAGAAAGAAAGCATGAGCTGTAGACATGTACCATCAATTTCCAAAAACACTTAGGAAAGGGTAGGATGGCAAGGAAAGCAAATTATTTCTTGTGGTTACACTGAAAATTAGCTGCCATCAACTCACATTTCTTGGAGTAAATCCATGCCCTTCCAGTTCTTGAAGTACTCTGTTCCTGTTCAGGGCAAAGACCTGTGTGTATCCTAATACCAACTTGTTTTAATCACCTCTTATTTGCCCCATCCATGAGTGAGAGATTCTGGCCCAAGGGTTGTGGGGATGGCCCAACACACAACATCCAACACTGGATAGATGCACTAGCTGACAGTTTATTATACTCACAGCCCAGGGAAGAAAAACATCACATGCAAAACAGGGCTACATGGAGGCTGCCCTCAGGAACAGAGTGAACAACTGGGGGCTATGGGAGACCGGCTTTGTAGTTTCAAGAGGGTTGGATGACTGTTGGTTCTATGGGAGGATATGATTGGCTTGTTTGAATAATCCCATGGACCTGCAGGGAACTGAAACCAGGTACTCAGGCATAAGCAAGAACTTCACTTGGTCCCCTTGATAAGGTGAGTTGTTTGGTGAGGGGACCTTATCCATGGAAGCAGAATTGGGAGGGGAACTTGTGGTTAGGCCATTTGAGGTCCTCCTGGGTTTACCAGATGTCAAGGCAGCAAATACAACTGGCCCTTAATTTTAGGCTTTACACCATCAACTTGATGAGGGACCAGAAAACTGGCAAACGTACCACTTCTGCTTCCTACATGTAGAGCTTCCTTATTTCTTAACCCTGTGCTAGGAATATATAACCTGTCTGAATGAAGAAAATGATCTACCTAATTGCCTATCTCTCCCTGTATACCCAGTTTCCAGGATGGTGTAAGAAGCAATTAAACTTTTGGTTTCTAGTACTTTGCCTCCTCCTTTCAAAGCTATATGTGAAGGAGGAAGAGACAGAAGTAGGACAAGAAGTCAGCAAAGTCCTTAATTAAGTAGAGTAGATGATAACAGTAGCAAGCACTTAAAAATAAGATCTGATGTATATGTGTTGCCAAGAAACTGCTTGGAGGATGTGGGGACTTAGTGCTATTCTTTAAAAATATACCTTGAAAAATTCTCACTTGCCTGAACAATATTAAAGGAAATGGAAAAAAAATTATGTCCATTAAATTACTTTCATTGGATAATATGTTATTCAAAAAAGGTGATAAAACTAATCAAACAAAATGTAACATATGTAAAATGTTTTATTTTCAGTGTGTGTGGTGTGCTAATTCTTCCACTTGTCTCTATGTGTATTTGGGGTTAAACCCTCATGGTATCTTTCTGAAGACATTAAACTTAGCTTTAAAAGATCTCATACACATTTACAAGATTACTTTCAGAAATTTTACTCTAGTAATTCGGCATCATTTTTGTACTAAAAATAAAGTACTATCAACTTCAAAATGTTAGTGACTTCTTTACCAATTCCCCCAAGCAGAAATGATTGTGCTATCATCTGATATTTAAAGTGCCTTTTTTCTTTCTTTATTATAGTATTTGTCACACTGTATAGTAATTATGTATTTATACATCTGTCTCCCCATCTAGAAGGTAAACTTTTTAAACTAAGGTATGATCTTACTTCCTTCTATTACCATCCCCATCACCAGCACACTTACCTAATGTATGTAATAGTCTCTTAAGTTTTTCACGGAATGAGTGAATGAGTTAATGAATGTCATCCCTCTCAACTCTGAATTTATATATATGAATGCCTATTTGACATTTCCACTGGAATATTTATTAGATGCTTCAAACTCAAGATATCCAAAAATACATCTTCATTTTCACTCTCTCAAAATGTCTTCTTTCTTAGCACTTCCTATCAGGAAATGAGAGCGCCACACACAGTTGTCAAGGCCAAAAATGTGCAAGTCAGCCAGAGGGAAATGTTATCCAACACCTTAATCCAATCTAGCAGCACACCCTGTCCACCTCCAAAGTGTAGCACATATCCATTTACTTGTCTCCATTCCTGTTATAATCATTCCAGCCCAAGCCTTCAGCATTCATTCACCTGATCTCCTCATTTACACTCTTGCCCACATAGCATTTGGGGTGATCTTTTAAAAATATAAATCACACACGACTATTCTGCTTGACACCCTCCATGAGCTTTGCATTGCTCCCATACTAAAGTACCTTGGCCCAACGTGCCTTACATGTAGACATTTTCCACTTGTCTTCCTTCATTTTAACTGATCACTTTCCCCTCATTCTGTCCCAGCTTCCCTGGCCTCAGAGATTCTCAGAGAGGCCCAGCCTAATCTATCAGGTTGTTTTATTAATGAATTGTTTCATTTTCATAAATTAGTTGTCCTTTAAATGTGTTCATGACAAGTCCCTTTTGTCACTGAGGGGTCATCTTAAATTCTATCTCCTTATTAATACCTTTCTGACCTCTCAATCTAAAGCAGCCCCTAGGTCATTCTCTTTCCTATCATTTAATTTTATTTTTATCATAGTATTAATGGTCCTCTGAAATTTCTTGCGTACTTATGCTAGTCTTTATTGTTCACAGTTAAATTTTCAGAGCTTCAAATACTGCGTGGCATGTAAAAGATCAGTAAATGATGTTTGAGAATAAATAAATTCATGCATACACTAAGAAACTGAATCAATGAATATATAAATGAGTTTGTGAATAAATGCATGAATAAAGGAATTTTATTTCTTGACATTTATATTATCTTGGTCATATCAGTGCTAATATGAAATATTATATATTACTAATTATGAGCTATCCATCTCTATAAACTTTATGATATATAAAAATTAATAAAATTTGATAAGAACCAACCCTATAAACTTAGATATATGTAGATTAACAAAACCCCTTGACATACATTTTTTCCCATTGCCAGAATTAGTAAGGAAATTTTTTAAATTTTCTTAATGCAATTAGCTTTATTCTATTTTCTCCTTCTTTTCCTCTATTCTTTACAAATCTCTAATGTTGCAGAATTCACCTATTATCCCTTTTTTTTTCAGGAAGCAAAGACTATCATTGGACAGTATTGTAATTTGAATCTTCTCAGATAATCTGAATAGTCCTATATTTACTGAAGAAATTAAATATCAAGTTAAAATCTTCTCCAAATGAATACTCCAGGCCCAGATAAGTTCACTGATTAAGTCTGCTGGACATGTAAAAAAAGAAATAATACAAATTCTATACAAATTCTGCCAGAAATTACAGAGGAAAAACTTTCCAACTCATTTATGAGGCAAATATTATTCTAATATTAAAATCAGGCAAAGGTATTATAGGAAAAGAATATACCTGTGAACAAAGATACATAATTCCTAATAAAATATTAGCAAATTGATCCAATAATATATGACAAAGTGGGGTTTATTTCAAGAATGAAAGGTTATTTTAACACTAGAAAACAAATAAATGTAATTCACTCTATCAATAGACCAAAAAAAATCATTCAATTAGATACAGAAACATCATTTGACAAAATCCAACATCCATTCTTTATTTAAAAAACAAACTGTCATTTGGGGCAAGGGGGTGGCTCAGTTGATTAAGCATCTGCCTTTGGCTCAGGTCATGATCCCCGGGGTCCTGGGAAAGAGCCCCAGGTTGGGCTTCCTGCTCAGCAGGGGAGTCTGCTTCTCCCTCTCCCTCTGCCCTTCCCTCACCCCTGCTCATGTTATCTCTCTCAAATAAATAAATAAATAAAATCTTTAAAAAAGCAAGCAAACAAACAAAAACAGCACCAAGCTAGGAATAGCCTTTTTTTTTTTTTACTTTAACAAAGGGTATCTATAATAAACTTAACATTTATCATCATTCGTAATTGTGAAAGACTGAACTTATTTCCTAAGAAGAAAACCAAGGCAAGAATACCCACTTTATCACTTTTTCAACATTGTACTGCAGGTTGTAGCCAGAGCAATAAGGCAAGAAAAATAAATAAAAGCACCCACAAAATTAAAAGCTTCCAAACAGTATGCTATTGGCATGAGGATAAACAAATAGCTCAATGTGAAAATAGAGTCCAGAAATAGACTAACACAAATATAATCAATTAATTTTCAACAACGGAGAAAAGAATATGCAGTAGAAAAAGTATTGTCTTTTCAACATGATACTGGATCAACTGGATTTCCATATGCAAAAAAATATATAAAATTTGATCCATACATCACATGATACATAAAAATTAACTCAAAATGGATCATAGACCTAAAAGTGAAACCAAAAACCACAAAAGCTCTAAAAGAAAATATATAAAAAGTTTATGTGACCTTGGGTTAAGAACATGAAAAACATACCAGCAAACATGGTTTTTGCTTTTTACTAGGGAGTTTAAAATGGAGTCAATAAGAATCGACTATCCTATTCCTAATAGAATACATTTACAAATTTTAATAACTGACAGAAATAAATCATTGGAAATCTTTTGGTTTAGCATTAACAAAGATTCTGCTCTAAATTTGATAAGTGTTTTTTTCTTTCAATTTTTTGTTAGCATCACTGGGCTAAAGTCAGTTGTGCATATGTTAATTGAAGAAAGGAAAGACACAGAACTAATTTATCAAGCAGAATAAGTCTACTGTTTTCCAAATGATTCTGCCTACATCATATTTTTTCACCTTTGTTCTTCATATTCACTAGGAATCCCTAGCTTCTTCTTAACCTATATATGTGACAAGTCCTCTTCAGGTTACAGGTTCTTCCAATGATAACCAGAACAGTCAGGAAACCTACCATCCAACAATGTTCTATGGGAAAACCCAGAGACACTTGGTTTTCCAAATCTCTAAGGAATGCACTATTGAGAGGGGCACCAACATCACTTAGAAGCTTGCCATCTGGTGGTGAAAGAAACTGTTACAAAACTGATATCAATGGGACATGATAAGATCTCAGAATAACAGAGACCAGCTGGTGGTATTTAACTATGAGAAAGCAGGTGGCTGCAATTATAGAAATAAGCAACAAAGTCTGAATGGCAGCCAGAAAACGGGGGTGGTGATGACCTACAGAGAACTATGGTGATGGTTATATAGAAAACAGTGCCCTGGAGGTTAGATGTATTGGCAACCCACAAGGGTTTTTGTTCAACCTCTAAAATAAAAATGATTCAAAGATGGATTATCAGGAAGCTGAGGGAATTCACTCCAATAAAAATCATGACCCCTTGCCACTTTACAGATCTGAGCCAGATTTTAGACCCAGGACCCAAAGCCCGAGGGAGAGGACAGGTCCTTAGGAGGAAGGACTCTATAACACCATTACATGTGTACATTCTAATTATTCCTTCAGAACTTCCCCAAAGGAAACTGTGGTCATTGATACTGGTAACTACACTGGGAAAAGGGGAGAATTCAGACTACTCAGACATCTGAAAATGTCTGACATAAGATCTAAGTTGATACTTATACTTGAGGACTTGAAGTATGATCATAGGCCCCTTTAAGAATAAGGATCAGTGAAGACCAACCAACAGAGATCTGTCTAGGTTCAGCTCACAGTAGATCCACTGAACTCATGGATCCACGCAGTGGATATTTTCCCAGCCACCAAATGAGTACTTAGAAAAATGTTTGCTCTGGGGCGCCTGGGTGGCACAGCGGTTAAGCGTCTGCCTTCGGTTCAGGGCGTGATCCCAGCGTTCTGGGATTGAGCCCCACATCAGGCTCTTCCACTATGAGCCTGCTTCTTCTTCTCTCACTCCCTCTGCTTGTGTTCCCTCTCTCGCTGGCTGTCTCTGTCTCTGTCAAATAAATAAATAAAATCTTTAAAAAAAAAAAAAAAGAAAAAGAAAAATGTTTGCTAGTTGCCTGAATTGTCACGTTAGGTCCTTGGTCCGCGAAGTGAAAACTATCAAACTGCAGAAAGTCAAAAAGAAGACTAAAAAAATCTCCCCTTCTTCAACCTGAAAGAAATAGTAAAAGCAAAATGATATTGTATCTTGAGGACTGGCAGAGATTGGTGATACCCTTAAGGAACTAAATGATGCAGAGGTGATGGTTCTGTTCATATCTCCAAAAATAGTCCGGTCTCTACAAAAAACAGATTTGGGAGGGGGATTATAGTAGACTACTTCAAACTTTATCAAATACCACCAGACATTAGTGGTTGTTGTTAAAGATGCAGTGAAAGTTACTGGAACAGATTAACAAAGCCTCAGCATATAGTCTGCAGCCATCTATTTAGTATATGCCTTCTTTTCCATTCTTACTGGGAACAAGGACCAGAAAAGCAAGGGCAGAAGTACATTGCTTTCACGTGGGATGGGAAACTTCATGTAACTCTTTTATTCTCTGTCATAAGAGAGGCTGAAGGAACTTGGACCATGTGGCCATTTTACCAAATTCCATAATAGTGCATCCCATCAATGACATCATCTTCATCAGACCGAATGAGTGAGAAACGGCAAGTACATTAAGGTCTTGGTAAGATAAATGTGCTCTAGAGGACGCCGGGGCCTACCACATCACGTTTTTAGGGACATGCTAGTTTGGGGAATGTTTGGGCATCCCTTCCAATGTAAAAGATAATTACTGCATCTCCTATCTCCCATCAAATGACTCAATGTGAATAAATAAAAAGAAAGAAACACAAAATCTACCAAGTGATATGGAAGGCTGTCAAATTTAAATTGGGCCTAGAATAGGATGAGCTTTGCAGCAAGTGCAAGCTATAGTGCAAATGCCTCTGCCTCTTGGGCCATGCAAACCAGCAGAATCTATGGTATTAGAGATATCTGTGATGTAAAAGGTGGCTTGTAGAGTTTATGGCAAGCATCAGTAGGAGTATCACAAAGTGATCCTTAGGGTTCTGAAGCAAGACCTCAGAAAACTATAGCAGAAAATTACATGCAATTTGAAAAACAGCTCCTGAAATGCCCTTGTGCTCCAGTAGAGCAGGAAAACCTAGCCTTGGGACATCAAGGGAACAACCAGCCAAACTGCCCATCATGAGCTGGGCTCTGTCAGAAACAAATTATAAAACCATGTGGAACTGACAGCAATCCATTATCAGATGGAAGTAGAGTATACATCTGAGATGGAGCACGGACTGTAACAGAGAGCACAAGTAAGCTGTAGGAGCAGATGGCCCAGACACTTGTGGTGTCACACACCACTGCCACCCTCACAGCTCTCTCTCTACTTATACTAATTTCACATGGGTAAGGAAACCTTTATTACTAGTGGATAGAGAAAAAAGGTTGAACTTCACCCTTAGATGGTTTGGCTCAATATTTGATTAAAGCCAAAAAATGGACCACAGCTACATTATAGCTTGACTCCTGATGGCCCTGAGAAAAAGAAGTGAGGAGAAATCCTGCCATTGAGCAGAGCTCTGGATGATGTGACTAACTATTCACTTTGTGTGGAATGAAAACTGACCTGAGGTTAAAAAATCTATATAGATATAGATATAGATATAGATATAGATATAGATATAGATATAGATATAGATATAGATATAGATAGATATAGATAGATATAGATAGATATTTATGGACAGTGGTGAATGGCCTCAGAGCTTCATCAGGGGAATGAAGTGAAAAACATATTAGTATAGTTAAGACAGGGAAGCCTTGAGAAAAGGCACATGGATGAACACATAGGAGTTGTCACAAAGCATGTGGATTTTTGTCTGATATAATAGTGCCTACCACAGACTATCCATCATGGAAGAGGCACTGATCAACTAAACAACTTGGCCAGTCAAAGTCAATTAATCCCTGCGTCAACTTCCACAGTGTTGCCACAGTGGTATACATAGTAATACGAATGGAAGCTATTCATGACCAAAAGTATAGGTTTTTCATCACCAAATCTGATCCAGGCACTGCCACTGCAGAACGTCTGCTTTGCCAACAACTGAGCTCCTGATATTGCACCATATCTCAATGAAGCCAACCAGTTATTGGTGGCAAAACAGGTTGATTTCATCAGATCTCTTCTACCCTGAAAAAGGTAGCAATCATTTAAATTATTGACACATGTTTTTGGTTTGTTTGACACTGCTGTCCACAGGGCTTCAGTTCATATCACTATCTGAAGGCTTCCAAAGTTTGTTCTATCAACGAGGAATCCTACATAATATCACTTCAGTCCAAGATACTACTTTTAAATAGCAACGGAGGTGTAGCAGAGATACATTACCATGAGATCCACGGCTCCCACCACATGTTACACCGCTTATAAACTGAGGCACCAGCTTGGGGGTGATACCAAGAAAGGATAGAATCTCACCTTTCAGGTACAGTGTATGCTCTAAATTAACAACTGTTTGATGCTGTAACTTCAACAAATAGCATACATGACTTTAAGAACCAAGGGATAGAAATAGATTATTTTCATATTCAGTAGTCCACATGGGGAATACATGATATCCATCCCTGCAACTCCAAATTATGTGGATCTAGAAGTTGTGTTTCCCTGAGGGAAACACCTTCACCATGGCGAGTCCCACAATACTTCCATGAAAGTTTAAGCTGTGGCTGCCACCTAGTCACTTCAGGTGTTTTGTGACAAAACACCAACAGACCAGGAAAGGAGACACTGTCCTGTTGGGGGGTGTTTGACTCTGATCGTCAGGATGATGAGGAGCTGCTGTTATACCTGGAGGCACAGAGAATACGTTTGACACCCAGCGATCTAGAACGACATTTCTTGATACTGCCCTCATCAATCTTGACAGTAAATGAAAAAGCGTTGCAGCCATATCCTGAACTAGGAACTCAGGCCTCATATAGATGTTAGTGTCGGTAACACCAACAGAGATACTAGATGAACTTGAGGGGTGGCTAGAATGGATAGTAGTACAGGAAAATGATGAGCATCATTTGTGGTCCCAACAAAAACCATAGCAACAAGGGCTATAGATATAGTTAACCCACTAACCTTTCTCTTAAAGTTTTCCCAGAAAAACAGACCTTCCAGAATTGTGGAGAAGTTGTTAGTGGTGGGTAAAGGTATTTCATGAAGCAAGCTGAGCTGAGTGACTAAAAGTGTGGACTATACAGTAAACTGTGTGGCACCTCTCCCTCCCCCACTTCGGGACTAAGAAACTCACTGTTTCAGTCACTGGCAGTGTTGCCTGTCTGTGACTAACTGTTAAGTCCCTGTCTAGAAATTACCCTTGGCCACAGGGAGCTGCTTCTCTCAACGTTATGTCACCCTGGTATTAGCCCACACCCAATATCTTTCTGGTCAGTGTGTTTGTATTAAGTCCCAACACCACTGCCTCAATTTTAGACATATCTGAAAGGCCATCACAGCTTCAGAGCTCCCTTGTGAATTCAGCTGAGGGTATTGTTGAAACTGTATCACAGTTCAACTTCTTTCTCAGCTCACTTCTCCTTCATTCTCTACAACTCATTCATACAATTCATTCTCTGCAACCATTGTTCTTGAAAGCACACCCCAATAAACCTCCTGCAAACAAATCTCTGCCTGAAAGCTTGTTTCTTGGGGAACTGAAATTATGATATTAACAGATAATTTTCATCTAATATGAGAAACTCTTCTGATCAATAAATTTAACTTATTTACATTTATTGCAATTATGGCTGTATATGACTATCTTCAACCATTTTATTTCATATGACATATTTACCACATTCTCTATTTTTTTTCTTTTTGTTCATTTAAAAGTTACACATTATGTGTTTATGCTTTTTTTAAATTTTGGCTTAAAGACTCATATTTATGTTTACTATTTTACACTAATTTTCTAAATGTGTTATTATTTATAGCTTCTTCATGGAAAAAATAAGTACATAGGGATGTGCCTACTCCTACCTCATGTTTGCAGCATACAGTTTTCTGGGTTGTCATTTATACATACTTTCAGGCTATAATTTTTAAAGAAAACATCAAATTCTACTAAATTATTTACTCATCCTTGTTTCTCATATATCTTTTAACATCCTCCTGGAATTCTTGCTATTCTTTTTAATGAAATACTTCCTCTGAGATTCCTTTTAAAATTAATCTTTCTGTGGTAAAAGTTCTGAGGTCTTAAATGCCTGAGAAAAATTACATTTTACTCTCACATTTGTGTGAAGAGTTAGACAAATAAAAATTCTAAAGTTACTTTTCTTTGAAAATATTATTTCATTATATTTTGTTTTTTAAGTTTTTAAGAAGTCTGATACTAATCCAAAGCTATTTTTATAAGCTCTTAGAGCCTTTATCCCTTCTTTTATTGGTGTTCTTAAAATTCAGTTTAGTTTTTTTCAAGAGTTTTTGTTTAACTTTTTTCTGTTTGTTCTTTTTTGTTTGGAATTCTATGTGCTACTTCAAAATAATTTTTTTCTTTCTTTTAATCTGAAAAATTAGGGTAAATTATTGCTTCAACTATTTCCTCCCATTATTTCATTCTTTATTTTTTCTTACGGAAAATTCATTATATATCTGGTGAGACTTTTAGACTACATATGTCTTTACTTAGCATTTTTATTTTCCATCTCTCTTCCCCCTTACTGATCTCTTCCTAGGATTTATTAAAAGGGTTCCTTAATCTGACCTTGCAATTCACCAATTCATTCTGTGATTATTTTCTTTGTGTTATTAAACTCATTCATTGAGTTGTTTGAATTATTATACATTCATACCCAATATTTTGAAGTAGTTCTTTATAAATTGCTTTCTCCTGCTATACCAATATCTTTATCTCTTTGAAGATAATTTCTCTTCTTTTCTTCTTTAAATCCTTTCTCCATTTGCCTGAGGGATTCTACTTCTTCTCATACGAACTATTGAACATGCTCTCTTTCTTCTGGAGTGACTGCCTTCCTCAGATAAGTTGTTAGGCTTCCCTGAGGCCATTTTTTTTCTCCAAACGTATCAACCATTGAGTTAATGATGAGTATGGGGAGAGGTAGCTACAGCAGCGCAGACCCTATTTAGTAGCCGCCCATAAATATAGGACTTGGGAATGGAAATGCCTCAAGGTAGGGAGCCTCTTTTTTACAAACGCCTCTATACCAGGTAAATCTATCTTACGAGAAAACACCTTTCCAATTCCACCAATATTATCTAATATAATATAAGATGAGGGATATAATTTTCCCACCTTCAAGTTTAGAGAAAGAGGTGAGAAGAAGTAATAAATGGCAACAGCCAGCCAGTCTTCCTACACTTCCTGTTATCTGCACCTCACCCCAGCTGGATGATATTATTATACCATCACACCACCACACTCAACTGTCACTGCTATTCTTCTTTTTTGCATTAATCACAGACTGGGCAATGATCTTCCCAAGGCAATACTGGTGAGAAGCAAGGAGCAGGGAAATATCACAACAAAAAAAAATGGGTCTCCCTCTCATTGCACCTGGTTCTCTTCCACTTTAGGAAACTATTTCTTTACACTAATATAATCAACTTCTATTTCTCAAGGTTTTTTCAGAGTAAATGTATACTCTTGCTAAGAAATGGAAAGTATTTAAGATTTAATAAGTCTGTAACGCAAATATTCTACTTAAATCTATCAGCCTCCCTTCTGCTTCTATGCCTCTCTGGATTTGTGCTAAGGCAAAAGGCATACCAGCTCACGTTAAGTTTGTCACCCTGTCCACCATCACTTGATCTATGCCATTTAGACATAGTCCTTAAAAATAAGATTTCTGAAAGATCTTTCAATTTCTGAAAAGAACATAGAGAATACCCACTTTTATTTGTGACTTTTCAGTTTTCTATCTGAAAATGACATAACAATCTATGTTCCTTATTTACTAGAAATAGGGACCAAAAAAACAACCTGGGGCTAATTAAGCATAAGGTACCTCAAGCTTTAATTCTGGCACTATTTCAATTTTCAGATCCTTGTTTATGATTCATATAATAGTTTGCTTTAGACAAATTAATTAGTTGTATGTGTCAAGCTAGTTAAATGCATGCTAAATATTTTCCCAAGAGAACTAAGTTGAAACTGGGTGCTATTAAAACCTTCAAATGAACAAAATGTGTTTTTAACAAGTCACACATTATTAATTGGAACTGGATAGTGAGGCATATTTTTGGATGCAAGCCGAGAATAATTATGGTACTTCTTTTTTTTTTATTGGAACAAGAGGAGTTAATCAAGAGACGCTAATCCAGCTTACCATGGCTGAAGCTTGAAAGCATGGTCACAAACTAACACACTTATCAGTTTGTGTTAGGGTTGAAAAAGCAAGTGGAGTGTCCAGGGATCATTCCTGTGTTATAGTTAATGCCTTGAAGATATCTTTACCCAATTTCCTTATTTTAAGTAGGTAAGAAATCAGATACCCCAAAAATAATGTCATAGATCTAAATTCATAAAGCTGGTTGGCAGCAGGGCCAGAATTATGAAATAAATTTGTATTCTTACCATAACTAAACATTGGCTTAAAAACACTGCATATTTAGTAAGTTTTATTATATACATTGTTCTATGTTAAATCTAAGCCTAAATGGTATTTTATCTTTGAAAAAATGTTGTAAAATCTGTATAAATTTCCTAAAAATATTTCCAAATAATTGAGTCATTGCCAGGAAGAACTCATTGTCTTCTATAGTGGGTTCCCCACACACACATACACTGATTTGTGCTTGGCTAGTATCTACACATTCTTCTTTTCTTCTTTTGGTATTTAAAAAAATGTCTTGCCTCCATGATGTACAGTAGGACTCTTTTTTTTTTCTTTTTTTTTTTTTAAGATTTTTTTATTATTTATTCAACAGAGATAGAGACAGCCAGTGAGAGAGGGAACACAAGCAGGGGGAGTGGGAGNTGGTATTTAAAAAAATGTCTTGCCTCCATGATGTACAGTAGGACTCTTATTCAATGTACCCATTTTCTATCCCCTAACTCAAGCAAGTTAAATCAGTTTCTCCTTTCCAAAGACCTTAAGTCTCAAGAAGCATGATGTCAGGGCAGGAAAAATACCAGATGAAGAAGTTCATTCTGACTGATTCTAGTTGTCTAGACTCCTAGACCTNGTAGGACTCTTATTCAATGTACCCATTTTCTATCCCCTAACTCAAGCAAGTTAAATCAGATTCTCCTTTCCAAAGACCTTAAGTCTCAAGAAGCATGATGTCAGGGCAGGAAAAATACCAGATGAAGAAGTTCATTCTGACTGATTCTAGTTGTCTAGACTCCTAGACCTTCTGAGTCTCATCTTTATGGAACCTTGATTTTCTAGTTTTCCATCACTCTTCCCATTGCTCTTCTTATCATCCAGCTAATTGATATTCTGCTTTCTCTGCCTGAGTTAGCTACAAGCAATTTCTGTTACTTGCCATCACTGGGGTCTAACTGACCCAGTCTCTATCTCTGTGTCTGAGGCAGGATGAAACCTTAACCAGGTTGTTGTGTTTGGCCAGGTGTGGTCTCATTCCACTAAGAACTGAGTTGACACACATCATTTGTCCTACTGTTTTATTTGCTAGATCTTTTGTAAAATACACAAATGCCATAGAGTTGACATAAAACTTTCACTTGTTAACACCATCTATGATTTCTGGACATATCTAGCCCTAATACCTTGACTCAGTATCCAAATTAAAAGAGGCAACTGCCCTTGTGCTTAAGGCTCGAGAGAAAGACAAATGTCTTAAGGGGACCCTCTAAAGAAGGCTCATAAGAATAAAAGTCTTAACCTAGAGGAATTTATTACATTTTGACTTTACTACTGAATTTTAAAATTTTGGTTTCCATGGTGATATATATTTTAAAGAAATGACAACACGAATACATGTATTACAAGGAGATTCTTAAATAAGCCTAGACTGACCTGAGACCAGTAGAAAGATCATACCAAGCCTATAAAAAGCACTCAGTAATTATTTTAGATGCTGGGAGTAAGTGGTACAGAAGATTTGGGTAGCAGCATGCCAATATGGGAGAGTGAACAATGTTTTTAGAACTGTCAAGCATCCTGCTCTTCCCATTTTAACTGAAGAAACTGAAAGCCACTGTGAAGAAAAAGAAGATGGGGAAGAGGAGAAGGGGGAGAAGGGCAGGAATAAAAAGAAGAAAAAGAAACTAACATTTATTATAGATATTAGGGAACTACTATGTGTCAGTACATGATAGGTGATTATAATAATCATTTCACTTATTCTTTTTTTTTTAAGATTTTATTTATTTATTCAACAGATAGAGACAGCCAGTGAGAGAGGGAACACAAGCAGGGGGAGTGGGAGAGGAANAAGATTTTATTTATTTATTCAACAGATAGAGACAGCCAGTGACAGAGGGAACACAAGCAGGGGGAGTGGGAGAGGAAGAAGCAGGCTCATAGCAGAGGAGCCTGATGTGGGGCTCGATCCCATAATGCCGGGATCACACCCTGAGCCGAAGGGCAGACGCTTAACCGCTGTGCCACCCAGGCGCCCCATTTCACTTATTCTTAACTATCCTGTGAGATAGATATCATTATGCTTATTTGATAAAGAAATTAAGGCAGGAAGAGATTCCCTTCTCTAAGGTCACAAAACTTGTGAGTGGAAGATACGGTTTCTGGAGTTGGATCTTCTGATTCTAAGTTCCATGCTTATACTATTGCTAGTGCTTTACTGGTGCTTGGCGAGCACTGCTGCTAGGACTATTACTAATACTATTGGTGCTACTATTAGGGCATAACTAGAAAGACCCATAGAGTGATGGAGAAGAACCATAGAAGTGATTGGAAAGCTTCACTGAAAGGAATTAGCCTTCCTTCGGTGTGTCTTAGGTGCTTATTAAGTTTCACTCGTGCTAGAATGTGATATCCTCTGGTTGAACTCCAGTATTCTTTCTCTTTTCTCTTCCCACCAAACGTTGTATCAAGCTAAAAATAATCCCTTCTTATTTAAACTGTGTTGATTACAGCCTGTTTCTGCAAGGTAATTTTTGCTACCAAACCATAATCTGACCCAGTTTGCAGAATCTATTGATGACTTCCCTCACTCTTTCTTCTGTTTCGTTCTCTCTCAATACAGAGAACTGAGTCTTAAGAGCAGTATAGGATTGGTGGGGAGGAGGCATAGCAAACATTCATGTCATTTAATTAAACTGGTCTCCTGAAAACATAGTCAAAGTAAACCCCGTATTATGTAAAACAAACTTCATTCTCTGCAGTATAACACAATGATTAAGAGAGGTGAATTAAGCTAATTTGTTTCAAGTCCGTTTGATTTTAGATAAGTTTTTTAGCCTGTCTATGCTTCAATTTTCTCACCTGAAAAGTAGGGTGCATAAGATAAAGGAGGTTAATACATGGAAAATATTTGGCATTGTACCTGGCAAATAGTACCCCTTAATAAGTGTCAGCTACTATTTAAATTGTGATTGTGTTAGGAAGAGACCTGCAATTCTTCTTCCTCTAGGGGACTCATAATAGATCTCTAGGAGAGAGTAAGAACAGCTGGCCTCTACTTTTTCTACCTCTTCTGAGTTGTTTCATTGGACGGAGAGTGAAATCCATTTTTTTAATTTGAGGCTACATGTTTGCGGGGCATCAAAAGATGGTAAAAAGAATTAAAATGAAAAACATGGAACAGATTAAAATGAGAAAAAGTTTGGACTAATGTAATAAAGGAAGCATTTGAGTAAAAGAAATACAAATAAAATCTACATCTGTGTGAACGAAATTTTAAATGACTCTTTAAAAATGGTTCCAAACTTTTATCCATTTTCCACATCAGAAGACCTCGAAAGACAAAAGGACACACTAGCAATTTACAAGTATGCCTGGACTGGAGGGCCTTGATGATTCTATTAACACAGGCTTTGAAGTAGCTTAATATAAAGCACATACAGTGTCTATAGCTATAGCTTAGGGTTGGCAAATACCCTAATAAAATTGATTTTGCTTATACCAAGGGAAATGGCCTAACGATGGATCAAACGGCGTTTTAAATTACAGTAAGACATTTTAGTATCTATATCTGCTCTCACAAACTTCAAACTATCATCCAAAACAAGTCTAAGTCTTTGTACAACCAAACCTCTTTATCAAGTATGTCAGAAGACCTGTATTTTCACATGTCAAATCAAGTTGCTCAGGCAGAGCAAAATCAATGCCAACACAACATCAATTTTCCAAGATTTTTAAACATCTACTTGTGCTTTTAGGACAAAAAGTCAAATAACAGAAAAGTATCCATTATCTTGGATTAAGTAAAATAACAACAGTGGGGAAAAAATGTAGCTGTGTCTGGCAACATTTTACACTACAATACAAACCTAACAGATACAAGAAGGAATTGTGAAATCCAACATTTCCTAGGGTGTGAAGAAACAGAAATTCTTAGAAACTATTGGTGGAAAGGAAATAGATTAAAGTGTTTTTGGAAGAAACTCAGCATCTTCAATGTATCTACCCTTTGACTTGGGAATTTATTCTTCCAGGAGGCATTTGTGTAATAACTCAGTATAGAGTTCTCATGGAGACTTCCTGATTTCAACCCTGGCTCTGCAACAAGTTAGGGAAAACTAAAGGACCGTAGCTGGCCATAAAATGCATCAGGATTAGAAAAGGTTGCTCCCTCTGGATAAAGGGAGGCTAGGGATACAAGGTTTGACAAACAGAAGGTGTCTTTGGGCATTTGAGAATAAATCCCTTTTTATTCTTCTGCTAAAAACAGCCTTGGGCCTTGGTGAAAAATTCAAGCTGGATGTCAGGCCCGACTTGCCCCCTCAAACAGGTATCCCAGGCAAGGAACAACCTACATAATCTGGGGAGAATGCAGAGTATCAACTCTACAAGATCAATGTGAGATTCAAATGAGATTATCTATATAAAGTGGTTAGCGTAGTGCATAGCACATAGTAAGCTCTCAATAAATTATACCTATTATTTTAGTATCATACACTACAGAAAATGGGCGTTCAAAGAAAATTATTGTGATCTTCATTATAGCATTGCTGTAAACATCCTTCCATAAGAGACAGTTTAAGCAAAATCTAGTATGGGCCTTGAAATTCTGTAACTTTTTCTTTTCTCCCAATTTTTTATTGTGGTAAAATACACATAACCGAATTCACTACTGAGCCATTTTTAAGTGTAAAATTCAGTGGTAACAAGTACATTCTATTGTTGTACAATCATCACTGCCATTCATGTCCAGAACTCTCTTCATCTTGCAGAAAATAAAGCTCTATAAACTTTAAAAATAATGAGATGTATCTATAGGTAATAACATGTAAAAATGTCTATGATATATTATTAGAAAGAAAGTAGGAAAGTTGTAATATAATCAGAACTCATTTTTCAATGTAAAAAAGGGAAGAAGAGAGGGAAAAAGGGAGGGAGGGAATTTATGGGATTCTCCTGTCAGCAGTGGTTTTCTGGACATTGCCTTTCCTCTCATTCAACAGTTAGTATAGAAGCTTCCCTGTAAGTACAATGTGACACAGTATAATAATAATAGTTGCTATCTCATTATTATTCTGACAAATGAATTAATACTTGTTTAGCAGTTAGATCACTGCTGGGCACTTGTTAAGGGCCACAACAATGTTTCTATTCTTGATACAATGAAAGTTTGGGAAAGATCTCAATATGTGTCCTCTAAAACAGATAGGAGAATAATAGCTACTGAGAAACTATTCTTTCAGCTACTTTGATTTTATAAAACTGTTGCTACTACTACTAAGAATAAAAATAAAACAATGATAAAAACAACAATAATAGTAATAGGTAATATTTATTGAATACTCCCTACGTCAGGCACTGATGCAACGCTTAACCAGAATTATCTTATGCCATCTTCACAAGGCTATGGGATAAATTTTAATATCCCTGTTTCATATGAGAGGCAATGAAAGTGCGGGAAGTTAAGTGGCTTGTCCAAAATCAAATGGCTAATAAGCATTAGAACAAGGTTATAAAGTCAGAGATCCAATTTCCAGAAGGTCTTAATTATCCCTAAGCATCGTGACACCATAATACATACACACGAGTATATTTACTATACATGTGTACATATGTACTGTAATGTAACAAAGAATTAGATATAGGCATATGCCAAGTTTTAGAATGCTAAATCAGTGACATTTTCTAGAATGTAGTCTGAGGATACAAAAGGTATACTACATGCTTATTGTATTTCAATTATGAGTTTATATAGTCTCTCCTGGACAGGCACAATATTTTTCATCTGTGTATACATTTGGCTTAACAAGTAGTGAGTACGCAACAAATTTCACTACGTTTTACAATACTGAAATAGAATTATTTTTAAATAGCAAATGCTACAGTTTCCATTCTGCTTACATTTTTTGGAGACATTTGTCATTGAGATGTGTCTTTCAAATTGAACTCCCTCTGTTTGCAACTTCCTTAGGATAATTTCCCTTATATATTTTCTGCACTAGTCATATATGGGGTGACCTATCTGCTCTGTCCAATTAGAGTGACCAAGTCCTATGTAGAAAATTCCTAAGAAATTTCAACATACTCAACCTGTTGACTTTCCAAAACTATGATGTTAGGATTAACCCTTTACAATTGAATATCTATTTTTAAAAATTTATTGAACTATAGTTCAGTTACAGTGTTATATAAGTTTCAGGTGTACAACATAATGATTCAACAATTCCATACATTACTCACTGCTCACCATGGTAAGTGTAGTCACCATCTGTCACCGTACAATGTAATGGCAATATTATTGACTATATTTCCTATGTTGCATTTTTTATCTAGGTGACTTATTCATTTTATAATGAAGTTTGTACCTCTTAATCCCTTTCAGGAATATTTATTTTTTTTTAAAGATTTTATTTTTATTTCTGTGACAGAGATAGAGACAGCCAGCGAGAGAGGGAACACAAGCAGGGGGAGTGGGAGAGGAAGAAGCAGGCTCATAGTGGAAGAGCCTGATGTGGGGCTCGATCCCATAATGCCGGGATCACGCCCTGAGCCGCAGGCAGACGCTTGAGGGGGAGTGGGAGAGGAAGAAGCAGGCTCATAGTGGAAGAGCCTGATGTGGGCCTCGATCCCATAATGCCGGGATCACGCCCTGAGCCGCAGGCAGACGCTTAACCGCCGTGTCACCCAGGCGCCCCAGGAATATTTATTTTTAATTTAAGAGTTGCCCTCCACTTTAAAATACCACTAGCCAAAACACAACTTCTATGAAAGAACATTATACAGTCATTCCTCCGTTCTCAGCCCCAATTTCTGTCTTCAGTCTTAAAAGAGGCCCCCATACCTTCATCGCTTCAGCTCTAATTCCAAAGCTTTACTACAAAGCTTTGGAGACAACTTCTTTGTGTCTTTGTTCTTTCTCTAGACTGACAGTTTCACAATCTACTTCTGAAACATAATTGGAAGAAATGCTTCATATTGTCTTGCAATTTCTCTGCTTCCCCTGTGCTGCTTTAGCTCCTCTAATATACAGTGGGAAGATGCAAAGAAGAAAAAAAAAAATATATACAGAGGCGTATGGTAAGCTGGATCCTACCTATAAATCTTTGAATTGCCTTTTCCAATCCAGGAGGAAACCCACAACCACCTTCAAAACTATACGCTCTGACCATCCCTCTGGATAGGGTGCTCGACTATTCTGCTGGTCCCCTCAGATAGCATATAAAATAAACTTTGTCACAATTTATGATTTTTAAGTTTATAGTAAGCTTACAGTTAAAAAAAAGTATTCAAAAGTAAGGAAGGAAGTGATTTTATCTGATAGCAGTAAGTTTAATTGTAGTGATAATAATAATTAATAATCTTCTATTTATCGAGACCTTATTCTATGACAAGCACTCAACACATATCATCTCAAATAATTCTCACAACGTAACTTAGCAAATATTATCCCCATTTTATTGCTGAGGAAACTGAGGCTCAGAGAGATTAATTACCAAAGATCACACAGCTAACTACTTACTAATACGTGAACCCAGACTCTTTGACTCTCTTACATTAGGTACTTATTACAATTTAAGATTTTATTTTTTTAATAACATGGGAGTTCTACAGAAGTCACAAGTACATTAATAATCTCCAAGTTAGAGTTCATCATGAAGCTCATAGGGAATATGCCATTACATAACATATCAATTGGTATTGAACTTTAAAGTGTGAAAATAAGGGCGCCTGGGTGGCACAGCAGTTAAGTGTCTGCCTTCCGCCCAGGGCATGATCCCGGCATTATGTGATCAAGCCCCACATCAGGCTCCTCTGCTATGAGCCTGCTTCTTCCTCTCCCACTCTCCCTGCTTGTGTTCCCTCTCTTGCTGGCAGTCTCTATCTCTGTCAAATAAATAAATAAAATCTTTAAAAAAAATAAAGTGTGAAAATAATCTGATTTGAAGAGACAAGCACTGATACATGCAAGGTCAGTGTTTGCTATTTGCTCTACTTCTAAAATGAAATGCTAATGTGCTTACCAAGGTTTAAAGATCTTGCTTCCTTTCCAACCTTACCTGGTTCCATTTTTTTTCTTAACTTGTCTCTCCCCTGTCCACTACAAATGTCTTAATCTTTCCCTAATGCGCCTGTCCCAGGATGTTTACACACTGTTCCTTTTTCCAATATTAGATCACTCTTCCACATTCCCTAATATTTACACAGTTGACCTTTTTATATCTTTCAAATTTCAGTTTAATTGTTACTTCCTCTGAAACGCTATTCTTGGTCACTTGACCTAAGCAAGTCTCATTTCTTTGCACCCTGTTTGTTTCCTTCACAAGCTGTGATTTTATATGTATGTATAAATATAACCACATATATATGTGGTTTGCTTATTTGTTTATCATCTGCCTGGAAGCTTACTAGTAGACCTAGTGTCTATTTCTTCACCATTGTATATCCACAGCCTAATTAAAGCCTGCTCACTAGTTGTTCAATGAATAAATTATATGTTAAACATAAGCTTATAATGTAGAATGAATAACAATAAAAAACATTTATAGATAATGTCAGGTTAACTTCTAGCACCTCAGTTTATCATATCTCTACTTGCAACTTCTTATTTTTCCAACATTTCTTATCATAAATGAGATACCATACAATAATGACCAAAACTCACAGTTACAATCTGACCATGACAGTAAATCCAATTGACATTGACATCACACTAAGTCAGTAGGCACTGGGTCAAAATAATCAGGGGTGATAAGAAAGGAAGGAAGGATGAGAATCCATGTGGATATGAATCAGTTAAAACATTTTACAGATTGAAGAAAAGGACCAATGAGGCAACAAAGGAAACTATTTTCAAGACAAAAAAAAATGGCTTTTTTTTCCCTTAAGAAAGGAAATGGTTTGGCATTTTGACACAAGCTATAAGATTTTGACACAAGCTATAAGCACCAAAACAGGGGACACGCTAACTTATCAAAGTTGGGCTCGCATCCACTCTCCAGAAACCATTTATATTGTAAGTTGTAGGCCTTCTTATTTGACTTAATGTCTTCAAATACTCAGTGGACACTGGAAATGCTGACTCTCAGTTCTGAGAGGGAAAAGACCTTATAATTACTTCATCGATTCAGCCAATGAGAACTGCATGCCCTCCCTTTTCCATGTGCATGGTGCTGTGTAAAGTACCTCTTGCTCTAACCCTGTTGTGTTGTCAGAAAAAAAATCAATGCTCCTGAGCCAGGGACCTCAGGCCTGGTGAGATACTGGAAGTAAGACCTGGAAACAGCCTGCTGCTTTGTGCATGAGTGTGTGTGGTAATAAGGACTCTATGCAATAAACCTCCAAGAGGACTAAGGTGTATCCAACCTAAAATCCATGAAGATAGATCTGCCTTTGCTTACACTATACTTTCCTGATGGATCTGTGCCTGGGAGGTACATCGAGCAATCCTCTCCTGCCATATGCTTGTATCTTCAATTTTTTAAACCTACACGCCACTCCTCCTCTGAACTTCACTCTCACCTATACAACTGCCTGTTCAACATTATTCATTGGATAGGTAACATCAAAATTAACATGTCCAGAACGAAATCTGGATTTCAACATTCTCCCAAACTTTCACCCTCCCCATGTGCCATCTCCCTCAGCAAATGCCATAAACAGGTTGCATTCTTGATGTCCTCTTTTTCTCACATCCCATTTCATAGTCCACATTCTGTCATCAAATCACATAGGCTCTGTCTTCATGTTGTATTAGAAATACTCCCAGTTCTTGGCTACATACAGTGTGGGCCACCATGTGTCTCCCCCACACCACTGGAATCACCTCCTACCTGGCTTCTCAATGCATTCTTTAGAGTGTTTTCACCACAAAATAGCCACAAGTATCTGTTAAATCATGAATCATAGAAAGACACTCTTTTTCTAACCATAGTCTCTCACCCCATGGCTTCCTGTGTCATTTAGAACTCAGTCCAAAGGCCTGACTATGGCCTATAAAACTATCCATGATATAACTCTCTCTCAGCACCATCACATCAGCTTCCTGTTGCTCTTCAAACCAAACCTTCCCTCTTCCACCACTCCCAGAATCTTGGTGTTCTCTGCAGAGACCCAGAGGATCTTTCTTAAATAGTCCCAAGGACAATTCCATCATATCATTCTCCCAGTCTTCTCTTCAGAGAAACCAATTCTTTCTATACCATAAAAAATGAAAAAGAGCACCCTCCCTTTTGGTCTGTTCTTGCTTTATTGTTTTCTACTTAACCCTATAATAATATTCACCTGATATTATGCAATGCTACATACTTATTTGACTACCCATCTCTCTATAATATACATTTCATGTCTGTTCTGTTTACCTCAGTATCCCCAGAACCTAAAATAATAACAGGAATGGACTAGAAATTCAGAAAACATTTACTGAATAAATATATTAGTCCGGAAATGAACCCTAAATCCGGCTGTCTCAGGGTCACCAGGTGGCCTTCATATCAACTAAATGGAGATCCCTGAGAAAATCTTCAGGCCACTACATAATGTTGGAAGATCATGCTGGAATTTTATCCCAGCTCTGGCTTGTTCTTTGCCCCTTACTTGCTACTCTAATATGCTGGGGGACTAGGCGTGGACACTAGTGGCAATGAGAAATTAACCAATTCCCTGTTTTATAGTTTTTATCCTCAATAAGCTTGTGATATATTGAAGAACAAAGCAAGGTAAACATTCAGTAGAAACCCTCCCAAAAAACAAGAGTCCAGGGCCAGATGACTTCCTGGGGGAATTCTACCAAACATTTAAAGAAGAAATAATACCTACTCTACCGAAGCTGTTTCAAAAAAACAGAAATGGAAGGAAAACTTCCTCATCCTATGAGGCCAGCATTACCTTGATCCCAAAACCAAATACCCCAACAAAAAGGAGAATTACAGACCAATATCCCTGATGAACATGGATGCCAACATACTCACCAAGATACTAGCCAATAGGATCCAACAGTACATTAAAAGGATTATTCACATGACCAGGTGGGATTTATTCCTGGGATGCAAGGGTGGTTCAACATTCACAAATCAATCATTGTGATAGAGCACATTAATAAAAGAAAAGACAAGAACCATATGATCCTCTCAATTGATGCAGCAAAAGCATTTGACAAAGTACAGCATCCTTTCTTGATTAGCATATTACTGTAAAATTAGATAGCAAATAGTAAGTCCTACCTATATATGTTAAAGAGTTCTTCAGTGTTTTTCCACTTACTCTGGTGAGTTTCCTCTTATTCAATTATCTTGAATGTTTTTCTAAATCAACTTAATATTTCCTCTCTTCTTTTTTTGAGGACAGTATTGGTTATGATGGTACTGACTTCCGGGTGAAAACACAGCTCTATTTGTTTGATTAACTTCAACTTAAAAAAATAAAGATCTTAATTGCTACACAAAGAATGTGCCATGCTTTTGCTAGAACAGCTACATTTCTTGTCTACTGAGCAAATTGCACTTAAGCCACATCTGAATAATCTATGTTGAAATTCTGCTTCACATTGTGGCAGCAACAAAATTTTAAAATGTTTTGTTTGGCCCACCAATTAAATAGGGCAGTCTTGGGAAGAATTTTTAAAACCAATTAAGCCTGTGATATATCTATGATACCTGTAAATATACCCACCTAAATTTGCCTTCAGATCATCCTAATCTCTCTCTAACATTTCCCTAGTCTTTGATTTAAGGAATGAATACATTAGCCCAAAAATGTACCTTATTTTTCTGATTCAAATTATCTTCAGACAGTGCCTATACAAATAAAATAAAATAGACCTTTGAGGCATTTATGTAAATAATGTAAGTTTAGGGCACATTTGTGTGATTTGTTCTCATTTAAGAGCATATCATTCATTTATATACACACACATATACATATATACATATCACACATGTTATTAATATGCATATGTAACAGAATTCATAAATTCATCAACTCATTAAATATTTATTCAGAACTTATAATATGCCAGGCAGTGTTATAAATCTAAAGGTTATTGTGGTAAAGAAAACAGACAGAAATACTCTGGAACTTAGTTTCTATGAATGGGGGAAAGAGATAAGACACAAAATAAATGAGTAAAACACAAAGCCTGTTAGATGGTAAGAACTGCCAAGGAGAAAACATAGAGCAGGAAAGAGGAATATGAAACATAAGTGTAGTGTAATTTAAGGAAGAATAACCAGATAATGTTCCACAAAGAAGGTGAATTTTGGTAAACACATGAACAAAACACGAGGATTCTAGGTGTTCAAATATCTGGGGAAAATCCTTCTTGGCAGAGGAAAGAGAGACTGCAAAGGCCCAAAAGGCGTGTGCATGGGACTTCAAGGAGCAGCCAGGAGGTTAATGGGGCTGGAGAAAATTGAGGTCAATGAATAGGAGGTCAGAGAGATGGTGCGAGGGGTGCTGCAAATGATGAAGGTCATGTAGGTCACTGTTAGGACTTTGGCTTTTATTCCAAGTGGAATGTGAAATCATTGTGTCAAAACATACAATATATCAACTTGTCCACTAAACCTTTCTAAGGCTAGACTGGTTACATGAGTATGCTCTTCCATACTACCCCTTCTTAGCATTTATCACACTCCATTGTAACTGTGAGTCTTCCACATTAGCATTTTGAAGACAACAACTTTGCCATTTTTCCCATTGTGTTCCAAGAATATGGTAAAATGATGGCTACACAATGAAAGAACAAAGCCCATGGCATATGTTATGACAATATTATTAATGTCATTATTATATTATCTAGAACCAGAAAAATCAAACCCATAATTTCTGTCCCAATGACAAGAAAGTTGATTGACAGAACTGCATTGTCACAACAAGCATTCTGCATCTAATTTGGACCTTTTATCTATCATGTGACTATGTTAACTAATGATCGCTCAAAGCTAATGACCAATGCTGCTAAAGCCAGTTACTTTTAAATTAATCCTACATGTTGGCAAAACTCAAATCAAGGATATTGAATTTCAACTAGACATTCACTTATCCTTAATGTAAAATCTCATGTCTTCCAAGCTTCTAGAAGCCACCTTTCTCTTAATATACATAAGCTGATATGAAAGTTGAGTATGTAAGGCCTCCTAAACAAATGCTTTTTAGAGAATTAAAGAATAAAAAAATGAGTAAATAAATGTGTCAGTGATGATTATTAGCAAAAACAAAGATTTAAAAAATACAAATAATTTTCAAGGTTATCAAATACAAGAAGAGTAAGATTCCTGTTTTTTTTTTATAAATATAAAGAACATAATCTTTTTTAAAAAAAAACTGTGTAGGCATGCTGTGAAACGTTTTCCCTTATTAATTTCCTTTTTATACTCAGTTTTTAGACAGCTGAAAATTATGAGTTTACAGAACAAGATGTACTTCCAGTTCTTATTTTATGGCTGAGTACTATGGTATTCACTATTATGAACACAATTCTAAACTGTGCTTTATTATATTATATTGTACAATTTATATTCAGAAGATACTATCAGCACCAGGGGACAGACAAATTTAATAAAAGACACAGTATTCCTGTTGTCCTCATAGTTATTAAAATGAAACTTCCCAGAAGACATTTACAGTGTCTTTTCAAAGATATTCTGCATACTTTGACAGATCAATTGGGGCCTCTAGATATGAATGGCAACATCATGATCTTAGAGACATACAGCACTACACTGGAAGAAATCTTTATAATCATCCAGGCTGACTCCCTTATTTTACAGGTGAGGATACCGAGGCTGAGAGAGAATTCATGATAAAGTTGTGGCTAGAACTGAGGTCCCTTGATATCTAATCAAGGACTCCTTCCACTGTCATTGTCAACAATGATAATAATCTTGTAGGGCACACGGGCATTACCAAATATATCCATATCATCCCTTAAGTAGCTCCAAAGGCAGACAAGAACAATGTAATTTTCACCATTTCTCAAAGAAGAACCACAGTATTGAGGGGATAGCTAACTTAGTTAATATTATCTTGGTTATTTATCTCCTTACATATTTTTTGTCTGCCCCTTGATAAAATGTTAAGTACCATGAAAGCAGAGAGCATGCTCATTTGGGATACTGCTGAATTCCCTGTGCTTAGAATACGTCTAAAACACAGAATTAGTTCAATAAATATTCATTAAATAAATGAATATAAATTTACTACATATGACAGGCTACAAAAATTTATTAAAACTTAGGATTGACCCCTAAAATGTACAGTCAAGAACCACCCATACATGCATGCATGCACACAAAAATGCATGTGCCCACACATACATACACACACACACACCCCAGAAAGCAGAATATACTAAATGCCACCCAGATGGAATACATAAGTTATAAGAAAATTGAAACAGTCACTGTGACTCTTGTAACAAGGAGTATACAAAATTTGCTAAGCAGCTATGAAGCCTCAGCAATGTTACAAAGTATGAAAAACATAGAGGATACATCAGAATTTCATGACCCCCTCCCGGATCCTGACTAGCCTTGAGTGCTGGAAGGTAAGGACTGGCAGAATTGATATAGGGAAGCTGAGCCTGTCTTAAGCTTGTAGAGTAAAAAGAAGTCATGATAAATGGTGAGAGTATGTAGGAGACTAACAGGATGCAGCCTGAGAGTGGTTAAAAGGGGTTTGAGAAATAAACCAATATGTAGAGTAAAAGTTATAGACAAATATTAATAACAGACCTTAATAGTAAGAGATTGGCTGTAATACATGGTCATGCATTTGTGAAGAGATGGTGCAGAGAAGGGGATGGAGGGATAGAAAGAAGAGGGAAGAAAGGGAGGGAAAGAAGGCGGGAAGGAGAGGGAAAAAAGAGAGGGCAAGAGGGAGAGAGAAGGGAGGGAGGATGAAGGAAGGGAGAATAAGTGAGGAAAAGAACGATTTGGGGGACACCTATTCTATACTCAACATGGGTACACAATGCTTTCACATACATGTTTATTTAATCCTCACAATTCTCCCTTTTCAGATGAGAAAATTAATGCTCAGAGGAGTTGTCAGCCTTCCAAATATCCCTAGAATGAAGTAGAGTCAAGATTCAATGGGAGTGTTATCCACCCCAAAGCCATTTGGCCACACACACTTTCAATCCATTTTGTACAGGTACTCTGTACTTTTTTACATTCTTAGATTTAATTTAGGCCTCAGTGATTACAGAGCACTTTTACATAGTAACTTATTCTGTCTTTATAAGAACCCTATAAAAGAGGGTTCTTCTACCTATTTCATAAGTAAAGAAACTGAAGATTAAAGAGGTAGCTTAATTTGTCTAAGAAAACCTGGAGATCAAACCCATGTTGTGGTACTCAATTGTTGATCTTTTCTACCACAACATGTAGTGAAATCCATTACACAGTTCATAACATTTCCACACCCGCAGAGGGCTAGGTGTACTACCCTGAACTTTCCATATTTGGTTCTTTTTTTAAAAAGATTTTATTTATTTATTTGACAGAGAGAGAGAGACAGCCAGTGAGAGAGGGAACACAAGCAGGGGGAGTGGGAAAGGAAGAACCAGGCTCCCAGCAGAGGAGCCCGATGTGGGGCTCCATCCCAGACCGCTGGGATCACGCCCTGAGCCGAAGGCAAACGCTTAATGACTGAGCCACCCAGGTGCCCCCCCCCCATATTTGGTTCTTACAAAACACTTGGGAAAGACATATTTTCAATCATTTCATAAAGGACAAACTGGCACATATCTCTACTCAAAGCTCCTCTAAAAAAACAGGAACATATCAATTTTTAAATTCAAAGAGAAGGGGAAGAGAGAAAGGACAACATTTTACTTATCTAGAAATGCTTCATCATGCCTCCTCCTCAAGTTAACTAGACATTACTTGAAACTTCCCTCCACCACACATAATCATCTTTAGCTACATTCAGCAACTTAGAAATCTTAAGGAGTTCCTTTAGACCAGTAATAAATCAGAGTCAGTGAGTATAAGCCTAGCTCTTTCACGAGCTCATCAGATAGTTCTGGGATAATTCCTTGGCTTCCTTCTCCCTCATCAACCTCATGCTACTGGCCAAGGTGCCCAGGAAATATAAGGCAGAAGCAGAAAGACTGTGAGACTCCTCATTTACAAGATGCTCCTAGTGAGTCTGTACAGATGCCAATGTGCCAAGAAGCATGACATGCTTTCAGCAATGTGTTTTTCAAAAGTTAAAAGCAGGACAAAGTTGATTTCACAAATTGAGAAGATAAGATTTTTCCACAAATAATATTGACATTTTCCTGATACCTCACTGAGGTTTCTCATATATTCCCAGTCAGAATTCTAAATATTCACAGACGTTTGTCTGAGAGTGCTCTTCCTTCCCCCTTCTGCTTCTAAACTTCTTTTTGGTAAAACCCTCCCCAGCTTCCAAACCAGATTTAAGTATTTCCCTCTTCAGCTGCCAGAGAACTTTAAATTACCACCATCATAATATTTAAAATATATTCTGTATTCACTTGCTGATGAATTTCCCATCTAGGATCACAAGTTCCCTCAGGTCAGAGTTCAAGTTCTTTTACGTGCAGGCAGTGCTGAATAAATGTCTGTTTAATGAAGAGATTAATTCCAGTACCATTTCAGATGGTGAAAGGGAGTAATGAATTCCAAAAAGAGCAGGAAGTAGAGGTGGGGAAATGGAATTTTTAAAACTGGCTACTGGAGTATAAGTTGGGAGAGCTTCAGGTTAGCATGAGCACACAACAACAATGTAAGAGTTTTGGTTAACAATAATAATACATATTTCATGCTTGGCAAAGGCCTAAGTTGTTGATAAGCAGTAACATTTATTTGTTAGAACTCTATAATGTTGGGGCGCCTGGGTGGCGCACTCATTAAGCGTCTGCCTTCGGCTCAGGGCGTGATCCCAGCGTTCTGGGATCGAGCCCCACATCAGGCTCTTCTGCTGGGGGCCTCCTTCTTCCTCTCCCAGTCCCCCTGCTTGTGTTCCCTCTCTCACTGGCTGTCTCTGTCAAATAAATAAATAAAATCTTAAAAAAAAAAGAACTCTATAATGTTATTATTAGTGTATTATTAATTATTTTTATTTACCAATATATGCACATTGATATATTAATTTTATATCATTATATAATTGGTGTTAACTACATAATATAAAACATATTCTTAATATTATTCTTCTCATATTATAGATGGGGAAACTGAAGTACAGAGAAATTAAACAGTTTGCCCCAACATCCTAGCATGCCTAAGACATGGTACAAAGCGCCCTGGTAAAGCAGTTAAGTGCAGTCTCTATAGTTCACTCATGCAGGCCTATCAGGGAGCAGGGTGTGGGAATGAGTTCTCAGGTTCCTGAGGCATACCTTTTTTGGAAACAAGAGAGCAGCAACTGAGTGAATCAAGAAGTTCCTCCCCATAAAAACCCACAGAGTTCTACCTTAATTGCAGTCTTCAACACTGAAACGTGGGTTAAAGTACACATTTTATGGAAATTTTGTGAGTACCCAATTTCTTTATTCCATCCAGGGATGGGGAGGGGTAATGCAGCTAGAGGGAGAGGTGAATAACACTTGTGCTCCACTCCAGCAGTCTAACCACAATGTACTCATCATATCAAGCCTGCCTGCACGCACTCATGGGAGGCCTTGGACCTGACCCCATTCGTTCCTACCTTGTCATTTACTTAGATGGAGTGTTGAAACTGAATTTCTTTATACGATCTCATCTCTGGTATAGGAGAGCAATATTCCATCATTTGTTCTCTCATTCACTCTGTGTTCTATGTCCATTTAGTTAGTAAAGAACATTCAGCCATTGTTGATTAAGACCATTAATACACTCATTGTTCTGTGCCCCTTCAGTTGATTAAAAGCATTCATTCACTGTTGATTAAGAGCATTTATTCATTTTGGTTAAGAGCATTTATCATTTAGCATTCTCCATCCATAGAGTTGGCTAAAATCTCAGGCTTTACTGTTAGACAGTTTCTAATTTTGGCCACACTGTTTCCTGGTTATTTCACCTTGAACAAATTCCTTTCTGCTTGCCTCTAAAACTTATTGTCTCACTGCAAAACCAAGAAAAATAATACTTTTCTCATAAGATGGCTTAACAACTAAAGGAGATGATGCAAGTAAATCTCTTAACACTATCTGGGACCTAGATAGTGTTCAATAAAGTGTAGCTATGAATATTAATTACAATCTACTTTTACAATAATGATAACAACAGTAAAGACACTCTATCGGATAAATTTAATAAAGGATAAACTGAGACACAGTCCTTGACTGTAAGAAACAGGTGGTATAATGCCACCAGAAACCCAGTGGTTTTCAAAGTTGGAAGAAATTGGGTGGGAGATTAACTAATTAGAGACCTTGAATATTAACCTGGATTGCAAGTATTTAACAACAAAATATAAGATTATAAATAAAGAGAAATAACATATTTCGACACAGAAAGAGATATACATATACTAATATTCAAAATGTTAATAAAAACTATTTTTGAAGTTGGCTGATTATAGTAAAATGGAAATGGCAAAAACACAAAATATATTGTACATTAAATGTCATAACTCACTTGATTATAAAAAAACACATTCTTCATTAAAAATAAGTCATGTGCATTATCTGTCCACTGATGTGCAATGTCATTTAAAACATTCCATCATTCTCTGCTTGAGCACTCTTCTGTAATCTGATGAGGTGTCCGGGGAAGAGACAATGATAGCCAAGGCATTAAAATGTAATCAAGATATGCAAATTCATATCCAAATGTGATTTGCTGAGAAAAAGAAATTAATCTAGGCATGGTCAAATAAACAATGTGTAATATGGATAATTAATCACCAAATTAGCAGCTGCAGTCCCTTGAGGAGATTATGCAAATTGAAAAGGCCCCCATCCACTGACACAATTAGACCACTTAATGGCAAACTCTCAACAAAATAACCCTAGGGAACATCACAAAACAAATAGCCCAATCAGCCTTAGTGTCCCAAACTCCACTGCAATATCTAATATTATTTAATATTGTTTCTTCTCAGTTTGAACTTATTCAGAAAGATTTCATCCTATTTTGCTAGAAAATATTCTAAGATTCCACCCTATGGATGTCCCATTAAGTGGTTCCCTCAAAGCCTAGTTTTCCTCTATCAATCAAATATCTTGTTGAAATCTGAAATTGTGCAAATGATAAAACTTCATAAATGAGGAAAGGCTAATTATATATCTCTTGTCAGTAACAGCAACATCAAGGGAACGTTGATGTACCATGAAAACGTGGGTCCTCTGTAGCCTGAAGGCACCTGGTTATTACATTAGCAGCAAAGAAAGGATCCCTACACTTCCCTAATAATAAATGTCATCTCAGACAAGAGTACTTTATCTCCAAGAATGTTAGAGTGTCCTATGTCTTCCCTTAAAGTATACAGAAAGTAATCCTACCTTGGCTCCCTCTACTCTACCTACACAAAGGTAGATGACAAAGTTACTCCTATAAAACCCTTTGAGATTGAGTCTAACAGAACCCATGAGATTCTGCTGTTAAATCCCTTCAAAAACTTGACTTCACCTCTAGAGAGGTGTCAAAGCTTCCTGGATAAAAATAAAAGATCCTACTCCTCAAGAAAAAGGCTTATGAGATATTTTGTTACTATAATTTTATAATTATAATTGCTGAAAAGACTAGTCACTGAGAAAACATTGTCTTAGTACTAATTGCTGATGGTTTAGTTGAACCTATCATTTATAGATACATAAGGCTTCATGGCGCAAAGAATTTTATCGATGCTCTCCCTAGTCCAACTTCTTCAGTTTATCTGAGAACCACCCTATTTATTTATTTATTTATTTAGACTTCTTTTTTATTTATTTTTAATAATAATATTTTTGTGTTATATTATGTTAGTCACCATACAGTACATCCCTAGTTTTTGATATAAAGTTCCATGAACCACCCTATTTAAGTCAGCTTCCCAAGGTCATACCTGAGTGACCAAAGTGTTTCAGCACTTTGACAGTGCCTACTTTCACCTTGGTATTAAATCTTGTCTATGAATCAGCAGTATCTCTGACTCCTTCTATACAAATTCCTTCTCCGAGTTGCCATTAATACTCATTTCCTAATTTGTTATCTTTTAGAGTTTTGGAGTCAATCTGGATTAAACATTTATTTAACAAGTGAATCTGATGACCAAGTCCTTCCTTTCACAGCCCAGAAATTTTACCCAGAGGGACAGCATTGTCTATTTTGACCTTACACCTTTACACCAACATAACCTACTGACTTAACACATTCCCAATTCATGGCCCGCTAACACTTTTCCATAATGATCTAGGATTCTTCAGCTAGCTGGATCCACTCTAGCCTTAATTACTAGACCACACTGAGCACTGGCTCCATTGCCCATGTGTGATATCATCCTGGTCTTTTGGATCTCATCCATATAACTGTTTCTCCAGTTTCTGAATCTCCTTTCTTACTAAAGAACTTTGGCTAAGACTATTAGAATTCTAGTTTATCCCTTACTAACACTACAACTTTGGACCAGCATTATTTGAAATATACCAGGTTAGATAATATCTGTTCCTTCTTTCTTTAGAATTGCAGTAAATACAACATGAACTGATATTATATGTACATATATAGTTATATATATCTATATATATGAATGTTCTGATATTATATGTATGTGTGTTTAAATATATATATATGAATATGAATATATATACATGAATGTTCTCTGTAAACCATATATTATGCCAAAGAAATGTATTGTGATTCCTGTACCTTGTCTCAGTTACTACATCCTGTATGATAATATAAGCCTGCAAGAAACACCTAGCTATACAGAGTTGCATTACTCAGATGTTTCTTTTAAATTTTTCTAAACTTCATACCCTTGAATGTTTTTGTACACTAAGATATGAAGTCCCAGGGTTTTGTTGCATTGCTTTGATCTGGGAGAAGAAAATAACACAAGAAATCCTATCTAAGGAAGGAGTCAGAAACATCAAAGCAGATAAGTACAGTATGAGAAAAAATGTTCATATCCCAAACATGTTGACTGAAAATTTGTATTGTCATAAAGTAATGATATTAACCACATTCTTTGAGAGCAAAATCTAAAGACAAGGCTATGAATAAAGAGAAAATAAGCTGAGCAGAAAACTGGAAGACTGAACTGGAGATTTGATTGTGTCCACTCTCCAACTAATTTTAAAAATTGTTTTATATCAGATTTATGCACACAAGTATACATACCAACACATGCCCACATACACATATCCTATATGCCCTCCCACACACCAAAGAAATCTTTATAATAAAGTATGTAACACAGTTTTCTTAATGAAAGAAAATGAAATAAATAAGAACCAGACAGCTTACCCCCCCGACAGAAGTATGTTGTGATGTAGAGAAGCTCATTTTCCATGTTAATTGGGTTGAGGCCATATGTCCTCGATTCCAAGAGAAACTAGAAAAATGTTAAGCCAGAGAATATTTGTTGTTTTAGTCACATGACAACAAACATAAATTTAATTTTTTTCATTAACTGACTAAAGCTATCACTTCTTTTAAAATAATATCATGTAAAGAACCAAACTAAAAGGTAATACTGTAGTCAGACTATCCGAGAATAGAAAAAGACCTAGGAAACCACTTGAGTAATTGGTAGCAAAACGTTTGGCATCATGCTTCCTAATTGTTCTTTCTCTCTTCATTTCTTCTAGATTTCTACCCATTCTCTCTGAAATACAGTTTTTCAGTAAAATGATAATGATGATGTCATGTTTGGTGTGGGAGAAGATAAATAAGAAATCTTCAAGCATGTCTAGTGTTTGCCTTAGTCTTGGGTAGAGCACAAGCCTCATGAAGGAAGGCTTTTAAGGATAGAAATAAACCTGTTTCCTATGATTTTGTTTCTGTATGATAGATGCTTTGAATGGGAGGATAGTAGACAGCACCGTACTCTTGGAGGGGAAATAATAGAATAAATGCACATAGCATGATTTTTTGTTTACTTATTCCTAAAAGGTACTTTTACAGGAAAAGGAATATATTTGGTAAAGAGGCTTGTCTACATCTCAAAAAATGAGTACATGATAGCAGTCTACTGTGAACTTTCAGCTTGCTTAATTAATTGTTTGGATCACTTCATAGTTAAGTAATATAGACTCTATTGTGAAAATGCCTGAGCATCCCTAAGGAAATAGCCTGTGTGGATAGGTTATCATCATGAGGGCAAAAATCAATAGGAATTGTCTAGAACTGAGACATAAAAATATGCTTTTTTTCACTTAGGCAAAGAACATAGGATCAATCCCCAAATAAAAAGTGCCTCATATGGTCCAAAAAAAAAATTGTCTGGTTTTCAAGCTTTGGTACAATTGATTTTCATAGACCATATACCTGTTTTTCACTTTGTAAAGTTCAATTATCATATTGGAAATATTTAAGGCTCACCAAATATCCCAAGTACTCCTCTATATTCCATAATATCCCCACCAGACCCTCTAGGGATGAGGGTTTGTATCACCACCCCAGGTAAAGAATCATGCCCAGCTGAGGTGCTTGCTGAAGCCAAAGAAAATATAGATTGAGAACTGGAAGAAGGTAGTTATAATTACTACCTACAACCATGTAACCAATTACAGAAACAAGAACTGGAATTGTCAAGAATATTTCTTCTTTATTCTGTTATGAATGTGTGTGTGTGCGTGTGTGTGTGTGTGTGGCATTTAAGTGTCCAATTTTAAGCAAGTATCTATTTTCTTTCCCCTCTGATTCCCCTATCATGGAACATAAGATGTATTGATATTATACCATAGTATTTAAGTATTGTTAACTTCATATCATATTCAAATTGCAGGATATCAAGGAGAAGAGTAAGCATCATTCACAGATTTTACCTCCTTTCCTGGGGAAGAGGTTTAGTGTGTTTTTGGCTGTAAGCAGGATAGTTGCATCATATCAGGTACAAAAATGATCTTGTTATTGTCCTTATTTGAAGGTTAAATATGGGTTAAAGAGATGTAGATAAGTGCCTAGATGACAAAGGGTGGACTTGTGATGGTTAATTTTATGTGTCAACTCGACTAGGCCATGAGGTGCCAGATATTTGGTCAAACATTATTCTGGGTGTTCCTATGAGGGTGTTTTTGGATGAGATTAATGTTCAAATTGGTAGGTAGACTGAGTAAAGCAGATTGTTTTCCCTCATGTGAGTGGGCCTCATCTAATCAGTTAAAGGCCTGAATAGAACTAAAAGGCTGACCCTGCTCTAAGTAAGAGAGAATTCTACCTGCCTGACTGTCTTCAAACTGGGACATTGTTTGTTTGTTTGTTTGTTTGTTTGTTTGTTTTTCCTGTGTTTGAATTAGAACTAAATTATTAATTCTCCTGATCTCCAGCTTGTTGATTCAGCCTGCAGATCTTGGGATTTGCCTGCCTCCATAACCAAGTGAGTCAATTCCTTATAATAAATTGATAAGACAGACAGATAAATAGATAGATAAATATCTGTATCCTATTTTGGTACCAAGAGTGAGGTGCCTCCTCTATCCTTCCTTCCCTCTGTTGCAATGAATATAGAAGTCATGGCTTCCGCGTGGCTTAACTCAAAATGGAAGATACCTGATCTGTAGCAGATTCACCTGAGTGAAAAACACACCTTTATACATCACATCACTGAGACAGCTGCCACCAAGTCTCCTAACACATATTTTGAGATCTAGGCGTTATTCTGACTATGTCTAGGACCATAAGATTAAAAGTATAATAGATTAAATTATATAATCCCACATATTAGTCTCTATCACCTGGTAAGTACAAATAAACCTACACTGAAATCAATAAACCAATATTCCTATAATTACTCTTATGCCTGCAGAACCACCAGGCCCTTTATGATCCCCACATGTTTTCCAGGACATACCCCAAGGAATGCGATAAGTGTGTTTGCAACCCAAGCAAACTATCAGCTGTAGTATACATGTGGTGCCCATCATGTTCTGCATCTGCCCTGGATCTTGCTTTGAAAGAGTGATGCCCAACAAATCAATTAAAAGGCCTGTTCAGTGCTGCTCCCCCAGACAACATTTGCACTAAGAGGGCTGCCTCTCAATGCTATTAAAGCTAGGGTGTTGGGTGTTCAGCATAGATGGATAAGAACTGACTTCTTCTTTTTGTTTGCTAATTTTTGTCTTCTGGATGCCCAAACAAAATGTGCTGTACACAGGTATCCAAAGTCTCTCATCAAAATAGTTTCTCTACCACTAAGTGATCAAAAACAATAATAAAGTCTGAAGAACAAAAGCTATTCCATACTCTTCCTTTTATGTACCTCTCTACTCCAACAGAACGGCTTCTATTTTCTTGACTTAGGAAACAAAATCCCACATATAGTTCAATGAATGCACATACATACTGATGTATGTTACAGGTAAATATAAGGAAGTAAATATTTCTTTTATAATATTAAATATATATAAATATATAATATTAAAAAGTAAATCTATTTTTTTAGCTTGACTTCCAGAAGACACAACCCTTTTCCCCAATTATTCTACAGTTCCCTAACACTTCTAATACTTCTTTATACTTGAGTATCAGCATGATGAGTTACTTTTCATTTTTCCTATGAGCATTCTATGACATATGAGAAGTGCCGGATATTTGACATATGATATCTATATGACTATTGTCTAGTCATATAAACTAAGCTATCTAAGCACTGAAATAAGAGAAAATCACCAAAAAATAATAACAAAAGAAACAGTGATATTTAATGCCTTCAAACATCAAAAAATAGCACAACTTTTTTTTTTTAAAGGTTTTATTTATTTGACAGAGAGAGATAGAGATAGCAAGAGAGAGCATAAGCAGGAAGCAGGGTAAGGGAGAGGAAGAAGCAGACTCCCAGCTGAGCATGGAGCCCAACGTGGGGCTCGACCCCAGGACCCTGGGATCATGACCTGAACCAAAGGCAGATGCTTAACCAACCAAGCCACTGAGGCACCCCATAAAACAGCACAACTTTAATTAGGTCCCTCAATAATTATTTGTAATGGTTCAGGTCACAGTAATTCCAGAGGAAAGATAAAAAGTGCAACAGAGGGAACTGATTCTATACGTAAACTGTAATAAATTTTCCCATGAAACAAGTACAATGATTACATTTTTGTCTAATTATTATTGAAAACATAATGTCACCCAGTACTCAGGAAAACTGAACTACGTGAAAGTGAATCCCTTCAGAAAAATATTTTAATTAAGATAAAATTTCTGTTTTTTTTTTTCAAATTTCTAAATGATGCCATTATACACTAATGATATATAGAGAGCTATTTTCAAAACATATATTTATATAAAAAACCACTATGTTAATCCTCATTATTGCCATGCATATGAAACTCATACTTAGAATACTAATGTTGTCTTTTAAGTACTACTCTCCAGCTAATATATAGCAGTGTACCAGACGGTATAGCAATGTGGAAATCAGCATTTCTCAAATGTTGTTCTTCTCAAAGGACTTACCAGATGACTTAATGCACAATGAGCATTTTTTCTTGGTTTTCTTTCATTTACAATCAAAACGCATCAAGCACCAGCAGAAAGAGAGTAAGAAGGATAGACTATCTAGGAGCTCATTTAACAGGAAAGGACACAGTGAAAAGACAACACAATTTATTTTTAATGTGATTGCCTAATTAGTTACAGTTTCTCTAGATGACCTCCCCATGCTACTATGCTGTCATCCTTCCAGCTCCCATCTCTTGCTTTTCAGGAAAGGTGTGGGACTTGAGGGCCAATGCCTGCATCTGGTTTTAATTATGCATTAATGTTGGAATCGGATATTCTAGGAAAATCTTGTTATTCTGATTGATTACAGTCATCTCCAAGATACTATAGGCCAGTAACTGTTTTACTGAATTAAAGCTTGAATATTCAGATTTTTAAAAATTCCTTTACATGCTTTTGTGAAATTTCTTTCACTTTTAGAAATTGTAACATTTCAGAGTAGACTTTCAGGATTGGTTTTTTTTTTTTCCATATTCCATTAAAAAAACACCTAGAATTTCTTTTTACTTGATTTTATTTGCTTTTTTTTTTTTTTTTTTTTTTTTTTTTTTTTTTTTTTGTCCTTGCACTCACCAAGACAGGACAACCTAGAGTATATTTCTATTTATGTACTAAACTGATGTTCTTGATTTTTATTTTGAACTGTACTGAAAGGAATAATTATCTCCACTGGGAAAACTAGTTACTGTTTTGGGACAAGCTATTTCCTTGTTTCACTTAAAATAGTTGCAGTATGATTTGCTTAAGATGTGCTATAACATCCATGGCAGCAGAGTTTAATATCTTTAAAATTAAGCGGCAGTGGTTTAAGCATGTTACAGAAAAGTTGACGGCCATTTTTCAGAGGTAGACAACAAAAGCAGAAATTAACAAAATGGGCAAATAACTAGAACACACATAGTTTTCTTAAATCAGTCTTAAGAAAAGAAAGGAGAATTGATACATGTTATTTACCTTTTCTCAATACGCTTTAAGAGAAAGTGACACAAGGAGATTTGGTTTTGTTTCCTTTATCAAATGAAAATAGGGTGGCTTTAGGTAGTCAGTTGAACACCTTAATGAAAGAACTGAGACGGTAAAAATGATAACTACTTTTTATTCAATTAAGAGGTATCCATATAAAAGCCTGCCCAAGGTAGGTATGCGTTAAGCTTTCAAATACCACTAGCTCCTAGCATAGCACTGAAAGATTTATGAACTTAAAGAGTAGAATTCAGGATGTGCAAATTAATTCCGAGAGAATATAAGTTTAATTTTATATGCATATGTATATATGCACATGCATACACACATACACATGTGTATATGTATGCATATATGTATACATGTACATGTTTTCTTAAAGATTTTATTTGGAGGGGGGAGGGGCAGAAGGAGAGGGAGAACCAGACTGCCTGCTGAGCAGGGAGCCAGACACAGGACTCGATTACAGGATCCTAGGATCATGACCCAAGCCAGTGGCAGATGCTTAATCAACTGAGCCACCCAGGCTCCCCTACATGTACATGTTTAAGAGTAAACACACTCATCTATGCCTCTCCAACTGTAATTGCTTACACTTTGCTCCATTTTATCTTTTTTTCCCCTAGACCCTTCCTTTATAGCTTACTTTAATCAATATTTATACTGAATATTTTATTTAGAAGTTTTATGTTTATAGAAAAGCACTTGATTATGAAAACATTGATTTTATGTCTTGCATCCTAATCTATGACGAGGCAGATGAATGGTGAAGTTAACTTACTCTCCCAAATGGTTATAAAATTTGTATTTCAGGCAGAGTTCCAAGAGGTCATAGCTTGTTTGAAGACTTAACATATTTTCATGCAGATATATCACAGAAACCACCCCCTAAATCAGAGACTAACAAAACGTATGCTGGAATAATTTACCATGCAGACTGGGGTAAAATAAATAGAGCTCCAATAGTACATCAATGGGACGGCCGATGCTGGGGAAGATATTGTCAGGGATAAAATGAGGTAAACACGAGATAGTACATTCATAAAGTAACAATCTACTTAGATATTACAGGAAGTTTTGTGCCTGATTTGGAAATAGTATGTTTCTCCCTTAATGTGACTAATACAGATCAATTAAAATTATAAAATCTATGTTACTGATAGTTTTGTTACATACTGATACAGATGATGCTTTATAAGAAAATGATGACAAGTTCCCATCATCTCTACTATTGAATATTTCTCTGTCCCAACTCCTCACTAACTTCAATACTACAATCCTACCCCACAGTCTCATCATCTTTTGTTTAGATTCATACAGTAGTCACCAAAGTGTCTTCCTGATTCTGTTCTTATCCCTCTACAGATGGCCCTACAGAATGCAACCAGAGTGATGTTTCAAAAACTTATATTCAAATCACAGGCCTTAATAACTTCCTCAAGTAATTTCTAATGGAAAAGGTGATAAAAGAAAATCCCTTTACCCACTTATTTCTTTAACATGTTTCTTTCCATTTTTCCCTTAGTTCACACATGTTAGGGAGAATGTCTTCCACTCCCTTTGTTGAATATTCTACATTCATCCCCAACCAGGGTCTTTTCCTTTGGCTGCCTTTCTGCTTGGAATCTCTGCTCCAAGGTCTTTGCATAGCCACCGCCGTCTGGTCACTCATGTCTCAACTAAAATGTCACCCTCCCAGAGGGAGATCTTCCTTGATTCTTTAAAGATGCCTACCCTGCCCCAGTCACTCATTGTCATATTTCCCTACCTCATCTTTTTCGCAGTAAATTTTTTTCATGCTGTAATTTTTAAATGTTTTTTTAATTTAAATTCAATTAATTAATATAGAGCGCATTATTGGTTACAGAGTAGAGGTCAGTGATTCATCAGTCTTATACAACACCCAGTGCTCATTACATCATATGCCCTCCTTAATGTCCATCACCATCCCTCTAGCAACCCACAGAGTGTTTCCTATGATTTTGAGTCTCTTATTGTTTGTCTCCCTCTCTAATTTCATCTTGTTTTAAATTTCCCTCCCTTCCCCTATGCTCCTCTGTTGTTTCTTAAATTCCACGTATGAGTGAAATGATAACTGTCTTTCTCTGATTGACTTATTTTGCTTAGCATAATATCCTCTAGTTCCATCCACATCATTGCGAATGGCAAGATTTTATTTTTTGATGGCTGTGTAATATTCCTGTGTGTGTGTGTGTGTGTGTGTGTGTGTGTGTGTGTATACGTACACCACATCTTCTTTATCCATTCATCTGTCGATGGACATCTGGGCTCTTCCCATAGTTTGGCTATTGTGGACATTGCTGCTATAAACATTGGGGTGCAGGTGACCCTTTGGATTACTACATTTGTATCTTTGGGGTAAATACCTAGTAGTGCAATTGCTGGATCATAGGGTAGCTCTATTTTCAATTTTTTGAGGACCCTCCATACTGTTTTCCAGAGTGGCTGCACCAGCTTGCATTCCCACCAGCAACATAAGAGGGTTCCCTTTTGCTGCATCCTTGCCAACATCTGTAATTTCCTGACTTGTTAACTTTAGCCATTGGACCAGTGTGAGATCGTATCTCATTGTGCTTTTGATTTCTATTTCCCTGATGCTGAGTGATGTGCAGCAATTTTTCATATGTCTGTGGCCATGTGGAGGTCTTCTTTGGAGAAAAGTATGTTCATGTCTTCTGCCCATTTCTTGATTGGATTTTTTTGTTCTTTGGGTGTTGAGTTTGATAAGTTCTTTATAGATTTTGGATACTAGCCCTTTATCTGATATGTCATTTGCAAATATCTTCTCCCATTCTGTCAGTTGTCTTTTGGTTTTGTTGACTGTTTCCTTTGCTGTGCAAAAGCTTTTTATCTTAATGAAGTCCCAATAGTTCATTTTTGCCTTTGTTCACCTTGCCTTTGGAGACGTGTCTAGCAAGAAGCTGCTGTGGCCAAGATTGAAGAGGTTACTGCCTGTGTTCTTCTCTAGGGTTTTCATGAATTCCTGTCTCACATTTAGGTCTTTCATCCATTTTGAGTCTATTTTTGTATATGGCATAGGAAAATGGTCCACTTTCATTCTTCTCCATGTGGCCATCCAATTTTCCCAACACCACTTGTTGAAGAGACTGTCTTTTTTCCATTGGATACTCTTACCTCCCTTGTCAAAGATTAGTTGACCATAGAGTTGAGGGTCCATTTCTGAGTTCTCTATTCTGTTTCATTGTTCTATGTGTCTGGTTTTGTGCCAGTACCATACTGTCTTGATGATTACAGCTTTGTAATAGAGCTTGAAGTCTGGAATTGTGATGCCACAAGCTTTGGCTTTCTTTTTCCATGTTCCTTTGTCTATTTGGGTTTTTTTCTGGTTCCATACAAATTTTAGGATTAGTTGTTGGAGGTCTGTGAAAAAAGTTGATGATATTTTGATAGGGATTGCTTTGAATGTATAGATTACTCTAGGTAGCATAGACAATTTAACAATATTTTTTCTTCCATTCCACGAGCATGGAACGACTTTTCCAATTCTTTCTGTCTTCCTCAATTTCTTTCATGAGTGTTCTACAGTTTTCTGAGTACAGATCTTTTGCCTCTTTGGTTAGGTTTATTCCTAGGTATCTTATGGTTTTTGGTGCAATTTTAAATGGGATAGATTCCTTAATTTCTCTTTCTTCTGTCTCGTTATTGTATAGAAATGAAACTTATTTCTGTGCATTGATTTTATATCCTGCCACATTGCTGAATTCCTGTATGAGTTCTAGTAATTTTGGGGTGGAGTCTTTTGGGTTTTCCACATAGAGTGTCAAGTCATTTGCAAAGAGTGAGAGTTTGACTTCTTCTTTGCTGATTTGGATGCCTTTTAATTCTTTTTGTTGTCTGACTGCTGAGGCTAGGACTTCTAGTACTATGTTGAACAACAGTCGTGACAGTGGACATCCCTGTTGTGTTCCTGACCTTAGGGGAAAAGCTCTCAGTTTTTTCCCACTGAGAATGATATTCACTGTGGGCTTTACATGTATGGCTTTTATGATATTGAGGTATGTTCCCTCTATCCCTACACAGTGAAGAGTTTTAATCAAGAAAGGATGTTGTACTTTGTCAAATGCTTTTTCTGCATCTTTTGAGAGGATAATATGGTTCTTGTCCTTTCTTTTATAATGTAGTGTATCACATTGATTGATTTGCAGATGTTGAACCACCCTTGCAGCCCAGGAATAAATTCCACTTGGTCATAGTGAAGAATCCTTTTAATGTACTACTGGATCCTATTGTCTAATAAGAATTTTTGCAGCCATGTTCGTCAGGGATATTGGTTTGTGATTCTCCTTTTTGGTGAAGTCTTTGTCTGGTTTGGGGATCAAGGTAATGGGCCTTATAGAATGCGTTTGGAAGTTTTCCTTGCATTTCTATTTTTGAAACAACTTCAGAAGAATAGGTATTAACTCTTCTTTAAATGTTTGGTAGAATTCCCCTAGGAAGCTATCCAGCCCTGAACTCATATTTGTTGTGAGATTTTTGATTGATTACTGCTTCAATTTCTTTAATGGTTATAGGTCTGCTCAGGTTTTCTATTTCTTCCTATTTCTGTTTTGGTAGTTTATACATCTCTAGGAATGCATGCATTTCTTCCAGATTGCCTAATTTGTTGGCATATAGTTGCTCATAATGTGTTCTTATAATTGTTTGCACTTCCTCAGTGTTTGTGATCTCTCCTGTTTAATTAATGATTTCACTTATTTGAGTCCTTTTTTTTTCTTTCTTTTTCTTTTCTTCCTTTTTTTTTTTTTTTTTTTTTTTTTTTTTTTTTTTTTTTTTTTTTTTTTTTTTTTTGATAAGCCTGGCCAGGGGTTTTCCAATTTTATTAGTTCTTTCAAAGAAGCAGCTCCTAGTTTCGTTGATCGGTTCTACTGTTCTTTTGGTTTCTACTTCATTGATTTCTGTTCTAATCTTTATTCTCTTCTTCTGCTGGGTTTAGGCTCTATTTGCTGCTCTTTCTCCAGCTCCTTTAGATGTAAGGTTAGGTTGTATATTTGAGAACTTTCTTGTTTCTTGAGAAAGGCTTGTATTGCTATATACTTCCCTCTTAGGACTGCCTTTGATGCATCCCAAAGGTTTTGAGCAGTTGTGTTTCGTTTTCATTTGTTTCCATGAATTTTTTAAATTCTTATTTAATTTCCTGGTTCACCCATTCATTCTTTAGTAGGATGCTCTTTAGCTTCCATGAGGTCTTTCCAAATCTCCTCTTGTGATTGAGTTCAAGTTTCAAAGCATCGTGGTCTGAAAATATGCAAGGAATGATTCCATCTTTTGGTATCAGTTGAGGCCTCATTTGTAACACCGTATGTGATATATTCTGGAGAATGTTCCATGTGCATTCAAGAAGAATGTGTATTCTGTTGCTTGAGGATGGAATGCTCTGAATATATTTGTGAAGTCCTTCTGGCCCAGTGTATCATTCAAAACCCTTGTTTCTTTGTTGATCATCTGCTTAGATACTGCTTAGATAATCTGTCCATTGCAGGGAGTGGTATGTTAATGTCCTCTACTATTGTATTATTATCAATGTGTTTCTTCAATTTTATTATTAATTGGGTTATATAATTGGCTGCTCCCATATTAGGGGCATAAATATTTACAATCGTTAGATCTTGTTGGATAGACCCTTTAATTATGATATACTGTCCTTCCTCATCTCTTATTACAATCTTTAGTTTAAAATCTAATTTGTCTGATACAAGGATTGACACCCCAGCTTTCTTTTGATGTCCATTAGCATGATAAATGGTTTTCCACCCCCTCACTTTAAATCTGGAGGTGTCTTTGAGTCTAAAATGAGTCTCTCACAGACAGCATATTGATGGGTCTTGCTTTTTATCCAATCTGATACCGTGTGTCTTTTGATTGGTGTATTTAGACCATTTACATTCAGCGTCACTATTGAAAGACATGAATTTAGTGCCATTGTATTACCTATAAAGTCACTCTTTATGTATGCTGTCTCTGTTCCTTTCTGGTCTATGTTACTTTTGGGCTCTCTCTTTGCTTAAAGGATCCCCTTTAATACTTCTTGCAGGGCTGGTTGGGTGATCCCAAATTCTCTTAGTTTCTGTTTGTCCTAGAAGCTCTTTATCTCTCCTATTTTGAATGACATCCTAGCTGAATAAAATATTCTTCACTGCATATTTTTTTCATTTAGCTCCCTGAATATATCATGCTAGTCCTTTCTGGCCTCCCAGGTCTTTGTGGATAGGTCTGCTGCCTTTTTAATGTTTCTACCCTTGTAGATTAAGGACCTCTTGTCCTGAGCTGCTTTTAGGATTTTTTCTTTGTCTCGGAAATCAGCAAGCTTCACTATCATATGTCAAAGTGTTAACCTATATTTATTGTTTTGGAGGTGGATTCTTTGTGCCTCCTTGACTTGAATGCCTGGTTCCTTCCCCAGATTAGGGAAGTTCTCAGCTATAATTTGCTCAAATATAGCTTCTGCCTCCCTCTCTCTCTTTCCCCTTCTTCTGGGATCCCAATTATTCTACTATTGTTTCACTTTATGGTATTACTTATCTCTTGAATTCTCCCTTCATGATCCAGTAGTTGTTTAATCTTTTTCTCAGCTTCTTTATTCTCCATCATTTTGTCTTCTATATCACTAATTCTCTCTTCTGCCTCATTTATCCTAGCAGTTAGAGCTTCCATTTTTTATTGCATCTCATTAATAGCCCTTTTTTATTTCAAACTTATTAGATTTTAGTTCTTTTATTCTCCAGAAAGGGATTCTCTAGGGTCTTCTGTGCTTTTATCAAGCCCAGCTAGTATCTTTATAATTGTTATTCTGAACTTTATTTCCAACATCTTACTTATCTCCATGCTCATTAGGTCCCTGGCAGTCAGTACTGCCTCTTGTTATCTTTTTTGAGGTGAGTTTCTCTCTTGTCATTCTGTCCAGAAAAGAATAGATGAATGAGAGAACAAAATGCTAAAATAGCAACATACGCTAAACAAATGAGAAGAGACCTGAAACCAAAAAGAAAAGAAAAAAAGAGAGTGAGAGAGAGAGAATATAATCTGATAGGTGAATGGAATACACTAGATCCTGGGTATATTTTGGTCTGTTTGTTAGAAAGCTAGATTCCAAAACTGTAAAGAAAGAAAAACTTACATATATACCAAAATAAAATTAAATACAATGAAAGGATAGAATTTAACTATAAACATTAAAATTAAAAGACTTTAAAAAAATGAAAGAATATAATCAGACAGGTGAACAGAATGAGCAATACACTAGATTCTGGGTGTGTTTTCATTTGCTTGTTAGAGGAAACTACATCCCAAAATTGTAAAGAAAGAAAAGCTTACCTATATATAAAAATAAAATTAAATACAATGAAAGGATAGAATGTAATTGTAAAAATGAAAATCAAAAAAGACTTTCAAAAAGAGTTAAGAAAGTAAGAAATTAGTTGAAAAGGATGGGGCGCCTGGGTGGCTCAGTTATTAAGTGTCTGCCTTCGGATCAGGGCATGATCCCGGAGTCCTGGGATCAAGCCCCACATTGGCCTCCCTGCTCTGCTGGGAACCTGCCTCTTCCTCTCCCACTCCCCCTGCTTGTGCTCCCTCTCTCGCTGGCTGTCTCTTTCTCTGTGAAATAAATAAAATTTAAAAAAAAAATTAGTTGAAAAGAAAAAAAAATTGAATGACTAAGACTCATGAGGAAAAAAAACATGACTTCTATATACTATTGACCCCTAGCGCTGGAGTTTTGCAGTTCAATGTGATCAGTAAACTTGGTCTTGGTTGGATGTTTTTGCTAATCTTCTGGGTAAGGGGCCTGTTGTGTTGATTCACAAGTCTTTTCCCTGGGTGGAATTGCACCACCCTTGCCAGGAGCCAGGCTAAGTAAGCATCTCTGGATTGCTCTGTGTGGCTTTTGTTCCCTGAAGGCCTTCTGTGCAGCTTTAGAGGATGACAATGAAAATGGCGGCCTCCCAATTTCCAGCCCCGGAGCTGAAAGCTCAGGGCCCCACTCTCGGTGTGCCCTCAGGGAAAAGCAGTCCATCACTCCTGTCTCCCTGGTCTCCATCCATACTTCATGCTTACACAACCTGTGACCAAGCGTTTCTATCTCACCCAACTTGTGACTCCATTTTGAGTCTCCAAACCCTGCAAACTCCTGTGGCATGCACCTGTGCTGCTCCTCCCTGGGGGGCCTAAGGGGTGTCTCACTGCGGTTCTGCCACTTGCTGGGCCCCTGCTGGGACAGTGGTTGCCCGACTGTGCCACAGTTTGTGGTTAATGGCAACCCTGAGCTGAAAGCCCACTCCTGGGCTCACTAATTGCAGCAGCTTCCCCGCTCGGATGCTTTGGAGCTCTGCTGCACTCAGGCACCCCCAGTCTTCCTGTGACCCTGAGGATTCTGAGACCGCACTGTACCACCTAGGATTCTGCCCCACTTCACCACCTGAGCACCTTCCAGGCAGTGACATCCCTCCCCAGGGCAAATTCTCAAAGTTCTGATTTTGTGCTCCACTACTATATCACTTTCCAGTGCCAACTTATGGAGGGTCCCTCCCCCCATGGTTTATCTTCTGATATATTGCCTTGGAATCACTTCTCTGCACCTCCTACCTTGCAGAAAGTGGTCACTTTTCTATTTGTAGAATTGCAGCAATTCTTTTCTTAGATCTCCAGTTGAGTTCACAAGTGTACAGAATGATTTGATAGCTATCTAGCTGAATTCCTGGGACCAGATGAAACCAGGGTCTCCTACTCCTCTGCCATCTTCCTCTGCCTCCCACAGTATATTTTAGTAATAGAAACTATCATATCTGTTAAGGTATATATTGTCTATCTCTCTTGAAGATGAACTCCTTAAGAACTAAGACTTTATCTTATTCATTACTGTATTTTCAGTTCTTGGACCTGGGCCTGATAAACAGTAGGTGATTAATAAATATTTTAACTGAGTGGTAGAGAGTTTGTCTTGTTACCCACTCTTCCTTCAGTGGCTACTATAATGCCAGATACATTTTAGACACATAAGAAATATTCATTGATTGAATTAGAATTTTTTCTGAGAATAATCGTCTTGACAATATGTGATGTTATGGGTTGAATTATGTCTCCCAAAAAGATATGCTGAATCTGTAAACCCTGGTAACCTGTGAATGTGATCTTATATGGAAACAATGTCTTTACTGATGTAGTCAAGTTAATATGAGGTCATTCTTTATTAAGTTGGCCCTTAACCCAGTGTGACTAGTGTCCTTACAAAAACAGAAGAGATAAAGAGACAGACATAAAGGGACAACACCACGTGACAATAGAGGCAGAGACTGGAGGGATGTGCATGCAAGCCAAGGATTGCCGGTAACACCAGAAGCTAAGAGAAATGCATGGAACAGACTCTCCCTTAGAGATTTCCAGAAGGCACCAACTTTGCTTCCCCCTTGGTTTTTGACTTCTGGCCTCCACAACAGTGAGAGAATAAATTCTGTTGTTGTTGTTTTAAGATTTTATTTATTTACTTGAGAGAGAGAGAGAGCGTGCACAAACGGGGGGAGGGGCAGAGGGAGAGGGAGAAGCAGACTCCCTGCTAAGCAGGGAGCCAGATGCAGGGCTAGATCCCAGGACCCTGGGATCATGACCTGAGCCAAAGGCTGATGCTTAACTGACTGAGCCACCCAGGCGTCCCTAAATTTCTGTTGTTTTAAGCCATGTAGTTTATGATACTTTGTTAAGGCAGCTCTAGGAAATTAATACATATGGCAAAGAGAAAAAAAAGGTTGGGAAGAGGAGTAAGGATTAAAATGTGAGGTGCCAATTTACTATCATTCCATTGCAAAATGTAAGAGAATGTTCCAGTTTTCATTATTTACTAGAAGTGTAACTATAGATACACATTTTTACCTCTCTGAGCCTATTTTCTCATTTATAAAATGTGTTTTATAATGCCCATCCTATAGGGTTGTGATATTAACATAGTTCACTTAGGTAATGCCCTCAGAACAGTGTACTGTATATAGTGACTATTCAAAAAATATTAGCCATTATTCTTCCTCAGGGGCTGGAAACTGACTGTGAGTAAAGACTGGTGCAAAATCATGAGCTACATAAATCCTGCTTGTCATTTAGCAATTTATTCCTCCAGCAAAGATTTATGAATTCCAAGTATTGTACTTTTCTCTCTTTGTTCCAGGTTGAGCTCTTTAGCAGTGTTTCCTCAGAATCTTCTCTTCAAGGATTAAGGAATCTGGAGACAGATTTCAGCCTAAAAGAAGGTTCAAAATAATATGAGTTATTTCTTTCTAAATGTAGACAGAAATACCCATGAGTTTGCATGATCATTCTCCAGGAGGCTGTTGATGAGATTCATATATAGTTCTGGTAAAGCAGGTGCATTGCCATATGTAGTGGGTACTATAATATGCTGCCCAGAGCCCCATTCGGCACTGAAGGGCATAATTCCTCATCGGCTGCAAGTGCATCTGGCTACCAGTCCATCCTGGAAATTGCTCTTTTCTGAAGGGAGCTAACTCACCTGAAGCTGTGTCCTCTTCCAGGGGCAGTGTACATCCAAGATTGGTTGTTGTGGGGGTTAAAAGCCTAAGTCTCTTCTTCCCAACTCAGGACAATTCTGAAGGATCATCCCACTTTTGAGTTCCCCTTGAGATCATCCAAGAACTTTCCTGAGTTAGATTAAGGTGACCTTTTCCCTCTGCCGTATCCTATTTCCTTCTCTTCCCCCAGAGATGTCGACCTCAAGAGCACTCCCTAAACAGCCTTCTTATATTCAAATCACTATCTCAGTCTTCTCTAGGAGGAACCCAACTTATAACACCATCTGAAGCAATCCAACCAACCTCATACAAATTAATTAGCTCACATGGGCTTTTAGAGCCTAAATACTTTCCAGAAATTTGAAACTTTGGTCTAAATATGAATAAGAGGAGCTCATTTGTCATGGGGTGGGGGTGCGGTGGGAGGTGGGAGTAAAAGAGAAAAACTGTTGCCCATAATTTATTCACAGAAAAATAAAATGCGAATGCATCCTCCTTTCATTGTGTCATTCAACAGTTGAGGCTAACAGTAAAATTTGCAAGTCAAAAATTATTGCTTTTTATGTTGATAGACACATAAAAATGGATGAATGGAAAGAAAGCAGAAGATGTCATAACCCTTGCTAATACCACCTTTACATTTCTATGGCACATTGGTGTTTATAAAGCCTTTCATATGCCTGCTTTCATTTGAATTTTTTTCTAGTGCTGACAGAGGTGAAGAATAAGCGTCATTATTCCCTTTTCAGAAATGAGAGAGCTGAACTTCTGAGGTTTTTTCTTTAAAGTCCAGTGGAAGGGCTAAGAATCCATGCTGATTTTCTAAGCAAGATCCTGTTGGTCCACAGTTCTTCCTGCATAAAACAACTGAAACTGCAGAGACTACATATTCATTCATGAAATAATTAGTGAACAATTGAAAGGTTTCGATTACATGGAGAGTTACCTGTTAAATGGTACTGACACTGAATGCATTAGCACTGAAGAGAGGTGAGGGGAATACTGGAAGGGGGACAAATAAAGAAAATTACCTAAGAAGACTTTGTTTGTTGCTGTTGCTATATCCAGGTGCTAAAGCTAGCACTGACTTTCAGATATTTGTGCTATGTGTTTTACACACATTACATAAAATCTTCCCAGGAACAACTCAATGAGGTAGGTACTAATTAGTCTATTGAAAATCCGTTCTGTCATTAAAGCCAAGGATTTGGGAAATTTCCTTTCAAATCCTGCCAGCATGCTTGCATGACCCTGGGCAATACTCGAGATGTCTAAGCATCAGTTATCCCTTCTGCAAAAGAATGAGTGGGTGTATAACTCTGCCTACCTCATAATGTTATCAGAAAGACTGAGAGAGATTAAGTATGAAAAGTGCATAGCACATAATACAACCTCAATACATTACAGTTATATCCATTTTACAGATGAAAGAATATGGGCACAGAAAACTGATAACTTGCCCTAGATCATACAGCTTGCTAGTGGCAGTGGATTTTCCAGACCATCAGATCTCCTTAGCCTAATATTTCTTTGTGTGTATTTACCATCAGGGCATTTTTCTGACAACTTTAAATGAGGCATCCTTAAGACACAAAGAAGGTGATTGGTCCCTTTGGCCATGTTATAACTGAGATTTGGCTCAATGGGAACTAGTGGTTGGACCCTTCTGTTGTGACTTTCCCCTCCAACTCAGCAAAGTGTCCACATTCCTCAGAGCTTCTCTCCAGTGATGCTCTAGGACTCTGGCTGGCAGCCACTGTCCTAAGCTACTGATGTCACAGGTGTATGCAGAGACCAGGGAAGTCTGGGATGGATAAAAGGGAAGAGTCCTTTGAGGAGTGACAGATGGATTCAAACTCAGAAAATACAGAACTCCAGTTTATGAAGGATGAGTTATTTAGGAGATATTTCATATCTAATATATTCACTTTCCAACCACTTTAGCTTCTCAGAATGGAAATGTGGTGCTCAAATGAAACATTTTTTTAATCCTGATCCTCCAAAAACACCACTATGAAACTGATCTTAATTAACACATTTTCTATTAAACAGAATGATCTAAAATTCCGAATCCATCATGCAAGACACGAACAGAATTGGACTGCACACTAAAAATATGCATACTTCAGTGTCGTACATCTGCCTGGGTCACCTTTAAAACAATTAAATGGTGAATGTGTGAGTAAATTGCCACACCGTGTTCTCTGTTTAATTTCAAGGTTGAAGTGTCTTCCCATCACGAATATGGGTAAAACCCTAGAATGCTGGGGGACAGAACAGGAATTAATGGCTCTTTCTGTTGTTTTGATTTCCACATATTTGATGGCTTTGTGTAATTTGAATAATTGTAGCTTCCAGCATGCTGATAAGGTTCACCTACATTATTCATTTGCATGAAGTGTTGATCAATTAAAGCTTCTGTCTTTAAAAAAAAAAATCATCCCATCCTGCAGCAACAAAGCTTAGGTTACTCCTAACTGTCTCTACTTTCTTTACAAGGGAGTTTCTTCTGGAGATATTTATCAATCTTTTTTTCTTTTTCTTTTTCTTTCTTTCTTTCTTTCTTTCTTTCTTTCTTTCTTTCTTTCTTTCTTCTTTCTTTCTTTCCTTCTTTCTTTCTTTTTTTTTTTTTAACTTTTATCCTAACCTAGTCTGTGTTCCTACCCTTGGTCTATTCTTTTTCACTTCACTGTTAAAGTCTGATTACTACACTTCTAACACATATTTCAGGAAAGCCTTTAGTAAACATGACCATTATTGGAAGGAGATTGCTAATTCCATGGTTACTGATTTACTGGCAGCACGAAAAGTGAATACATCTAAATTCATCTGTGATGAAATACAGAACTAGTTCTTAAAATGGGGAAATTGGTTTTCTTCCTTTGTCTTATCTTATAAGTATGAGGGTTAATTTTATGTCTCAGCTTGGTGGGGCCATGGTACCCAGATATGTAGTCAAATACTATTCTAGATGTTTCTGTAAGTATGTTTTAGATTAGATTAACATTTAAATCAGGGGACTTTGAGTAAAGTACACTGCTATCCCTAATGTGGGTGGGCTTCTATCCCTAATGTGGGTGGGCTTCATCCAATCAGTTGAAGGCCTGAATAGAACAAAAGACTGACCTCCCTGGAGCAAGGGGGAATTCTGCAGCAGATAGCCTTTGGACTTGAACTGCAGCAATGGCTACTCTGTGGGTCTCAAGCCTGACAGCCCAACCTGCAGATTTCAGACCTGTGAGCTTCNCCACATCTTTACTGAAGAACAAATATTTCAATTTGTGAGGGTTTTCAAATTTTCTTTTAGGACATTCTCAAAGGTCAGATTTTACAATGTAGAAAACTTGAGGTTTTCTTTTCTCCTCAGTTTTATTGAGCTATAATTAACAAACAAAAATTATATATATTTAAGCCACACAATGTGATAGTTTGAGATATATATATATATATATATATATATATATATATACACATATATATATATATATACACACACACACACACACACACACATCCTATCAGTTCTGTTTCTTTGGAGAACCCTAATACAAAAAGTAATCAACAGAGAATGATTATATCTATTTTACAATTACAAAAAGGACTCAGCTAGCTTTTATGTCTACAATGCCTCCCCAAAGAAGGTAATAGACATTTCATATAAAAGTTTGTGGTCAAATAAATTTGAGAAACATGGAATTAAGATTAACTTTCTTTTCTTTATAGTAGGAGACCAAAGTCAAAAAGGAATAAGATGGGCTAGGAAAAATGGTGGATTTAGGGATAATAATCCAGGCAGGAGAACGTCTCACACAAAGGCAAATGAGTGCCCATCAAGTAAGAGCAGACACAGTTTTGTTTCCCCAGAACCTAGATGGGGAGGTTAGATCAGGGTCTTGCCTTTGGAACGCCCTCCTGTGGCTTCCATCACACTTAGGATATACTTTATACTCCTTGCTATAATCTGTAAGAGCCAGCAGGCTCTCCCCTTGCCTCTCTCACTAACCTCTTCCACTACGTCCCTCTTTTTGAGCTTACTTCTGTCCCCCCAGGGCTTTAAGTTCACCCCTAACTGAGGGTGTTTTGTACACCTCTCCCTTGTACACATACATTGAAATGAGATCATCTCATTGTTGGCTCCTTCTCATTATTCAAGTCATCCTCTCACAGAGATCATCCCTATCCATCCTACAGAGAGAGCAAGAACCTTCTTGTCTCCCTCTATCTAACACTTTCCCATTTTAGTTTCTTCAGAGAGTGAATCAGTATCATATTTATTTGTTAATTTTTAATGCCAATCATTTGAGTTCTTAAAACCATCTAAAAATATTACTAAGGGGCTGAAACGATTTATGAATTGATTTATCAAACATTTTGCTAACACCAGGTCACTAAGGGGGCATTATCATTGAAGGCTATTCATAAGATAGCCACGTTTAATAGGTGAAGAGGGAGGGGAGTTTGTTAGGACCACTAAAGGCAAAGAGATACAAACTGCATGAGTAAAATTCAGTTAGAAATAAGGGTTGGAGGAAAAGCTCATAAGCAAAATGCAAAGAAGGACAAGTAGATATACCAAAGAAAGAGGGTAACCCAGGCTGCGCCACTAGGAAAGCAAAGCTGAACAAGCCAATACAGTAAAAAATGACGGTTTGAGATTATGCAAACAGGTCCTAGACAATGGGGCGCAGGAGAGAAAATGGAAAAAGGCATTAGTCTTGAGCAGAAGACAAAACTGATGAAAGCACTATATCCAACGTTAGCCGTATATGTAGTACCACTACACATATCAGTATATGTAGTACCGCTGGCAAGACGATTTTAAGTAGCATACAGATGAATTTCTTAAGAAATTATTAGTTGAGTATTAGCTAATATGTGCTAGAGTACCTTAATTAACATCTCAAAATTATGAGTTAGAACCATGCTAAATTAAAAAAAAACAAACATTAATTTAACAAAAAAGGTCGCATGGATGATTTTACAGTTAATATGCAACTATGTACAAAAAATATTCATGAAGGAGGCAAAGAAAATATGACTTTAGAATATAAGGTAAAAGAAAATGGAACATATTTCCCTTTCCATATCATATTCTTAAAAAGTATCCTTATCTCAACACATAACAAATTCAAGGCCTAGATCCCATGCCATGTTGCCTTCTTCCTGTAACCTGCCATCCAAATTCTAGCACTTTCCTATTCCTATTGACTTAAACTTGGTACAAAGAGGTTTAAATTTAGAGTAAATAAACCATGGCCCTGCCACTTATTAGATGCATAACTTATAGAAAGGTACTTCGCTGCTCTGGTTCACAGCCCCTTATCTGTGAGTCTGACCTCAGTCCACTCTCGTCCAGCTTCCTTCCCTATCTGGTCACTACCATTCCATTCCTCCTTCTTTCTACTTCCTCCTCCCCACTCATTCTCAAACTCCAATGTCTATCAGAATAAGTGCACCTTCCTGGGGCCATGTCCAGAAATTTTTATTACTACAGGTCTGAGTGGAGTCTGATAATCTGCATTCTAGCAGCACCCTTGTGTTTCTGAAGCAGAGGCAACATCTTAAGAAATAGTCCTCAGTTCATAGTATCAGCCTAAAAGCTAAAAAAGAGGAACATGGCTGTCAAGACATTATTATGAAGTCACTTCTGAACCAGCAGCCCCTCCCTTTCCACCCTCTCTGTCTTCTAACTCTCTATTCCTGCCTGTAAACTGTCTCATTTTCTTTTTCTTTCCATGGTGGGTTAGTCCAGCCACACATCTTGGCCTCTCTAGCTCATCTATCACACCATTCATCCTGTGGCTGTCTTTGCCATCCCTCCAGATCAACAGACCCACAAGAGAAAGAAAGGTCACTACTACTGAAAAAGAGACAGAATAAGCTTCACAGTCCAAACCTGACCTTGGATGGAGAAAAAGCAGACATCCCTGAACTCAAGAGCTCCAGTCTACAGGCTTCTCTGATCCCAGAATCTGGAGCAAATCTGGCTAACCCCAGAAAATTGTTCAGCTGCCCCTTGCAGCTGCTCTCAAAGCCTGTGTGTAGATAATCAGTGATGCACTGCTCAAAACGCTAATAAGGCTAATATCTACTTTTGGGGGAAAATACAAAAAGAGGAAAGCAGAGGAGTCATAATTAGGAGATAGGGGTGACTTTTTTTTCTTTCCCCATGACATAATCTAAAACTAATTAGGGGATCCTTGGCATGTGCAGGCTGAGGTGCTGGGTTCTGAACAGTTGTTATAACACATCCCATAAAAAAGGACAGATAGACTTCTGGTCCACCTCCCCTTTATTGAGGCATGTTCTTCTCCCCCAAGTCCTCCCAGAAGACCTGAGCACAAGCCCTTTTTATGCATATGTATCCTGCTGAGGGCTGCAGAGTCACAAAACAGCCCAGAAAAACAACACCCAGCACACAATATGCACATTGTTTTGATTGAGACATTGCTGTTTGAAATGCATTTATTTCTGCCTCTCGTAAATACTCCTCCACAGTAGAAGAAAAAATAACAAATACATTGTAAATAGAGGCCCAGACGTCTTACACTTAAATTACAGTCACGTCATCCCAGTCCTATCCAATCTTTCAATTATAGTCATTAATTGAGGATGTAACCAAGAAACAATTACATCCATGAAATTCTAATGAGTCTCCTGTAGTTAATATAAAAAGAAAACAATGGGAAATGCATGCTGATGCTGGAGTCTAATCCAATTCTGTCGATTAAAATAAAGAACAGCATTTTGTAACATGTAAATCTGATTCTTTTTCCTCTTCCCAGTTTCATTTCTCAGGGAGTGACAGACTCTCTGCATAGATTTGCTTATCTAACAAGCTTACCGAGCTGCCTCCTCTCAATTATGTCCAGAGCACATCTTGAAAACTCACCAGTGGGGAATATATTTTGCCAAGGGATCCATTTTTTAGAGAGTCTCATATTTCCACAGGAAAAGCCCATTCTTTATTTATCTGACCTAAGTGAGAATATCCTTCAAATTTTCATTATGACAAAAATAATTATATTAATTATGATTCTGGAAAAGCATGATGGCTGTTTAATTCTGAATCTGTCTGCTTCTCCTAGAAATAGAACAACAAGATAATGAAAAGAGCAAAAAAACAAAATCACAAACTCCATTTTCACTTAAAATAGGAGACAAAGAAAACCCACAAACTTCAAATTATGTGTTCATGCTGCCAAAAGCAACTGAAACCAGCAGAGCCTGTCAGGAAGGCCCCAGAGCAGCCATGCTACAGTGGTAGGAAAGATTAGGGAGTGTTGACACTGCAGAGACCAATCTCAGAAACCAATAGCAAAATAAGTGTCTACTCTCCAAAAGGTGAAGGCCCCAAATTGTGGGCAAGCTTTCTTTGAGCAGTGCTGAAAGCCAGTTGGGCATGTGCAACTGGGGGTAGAAGGAAGACTTAAAAATTGCCTAGACAAGTGCAGAGGAGAATATATTTAGATAGTGTCAGTAAAAATCCATTTTATAAAAGTGAGTGGATTACAATGGAAAGTAAGACCTATCCCTGGGTAGCGACAGCCAATAGCATAAACAGAGGAGACACAGGACTGGACGAGGAAGCTCTCCAGAGCCAAGTTAGGTTCTAAGAGGCAAAGGAAGGATACCTACATAGAAGTGCCACAGTATAACAAAAGATTTTTCTTTAACCCAGGGCTGATTTTCAATAGAAAGTCATTCCCAACTATTTTATTTTATTTTTTTTCTCTAAACCTATAATGGTTGGCTGAGATGTCTGTTCTAAATTGGTTGGTTTCCATACCTTACCAATGCCTATACTATTCTTTCTGGCTTACACTGTGAATCAGGGAAGTTATTACTGTCCACTCTATTCAACCTCATACTTACATCTAGGAAAATACTGTTCTCATTTATAAGAACCAAAAGAGGAAAGGGTAAATACACAAAAAATTAAAGTGGTGTCAGAAAAAAATATGAAAAAATGAGAGAAATTTTCCAACAGAAAGGAACACTCAGTAAAAATATGTTATAATATAGCAGATAAAAATTTCAACCCAATATTCCAATAAGAATTTTAAAAATAACAGATTTGCAGCTGTAAAGGAAGATCACAAAGCAGAAATACAAGAGTTCTAAGATAACACAGTCAGACAGTAAGAGGTGATGGCCAGAAAACCAGCAAATGTAAAAAAAGGATTGACAGAACTCAGGGGGGAAAAGACAAAATTATTTTAAAACTGGAAGACAATGATGACATGGAGACTACAACAAAGAGTCTGACAAATAGAAGTAAGAATAGGAAACAAAAAAGGAGATGGAAACAAATAAATATTATGTAATGGATATAGAAGACAAGTAAAGGAAATGTAGTACATATATAATTAAAGATTCCAAGAAAGAAAAACAAGAGAAAATTAATACTTTAAAGTATCATTTTAAGAAGTTATTTGAACTAAAAGAAGAAGTAAGTCTATACACTAAATCTTGTGCCAAGACAATCTGGCCCCAAAACATATCCTAATAAATTATTGGGCTTGAAGAGTAAAGACAAAAATTCACTGGATAGGCAAAAATATCAACACTCTTATAAGGGGGGAAAATAAGATTAGTATCTGTTATGGTCTGACTGTTTGTGTCCCCCCAAAATTCATATGTTAAATCCTAATGCCCAATACGATGGTATTAAGAGGTGGGAACTTTGGGAAATAACCAGGTCATGAGGGTAGCTTCTGAAGCTAAGTTATCGAAGATGATAGAGCTCCCATCTGGTTCTCTCAGGGCACTTGCCTTTAAAACCCTGAGTACTATGTACTATGTCCAAGGCTGCCATGCTGTGAGGCAGCCCAGGCAACACAGACAAGCCATATATAGGGGTCTAAGTGACAGCCCCAGCTGAGATTCCTGAGAACAGTCAGCATCAATAGCTAGACATGTGAATGAAGATGCCTCCAAATGATTCCTGCCCCAGCCATTGATTCACCTCCAGCCTTCTATTCTTCAGCTGATATCAGGGAGGAGAGAGAGAGAGAGCAAGAGAAAGCTGTCACTATTCTTTCCTTTCCAAACTCCTGACCCACAGAATTTATGAGTGTAACAAAATAGTTGTTTTACACCACTAAGCTTGGGTGGTTCTGCAATATAAATAACTGTTAGAAATACTTAATATGAAATTTCCAAATCCTTTGTGAGGAAAATTTTAAAAACAGTTCTGAAAGACACAAGAGTATACTTGACAAAGAAAAAGACAAGCCAGTTCGTTTTGTTTTGTTTTGTTTTGTTTTCAGGAGGAAGAGGGGGTTGTTCATATTGCTGTTGTTTTGTTTTGGAACCAAGAAAAGTGATTTTACAATGCCCATGGGAAAATTTAAAAAATAAAAATATAGACTGGTGATGGGTAGTAAGGAGGGCACGTATTGCATGGTGCACTGGGTGTTATACGCAACTAATGAATCATTGAACTTTACATCAGAAACCAGGGATGTGGGGGAGGAGTTAAGATGGTGGAGGAGTGGGGGACCCCTTTTTCAGCTGATCCCCTGAGTCGAGCTGGATAGGTACCAGACCAGCCTGAACATCCACGGAATCAGCCTGAGACACAGGAAGATACATCTGGATCTCTGCAAATGAACATCTCCAGTGCTGTGTACTGAGGTACGAAGCGGGGAGCCGTGAAACCATGCACGGATATTGGAAGATAAACGGAAGGGGGAGGAAGCCGCCGCATTCGGGCGCCGGGAAGCGGTAGCCACCTGCACAGGGGAGCGGGCGGACTCGTGGACCTGCACCCACGAGACAGCAGACTGAGACCGTGAGCCAGGAGCGTGCGCCACCAGGCATCTCACGGAACTCTGGAACTCCAGTGTGCTCACTGGATCCAGACTGAGACCGGGAGCTCCAGGAGTGCGCGCGGGATGACTGGCGGCTGGTGGCTGGCGGCGTTAGAAACACAAAGGACAGAGACGCGCCGGCCCTGGAAGTGAGGGCTGGGACGATGGGTGTGGGGCGCACATCCTGGGATGCTGCAGGGTTGAGCAGCACCAACAGTAACAGAGTTAAAGGGGCCAGAACATCAGTGGAGAACGGGCCGCGATCCCTCTGTTCTGTGACAGAGGCTGAGATTCAGCCGCTGCTGCTCTGACTCTCAGAAGAGGCACAGCAGACCACCAGGGAAAGCCGCCAGAGAACAAAAGCCTGGAAATACCGGTTCACAGTGTGCCCATCCCCACCCCCCTGGCAAGGGACACAGAGACTCTACCCAAACAGGGTTGCCTGAGTATCTGTGCGGCAGGCACCTCCCCCAGAAGGCAGACTGAAAAATCAAGAAGCCCACAAACCTGGGTGCCTGGGTGGTGCGGTCATTGAGTGCCTGTCTTCGGCTTAGGGTGTGATCCCGGCGCTCTGGAAAGGAGTCCCTCATCGGGCTCCTCCACTGGGAGCCTGCTTCTTCTTCTCGCACTCCCCTGCTTGTGCTCCTTCTCTCGCTGGTTAGCTCTCTGCCACATAAATAAATAAATAAAATCTTTAAAGAAGAAGTCCAAACCCCTAAGATCCCTATAAAACAAGGGCGCATGGCCTGGGTCCCAGTAAATAATTTGGGCTCTGGACAACCCCGCAACGTCTCCTCATCAGAATGACAAGAAGGAGAAGCCCCCCCCCCAGCAAAGAAAAGTCAGTAAGTCTGTGGCCTCTGCCACAGAAATAATGGATATGGATGTGACCAAATTATCAGAAATGGAATTCAGAGTAACAATGGTCAAAATGATGAGTAGACTTGAAAAAAGTATTAACGAAAATGTTACTGAGAATATAGAATCCCTAAGGACGGAAATAGAGTGAATCTAACAGAAATTAAAAATTCTGTGAGCCAAATGCAGGCAAAACTAGAGGCTCTGACGGCCAGGGTCACCGAAGCAAAGGAACGTATTAGCGAATTGGAGGATGGGTTAGTAGAGGAAAAAACGAAAATAGAAGCTGGACTTAGAAAAATCCATGCCCAATAATGTAGGTTACGGGAGATTACTGACTCAATGAAATGTTCCAATGTCAGAATCATCGGCATCCCCGAGGGGATGGAGAAAAACAGAGGCCTAGAAGAGATATTTGAACAAATTGTAGCTGAAAACTTCCCTAATCTAGTGAGGGAAACAAGCATTTGTGTCCAAGATGCACAGAGGACCCCATCCAAGCTCAACCACGACAAACCTACGCCACGTCATGTCATATTGCAATTCGTGAATATTAGATCCAAGGATACAGTCTTGAAAGCGGCCAGGGCAAAGAAATTTCTCACGTACCAAGGCAAAGGTATCAGGATTACGTCAGACCTGTCTACACAGACCTGGAATGAGAGAAAGGGTTGGGGGGGGGCATTTTTAAAGCTCTTTCGGAAAAAAACAGAAGCCAAGGATCCTTTATCCAGCAAGGCTGTCATTCAGAATTGATGGAGAAATAAAGACGTTCCAGAATCGCCAGTCATTAACCAATTTCGTAACCACGAAACCAGCCCTACAGGAGATATTAAGGGGGGTTCTATAAAGGTAAAAAGGCCNAAAGGTTAAAAGGCCCCAAGAGTGATACAGAACAGAAAGCCACAACCGATACAAACAAAGACTTTACTGGCAACATGGCATCATTAAAATTCTCTCTGAGTTCTCAGTGCCAATGTTAATGGTTTAAACGCTCCCATAAAACGCCACAGGGTTGCATATTGGATAAAAAGACATGACCCATCCATTTCTGTCTAAAAGAGACTCATTTTGAACCCAAAGATGCATTCAGACTTAGAGTAAGGGGATGGAGTACCATCTTTCACGCAAATGGACCTCAAAAGAAAGCTGGAGTAGCAATTCTCATATCAGATAGA